>NW_024870730.1:6717500-7317500 GCF_019054845.1 Dipodomys spectabilis
CTAACATATTGTTGAAAGTAACAGAAAAGGACATGAATTATGGAAAAATTCCAAGTTCATAAGTAATATTGTTAAGATATATGTAAAGTAATCTACAAATGTAATGCAATATCTGTGAAAGTAACAATGATGTTTCTCCCAGAACTAGAGAAAACAATCTTAAAATTAATTCAGAAACATAAAAAAATCTCAACAGCTAAAGCAATCTTGACCAAAGTGAATAAAGTAGGGATATCACACTCTCTGACCTGAAAATATATGATAAAGCTACAGAACCAAAATTGTATAACATTAGCATATAATCAGACAGACCAGGAAAACAGAGTGAAGAGCCCAGAAATAACTCACATACCTACATCCAGCTAATTTTCAACAAGATGGCATACTAAGAACACACATGGGAGAAAGGATGATCTTTTCAATGAAAACTTCTGGGAAACTTGGGAATCCATATATGTAAGAATGAAACTAGATGAACCAACCTAAGCAGTTACAAAGCTCAATTCAAAATGGATTCAAGCTTTAAATGTGAGACTGGTAACAATGCAATTATTAGGAAAAACACATAAAAAATAAATATTCACATCAGTCACGAAATGGAAGTTAAATGTCCATTGACTGATGATTAGATATGTGGTACAATAGAGTGATATTCAACATTAAAAATAATGAAATGCTGGCATTTGTGACAACATGGGTGAACAATGAAACCCTTATGTGAAATAAGCCAGTTCAGAAAGGCAAAGCAGTACACCGTGGTGTTTATATGTAGAGCATAAACCACTGATATCACAAAAGTTGAGGTAAGAATGAGAAGGCTGGGAAGAATAGAAAAGCATGAGGGAAGAAGAGGGAAGAAGAGGAACTGTTTGATGGGAGCTAAACTGCAGTTAGATTGGATGACAACTGTTACTTCCTGTCAATTTTGCAAATTTTGATATGCATCACTTATTAGTATGGATTTTCTTCATAGTTATTGAAGATATGGCTGAAAAAAATTCCCTTTCCTGTTTGTTCTGTGTATTTAGGTAAAAAAAAAAACAACTTCAGAGGTTGATTAATGTTGTCTTATATATGTGAATGAGAATAACAATGAAATGTACTAAAAACTCTAAAAGGGAGGAAGGATGGGGAAGAGAAAAAAGAGTAATTGCGTGAATTTGCTCCAAGGAACTTATATGTATTATATGTATTAAAACTACCCCAGTGAAACTCCTTTGTACAGTTAAATTATGCTAATAAAAATGTTTGATTCTAATCAAGGTTCATTAGCAGGTAAAGACTCTGCTGCAACTTATCACATAAAGGTTATGGATCACAAGATACAAATAAAAGAAGAAATACTGTGGCAAGACAAAGAATTTAAAGGATATTTCTTTCAGCAAACTCAATCCTTTTCCATTGCTAACAAAAACTATCTTCATTTCTCTAAATAACATGCTTACCGCTCAGGTAATTCATGACAGCTGTACTGAAACTGTGGGTGCAGTTTTTAGGCTTCAGAATAGCTCAGGGCTCACAAATATCCAGTTCCTTTAAAAAATTCTTTATCATTCATAAAAAATGCATCAAAAAACCTTTCACCAGAATAAAAGATTTATCTTCCTAAGGCAAGAGAATAGTCACCCCATTCTCTGTTCCTCTTCATTCATTCAAACAAGATAGAACCAGAAGATCATAAAATGAGTATCACTACCTTCAGGGAGTTTTCCTAGTAGGAGAGTAGCTTCTTTCCAATCTCCAAAGACCTGAGTTCAGTGAAATCTTGCAGTATACTTAAAAAAATGTACTAAGCTCACTCTTGGGCACTCTCGCTCTCTGTCTCTCTTTCTCTCTCTGTCTCTCTTTCTCTTTCCCTCTCTCTCTCTGAATATATGTAAGGGGAGTCTTACTTACATACTTCAGTATTTTTTTTTTTTTTTTTTTTGTCAGTCATGGGTCTTGAACTCCAGGCTTGGGTGCTGTCCCTGCGCTCTTCAGCTCAAGGTGAGCGCTCTACCGCTTGAGCCACAGCATCACTTCCGGTATTCTTGTGGTTTATTGGAGATAAGAGTTTCACAGACTTTTCTGCCCAGGCTGACGTTGAACTGCGATCCTCAGATCTCAACCTCCTGATTAGCTAGGATTACAGGTGTGAGCCACCAGCGCCCAGCATTATTTTTTTTTTTAATTTATTTTTGGAGTAGTTAAATGGAGATAAGAGTTTCACAGATTTTCCTGCCTGGGCTAGTTTCTGCCCTTAGTCCTCAAGTCTCAGCCTCCTGAGTACCTAGGATTACAGGCCTGAGCCACTGGCACCTGGCTATTCATTTTTTTAATATCAAATATACTTTAACAGAAAAGTTTCAAAAACAGTACAAACAACTAAGAATATTTGTGTAATCTATTTCCAGATTCACCGATTGTCATATATATTTTTTCTGTATACTTGTAATTTATATATTTTTCTGAGTAATTGAACTGTAAATTGGAAGCATCATGAATTTCTGCTTCTAAATAGTTCATACTAGGTCTCTTAAGAACATGCTTGTTCTCTTATCTATTGGTTATCTAGTTATCATAAACATATGTTTTTCTCATAGATTTTATTTTTTATGTATCTTTGGTATCCTTTAATTTGGAACAGATACTCAGTCTTACTTAGTCATTTCAACTGTATATTTTGAGTTATTTCAACTGTATATTTTGAGTTATTTCATAGGACATCCCGTCATTTTGAGTTGATCTCATATTTCTTAGTAATTAATTTCAGATTATGGTTTTCTTCAGGAATACTACTTCAGTGATACTCATTGTCTCTTGTGAATCTCATTGAGTAATAACACCTGATTCCGATGCACTAATATTAGTGTTATTTGTTCTGACCATTCAGATAGATGTTGTCCAGGAGGCTTGAGTATGATGAAATAGCATGGGCAGAGACTATGTGAATATCCATTCACCCAACATTTTTTCTACTGGATTTTGTATACAAAGGATTTCTTACCATATTCATTTCTTTCTTCCTTCTGCCTTCTTCTTGTGACTTACTCTCTTACTCTCTTTACACCATTTCTTCTTTTGCATTTAAAATATTTTTGTGGTGTCAGGGCTTGCACTCAGGAATTCCTTATCTTGCTCTACTTTCTTGCTAATGGCTGGCAAGATACCACTTGAGTCATGCCTCCAGTCCAATATTGAAATTAATTTCAAGTGATATTTCAAAACAAAAATTATGCATATTCATGGGGTTACAGAGTGATTTTTGATACATAGGTATGCAGAATAATGTTAAAATTGGGGTTTATTCATCTATAATCTCTAATAATTTTCTTCTAGCTTTCCTGAAATTCTAAAAAGTATTTGAGAAAGCAGTTAGGCAACATGTCAATGCTATTTAATAGAGAACTGACTCTGTGGTAGTAGCAAGATGACAGGCTTGATGGATAGGGGCAGGGAAGAGAGCTTGCAAATCTATGTTTTTAATAGTTTCCAAGGCGATTTAGATGTTAAATTAAAGCTTTAAGGCATCATTCAATAACATGTTTTTTTTTCCATATGGCATTACGCTGCCAGCTTTCTAAAACAAAATAACTCACCTTCCATTTTAACTTTGTAAACGAAGACTTACAAAAGAAATATTACCAATAGATTATTGCAAAATTAGTCATAGAAGATAAAATAATCTTTTTCTTAAACATTTAAATATTTGAGAAATACCCAATGTTGCTAAAATTAACATATTTATTGCATCTTACAGTTTCTGGGAATTTTTACTTCTAAAGTAAGATTAGATGAGGCGTTATATGCACAGATGTCTTTATAGCCATTCCTGAAACACTGAAAGTCAGAATCCTTGGGGCAGATGTGTCTTCAATGTGTAGCAAAATTATATTCCTCCTCTTGCCATTCACTTCAGTCTTTAGTAATTGATCTGACTTCTGAAAGGGATTTAAAGAATACTTAAAGGCTGTTCAGTTTCTTTTTTCATTGTTTGTCTTCATTGACCAGTCTTCAGGATGATTCTCTAAACTACGGAAAATCACAGAAGATGAGCTTGAGGAGCTTGAGGAGAATAAAAAGCACATTTCTTCTTAAACTTTGGGGGTCGAGTGGGAAGGCAAAAGAGAAATGTGCATGTGTGTGTATTACCCCATATTCATATGTTTGAACTCAATTTACTAAAATCCAAGAGAATAAAGGAGCAATAGTAAACAAAGTACTATAAAAGACATATTCGTGTTAAATAAAATTTCAATACATATAAAATTTGGATAATCTAAAAATGTTTTATATTTTGCAGGTTATCTGAAAGAAACATTCAGATAGAAACTCAGTAGTTTACGTCTTTATCACTCAAATTAGTTCTTAGAAGCCTAATGTTGTAGAGAGAGACAGGGGAATGGATCTGTTAACATAGAATGTGATTCTTGCTTCAAAAGGAGTAACAGTTCATTGTGAGCCACATATAAATAATTACCCAGGAATATGGGTTCAGATTGCTCTAAGGCCATGCTCCCTTATGAAAAAAGTTAAGTGACATTTGATAGTCACAAGCCAAGAGAAAGTTATCAATTAATGTATTTTCCAAATACATTAGTGGGGACATCTGGTAGGTTGGCTACTGCAGAATGGCAAGTTTTTAGCATGAAGGTTGGTGGAAGCTAGTAGCCTGCTAAGTTTGTAAATACACTCTCAAAAGTTTTACCTAATGTTAAATTAGAATTGCAAATTGGTAGTAAATGGCTACTAAGATTCCTACAGGTAGTTCAAGATCATTTTGGCTTCCAGTCCACAACATCCAGCCTAATAGCTCATTCATTCTTCAGACTCTTCAGCACAGATGTGGTGAGTCTCTCTCCATGCTGACTTCAACAATTTATTTCTCATGCTGTTTCCCACTAATACTCACACTTTGCTCTGTGATTTTGAGTCAAGCTAATGAGTAATTATTCATTTCCCTTCCATTGAACAACAGTGCATTTTCTATAAAAAAAAAAAAAAGGTACAGTTTCCACAGATAAAGATATGGCCGTATTTACCATGTTAGAAATCAACCCTATGAAATCTTTTGGAAAAGGCCCAGTGTTTAGCATATATATATATATATATATATATATATATATATATACACACACACATATATATATATATATATATATATATATATACACTTCTAGGCACTTTTTGCATTTCTACTAAAAAGGTTGCCAGGTAGAATTCCCTAGAGAAGTTCAATCATCAGACATTTATGTGTAAGGAGTGTGTTTTTACAGTCATGATTCCCAGTGATCTTTATCATCACATACTCATTTCACTAGGCCTTGTATTTTCAGAAAAAACATCTAACGAACAAAAAAAAGTGGACACAGCGATAAGGCCCCGCTCCCCCGCATTTTTTTCTTCTAGTTTTCACAATTTATTAATGCAGTTTAAAGTGATTTCCTTTTCCTTTCGTGCAATTTCAGAGCACCAACCCCGCAGCCTAGTGTAGTCCAGGGTGGTACCCTGAGAAGGGGGAGGAGAGAGAAAAGCATCTCAAATGACTGAGGCATCGGGACCAACCCTCTCTCCTTTCAAGTACCTCCCCTCCAAAATGAGGCTACCGGGCGTACTTCTCTAGTCCCCGTGTCTCCTGGGGAGCCCCCACCCTTGCGAGGTAACTCTTTCACTCTGATTTCCCTTTAACGAAGCAGGTGAAAGGCCATTTGGCACAAGCAGGTTCCTTTTACTCCAGCTGCCTGTAAAGAGCGCGGTTGCCAGGCAACGAAGTCTCAGGCTCGCTTTGTGCCTGTATCAGGCTGGGAAATTTGGAGGTTTTGAGGTTGTCGGTTGCAAACAACTTACATCGAAATGCCTTTAGGTTTGTGAAACTAGTTATTTATAATATTCCTTCCAGTATAACTATATTATCTTCCCCCAAATTTCTTGCTCGGGAGCAAGGTAACTCTGTAGGGTGTACATGGCTATATTCCCACAGGAAAATAGCCAGACCTTGACTTCAAAATCAGAAGTAATTTACATTTTAAAAGAAGACCAAATGAGTATCACAGCTGCAGCCCATCTGCTACTTCCTGTCAGCTTAATCCCTTTCATTTGCTTTCCCTATTCTTTCACGTTGAAAAATTTAGTATTGGTTTTGTTTTTCCTTTTTTTCTTCCCTTGCTCCCACTTCTATGGTCTTTTTAAGAAATCTTTTTCATTCGTTCCCTGTCCAGTCACACAAACTGTGCTATTTAAGCATCCATAAACTGTGTTATTAAGTATGCATTGATCCCTCCTTGTTCTTTGTCTCACCAATGCAACAGTGATAGAGACAAGACAATACCTTAGAAATGATCTGTACACTTGGAGGGGAGTGGGGAGGAAAACTAGGAGAAAATGTACCCATTGCCTTACTTATGTAACTGTAACCCCTCTGTATATCATCTTGACAATGAAAATAAATAAATACATACGTAAAAAAACATCCATCTTCAATCAGTTGTTCATCCTTTGAAACAACAAATTTGAAGTGAACCCAGCTTTTCTTTACCACTTCACTGGTTGATACTTACTTTTGAATTCCTCTTATTTTTGGTTTTAACCTGTGGCTTACAGAAGGTTATGGGAAAATAACTGACCAAGAATTCTTAGAAATCTTACCTCCTTCCAGGAGTTCCTCCTGCTGGTATGGTGGCCCTCTTGGCACATCCCATCAGCTGTTAAGCTAGAGAGTTCTGTCCTAGTTGCTTTCCTCCTACTTCAATAACAGGACATTTTCTTAGATAAGTGACATTGTGAAGATATTTCATTTGAAAAGACATGAAAAGGATGTGTTTCCTTTTGTTCTTCATTTATCAGTCTAGCAAAAATTGAGAACAAATTGGCCTAGGTTTTTTTTTTTTTTGTTGGTCGTAGGTCTTGAACTCTGAGCTTGGGTGCTGTCCTCGTGCTCTTCAGCTCAAGGCCAGCGCTCTACCACTTGCGCCACAGCACCACTTCCGGTTTTCGAGTGGTTTATTGGAGATAAGAGTCTCAGGGACTTTCCTGCCCAGGCTGGCTTTGAACTGCGATCCTCAGATCTCAGCCTCCTAAGTAGCTAGGGTGACAGGCGTGAGCCACCGGTGCCTGGCTAAGGTATGTTTTTATTATTTGTGCTGGATTCCAGTGTTACAAGGGGAAAATATTTGGTAATGAAAGAAGAAACAAGGTTGATGTTTTGGCACACAACAATGTACAGACACCACCGGTGACTTCTTTTACCTCTCAAAATAAAGCACCTTCATATTTGCTTAGTACTGCGATATAACAAATAGTATCCACATTTATTTACTCCCCAAGAATTTGTTATTATATAGCAGTAGAATGATTCACCATCATGACCTCAAAAATCCTGTTACAGATTTGTCATAACTGATTTAAAAAATTGGCTTACTTGACACTCATAAACGAGCTTTATTGTCAATTTTAATTGGTATCTAGTCACATATATTTCTATAATTTGTAAATAAAACAGTGTATATATGTACACACGTGTGTACACATGTGCACATGTGTATGCACATATTCTCTTCTTTGACTTAGTTTTGTGATCTTCTATGTTCACTGTGCCAAATGTAGTAGAATGTTACATATAATGTTATCTCCATTCTCATACTTTGAAGTCAGAGTGTCTTTCTATGGCAGAACTGAAACCTGCCAGCATGGATTTTAATCTGAGTACAATTCCAAGCTACCTATTTTAGTGCTGGGCAATTCCCTAAATCTTGGTCATAATTCCTTCTTATATAAAGTTGCGTGGTTGGAGTGGATGGTCTCTCAGATACAGTGCACTGTTAAATTTCTATTATTGAGTTTGAGAGCCACTAAGCCTCTCAGCAAGTGTGAATTAAGACAAGAACAAAACAGTTTTTTTTTTCTAAAGACAGATGTTTTTAAGTTAAAAGGGTTCTAAAAACTTCTTGTATTGGTTAATTGAACTATTTTTTATTTAGACATGCATGTTCATGATATATAGCTGTTTTTTGTTTGTTTTCATTCTATAGCCAGTGGTTTTTCAGGCTACTCATGAGCAAATCTAGCTTCATTATTTGCTGGTTGTGACACATACGCAGTTGTGTGAACATTTGGTAGTCAGTTGACTACTGTGATCCTCAAATATTAGCTTCCTAAGTGATGAGGATCACTAGTGTGAGCCATCAGCTCATTCTGATGTTAGGCCATTTTTCGTAAGTTATTATGATATTTCTCTTCCTTTAAAATCTATTCTATGTATTTTTTCCAGCATACATTGTTTCTCACTTCTGCTAAAAGCTATAACAACTTTCAACTTTCTGCATCCTTAGTGATGCAGAACTGAGTATAAAATTAGCCTGGTATTTAAGTATCTCATTACTGTTGATTCAACTTCTCTTCCTAGTTTCATTCCATTACTTTCTCATGTATACATCCCTGAGAACATACACATCTGCCTATCTGTTGTAACTCCAAGGTGCAGAGATTTTATTCCAGATCAGGTACATAGTACATGTGTACTGTGCACTATTTGTTGAAATAACTGTCCTTGCTCATATTGCTTTTCTTCTATAATCTTTTCTTCTTATCAACTATCATTCAAGGTCCTCTCAAAAGAACATGAATTATCACCATTCACAGGCCACTTATTACCTTTCAGTATTGTCATGCCCAGTATTTATATTCCACAAGAATGTGATTGTAATTATTTTTGTCACCATTCTATATCCTAGTTTGTAACTGTCATTGGGAACAGTGTAGTTTGTCTCAATTTTATTTCTTATGGTTCTAGCACTTTTCTTTCATATCAGTTGTAGACTGAATTAAAAATGACCAAGAGAACACTGTTTATTATTGCATCATTATTTCCTAAAAATTACTATTTTTCTATACAACTAAGCCTACATTCCTTGCAGGCAGCAGAGATTCTCTGTAGCTAGCTATAGCCTCTCTGTTTTGTGCCATTTTGGGTGGCGACACATTTCTCTTGGCTTTCCATGTTCCATTGCCTTTTGTATTCATCTTCATCCTTGTTCCTTCTTTTTCTTTTTCTTCTGGTCTTGGGGCTTGAACTCAGGGCCTGGGCACTGACCCTAACCCTCTTGGGCCTCAAGGCTCGTGCTCTACCATTTGAGCCACAATACCATTTCTGGCTTTTTCTGAGTAGTTTATTAGAGATAAGAGTCTCATGGACTTACTGCCTGGTCTGGTTTCAAAGCTCGATCCTCAGATCTTGGCCTCCTGTATAGCTAGGATTGCAGGCATAAACCACCAGTGCTCAGCTGTTCCTTCTTTTCTTAATTTATTTCAGCTATTTAAGCCTTACTTCAAACCCCATCTATATCTTCAAATGCTGAAGGCTATCTTCTGCCATGTTTTTTCCTTTCACTATTGAAAAGAGCAATTTATTTAATTTAATACTGTCAAAGTGAGAGCTCAGAACAACAAAAATAGGAGCTAATTTAAAGGTGTGTTCTTGTACAAATCCTAATGTGGAAACTCTCAATGGGTTAACTTACTCTCAATTAGTACTTTCTTCCTCTTCCTTGAATTCTTTCTTACATTATCTCTACAGATACCATTCTTAGCTGTTTGTTTTTAATATAGTTAAGCAACTGTACATTTTTTGTAACACACAGTAAATCTGACACATTATGTTTACTATATTGTAATACAATATAAAAATAAGTTTTAAATTTACAGTCAAAATTTTATATGCTTTTGGTCTATGTAAATTAATTATTTTTGTAATTATTTTACTTTTTTATATCATATTCAAAGAGTTATACAAAGTCATGTCAATTCAACGTGACAGTTTGTGAGTACAATGCATCATGATCAATGCCACCTTTTTCACTAATTAAATATTATATCTGGAATGTTCCTTGAATCTCCCATATTAGGAAGTATGATCCCAATCACACTGGATTTTCAATTGAACAGTATTCATCATTAGGCAGAAACTGCCTGTCAAATAGCCTAGTTCACTTTAAATTCATCTCATAATATGTGACAGTCTAACTTCATTCCATTTTTCTTGGTCTATTTGTTTTAAGTTACTGTCATATTACAGTCTTTTCCTGGTCTATTGGCATCTAATTTTCTGTCATACTTACTGGACCTTTTAGTAACTAATGTAACTAAAGTTATTTCATTAGAGAAGATTCAGACAGATATATCATGGAGTCAGGTACACTAATCTGTATACTGTATGCTCTGTATACTGCATGAATACTGTTACAGCTTTACTACTGAAATTGAAAAGGGAGCATTGGAAATAGATGGTCAGTGCTTACATAAAAAAAGTGCACGGTGCTAAGGACTTTATGAATACACTATCTTCTCCACAAGCTTATGTAGTATTTTTAGTAGACAAGAAAACTAAACTAATCAAGAAGTTGAGATATTGTCAAAGCTACAAAGAAGGAATAAGCATAGGTAATGAGAGCTATCCCATGGATTTGTACCTGAAATAGTCAACAAGGATAAGAGCATGAGCAATATGGCAGAGTTTAGGCAATTAGAGACTAAATTAAAGATGTAAAATACTGAGCTTCAGTCATTGATTTATGAGTTTCAAAGAAAGAAATATGGGAAAGTTGATTAAGGGATGACACTAATTTGATGAAGAATTTTACCCAATTTTCATTTCTTAACATGGTCATGGAAATATTGATGGAGAAAGAATAGAGATGAAAGACTGAGAAGGATGGAAAAGGTCAAATTAATGAGAACAAGTCTTAGAGACAATGTGCTAAATGCATTATTTAATATAGAAACGCTTAATTTTTTTTCTGGGATAAGAGGGAATAAGAAATATGGAAAGCACCATAGATACAGATATCAGTATTTGACCACAGATGTAATAAGAGCATTTATATGTAGGGGAAATGGAAAGTTAAAATAGTTCATGTGTGATAGGTTCCATTTTATGTGCCAAGAAAGCTAATAGGGCTTCTAGCAAACTGATGTGAATATGGAGTAGCTGTTACAAAGAAAAAGAGGCAGAGTTGGCTAGAAATGTGTAGAAAGATTTCTGGGGGGTTAAATGCCCCTCTTAAGAGAAAGATCATATTTTGGAGGTAGTCTTCCTATGTATACTACGCACACTTTGTTACTGTTCAGTAGAAACAAAGAGAAGCAGACAGCAAGGTAATGTTAACCTTAGTTTAGGAGTTCAGAAAAATATGTGATGTAAGACAGTGAAGGAAACTGAAATATGTGACACTAAGGTTGATGAAATGCAGGACTCCAGGGTTGGTAGATAGAGAGACCTGTATAGACTTAAGAAGGAAAGAGTGACCAATGAATTGAATTATAAATAGATGGAAGGGAAGGGGAACAACAAAATGGTGAAACAAATGACAAAGGGTGAACCAATTACAATAGCCATACGCACAAGACAATATGTTGGAAGAGACCTTTTCAACTTGGGGTGGGGGAGTTGGGGGCAAAGGAAAAGTGGGAGAAAAACAAGGGAGGGGGTACTAATGTTCCATAAGAAATGTACTCAGTATCTTACATATGTAACTGTCACCCCTCAGTACATCACCTTGACAATGAAATTAAATTTAGAAAAAGATGGTAAATAATAAAAATAGTGAAATGGACGAAAACAAAATCAAGTATGACAAAACAGAGGTTAAAGGGATCTAATGTACATTGATGTAGATTAGATCAGTAGAAACCTGAAAAGAATGTGAAGATTTTGTTTTAGCTTCATCATCTGTTACATTGTAAAACGTTGATCTTATTTTCTTCTTGAGTTTTATGATTACATGAATATTTATTTTATCTAATTTTCAAGAATCACGCATGATTCAATGTGTAGGACAAGTGTGAGGAGCCTGTGAAAAATGTAAACTTCTGGTCTTCATACCTACAGCAATTTAATTAGAATCTCTGTAGGAGTGGATCTCAATGAATCTGTATTTAAATACTACCTACTTGAGACTCACATAAGAGATGAAAGTTTCAATACAGCAGAACTCAGTAGGTTTTTCTCTTTCAACTTGCCAATTCGTACTCAGTAGCTGTGATATACTCATGTGGCTGGTAGGCTTTGAGGTAGGAATGGGAAGAAAAGACAGCAGCATTTTAATTTTGGGATTAGTACATTTTCCAAATTTCTTTCTTGAAATCCTGTATCCTTTTCACTCATAATGTATTGACATCCACTATTAAAATTATCCCTGTAAACATTATAAGGATAAGATTAAAGGAGACATTGAAGTAGAAGGAGATTACAGTATAATGATGTGAATAGAAATGAACCCCAAGAAATGGAAAACAAGAGGCTGTTTGTCATTTTAGTTTTTGCATCACCCCTGCCTTTTGTTGCTGTTTTTGGTATCTGTACTTCTTGTCTTTATTTAAGTTTATCTGTTTTGGGGAAGATAATGGGGAGAACAGAAATGGAGGGACAAAGGGTGAACTAATGCTGCAGTGATATCTACTAGATACTATGTTAAAAATGAACTGTACAACTTGTGGGTGAGGTGGGTCAGGAGGGAGAAATCTAGGAGAAAATGATGGAAGAAGTGACACTACCCAAAAGAAAGGCACTCATTACCTGACTTATATAACTTTAACCCTTCTGTACACACAACCTTCTAATTAGTACAGGCAACTCTAAGTAGAGGGTGGTTTTGGCAATAGGTATGGAATGAGAATGGAGAGGTGAGTAAGCATTTGATTAAGAAAAGTAATGTCTACAGATGCACTACTGAGCGTTCAGTAGAAATAGGAATCTGGCCTATGTGCATATATTTGCAATTTACTGCCAGAGCTATATTTTTGCTTTTTTTTGGGTAGTTCTTTGATCTATTAATAATCAATTGTTTTTCTTGCCACTGAACTCTTCTGCTGTTAGATCTCTGATACTAAAAATGTTATGCTTACACATATGAAAAAAATTTATTTTTAGTATCCTTGTACTTAGAGGCAAGTAGAGTATGTATTATTTTCTTCAGTGTTTGTGGACGGTTTTCATGGAACAAAGGCACAATGCTGCATCCCAAGTCTCCCCTGAGTGGCTAGAAGTCAGGCTTCTGAAGATTGGAGTTATGAATCATACAACAAAGCAACATACTCATGGATGTAAAAAATCATGAGATTTTTCTCACATCTTGGAAATGCTCTATTTGGTGATATCCTAATGCATAAAATGAATATATATGTGTATAATTTATTATTCTTTATCATCTCTAAGTCGTTGTAAAAAGAGTTCCACTTAACAAAGCAGTTTATTAATACAATGCCTCTTGATCAGGGGCACCCCTTCAACATTCTTACTTCCTTCTCCCCACCCATCCCTTCCCAGACTCTTCTTAATTGTGTAGGGTATATATTGAATTCTTGACTGCATTCTCTGTCTCTTCTCCTTATCCATCTACTCTTTCCCCTTGACACCAGGAAAAAAATATACACAGAAGTATTCTTTTGATAATGAAATATAGTTTGATATATTAACCTTTATAACTTCAAATTAAACTTTATTAATGATTACAGTTTAATCTAATACAAAGACACATGTATACTATCTCTTTGGCTCATGTATCTTCCCATAATACATGTTTTCTTTCACTTATTGGTGTATTTATTCATATTATAGATCTAACTACAGGAGCTATTGCTAGGCTATGAATGGGAAATTTCAAGGCTCAAAAGTATTAAGTTTTGTAATGTGGATTTTGCCTTCCATTGTTATAAAATGCCTGGCTGTCCAAGATGGTGCAAGTAATCTTCATTTGACAGAAGTTCATGAATTAAGTTTCTATATGCATCATGTAAGTTTCATCTCCTGGAAGTGAATTACCATTTCCTTGTCCCTTCTCCTTCTAGTATTTGAGTTCAGATCCTTACACTGACTGTGTTCAAACACAGCTCTCTGAAAGTAAGCAAACATGCCTCCCTCCCCCATCCATTGCATCTACAAACCATTTTGAATTGTGCCTACTTCCTGAGGTGAAATTCTCATATGTGGAGGCCCAAAGAGCTAACATAGTTTCATTTTCTTTACAATATTGGCTGGGTATTTTAGGAATGAATTTACGGCTCTTCTTTCCTAAATTCATAATCTGGATGGCCTATTCAGTTTCGATTCTGACTAATGATATCTATAACCTACTCTTCAGTCCTGTCTCTTGCATTCCTTCACATGTAAGAAATCATGCCTCTTTCTGTGGTAATTAAATGTCAACCTTTTCATTGTTTCCAGTTTTAGATTCTAGCCCTTAACCCTTCACTATATCATTTGGTGTTCTGACTTTGTCTCTTTTACATGAATTCTAGGGCTGTAAACTAAACCTAGCCATGCTGCCCTGTTTTAGTCACAATAGATTTCACTTTGCACTCATTATGTTGTCCTTTACAGCACTGATAGTCTGCTTGCAGCAGACGATAATCATAGTTGATTGTGGGAAATTTCTCCTAAATTTCTTTTATGATTCTTCTCAAATCCACTGTCTATACTATTGTCAGGTTAATTGTCCTCAAAACATACCTTCTGTATATAATTTCCCTAGTGGAAAACTTTGACTAACTAAAGTCAACTTTATATTACTTAGCTCATCCCTTTATGTCCTCATACACAGTGTGATCCCTATTTAATTTTTAAGCCTTAGATATAATTACTTTCCTACATAAAGTATAGCCTCTGCCTCTTTGTCCATAGTATGTTGGTGGAATAAAGTACTTGAAGAGATGACATAAGTCTTAAGGAAAATGAGTTTATATTGTCTTGAAGTTTGGGAGGCAAGAAATGTCCAAGCTTGAGTGGCTACATGTGGTGAGGACTCCCGCTACATTATAACATGAGGGATGGCTGTACATAAGAGGGCATGCAGGAGAAGCCACATGTGTGGATGGCCTTGTTCTACAGCACCCCACTGTCATGGTAACTAATCCAGTCTTGTGAGACCTAATCACTGCTTCAGGATGGCCCCCTCTTAACCATTTCTCACATGGTTCCGCCCCTTAGGAGTTCCATTATTTCTCAAAACTGTTAAAGTAAGGACCAGACTTCTAGCATATGATTCTTTGAGAAATAAGTTCAACCCAAACCACACCATTCTGTTGTCTTAATATTGCTGGACAATATATTGTTTTCTTCACATTTATCATATGTTTCTCCTTAGCTTTACAAGTTAGATTCATTTCCTCAGATTTAGTTAGATTCTGTTTGTTCCATGAGATTTTACTGATTGTTCTTGTGGGAAGTTTTCTTTCTTCTCCAAATTTCTAGTGTTCTATGTCTTATTTACTTGGTAGGTTTTGAGATACTGAGATAACACATTTCTTGTCTTTTTAATTTTAATTTTATCAATTATATTTCATTTTTATTGAAAAGGTGATTAGCAGGGAGGTTAAAGCTACATAAATAATGAGTACATTTGGCTTCAATCATTGTTACTCTATCCCTCACTACGTTCCACTTACCCCTCCTTCTTTCCCTCCCCCGACAAGTGGTCCAGTGAGTGTCAGTGTTGCTGTGGCTCCTCCTTTGTCCGCTGTGTCTGTGATTCCCTTTCCCTTTCACATATTGAATTATCTTATATACAAGAAACAAGGTACAGAAAACTAAGAGAAGTGAAAAAAGGGAAAAAAGAACAGACTGTATATAGGGCCAAATAAGAATCTCTTGTTTCCAAGACTTGGAAAAAAACTATATTAAGTGAAGTAAGCCAGCCCAAAGAAACATAGGTCCCATGGTTTCCCTTATTTGCAATATCTAGTTTATGTCTGAGTCAAGCAGAAAAGGTCAGATTAGTTGACGTTAGGGAAATGAACCCTAAGATATATATTCAAATGTTTTTTTTTCTTTCATGCATTTGTTCCTAACACATTTATAAGATTATTTCTTTGTTCTTTGTATGTCCCTCCCCCACAGTATAACCCCTGCTTTCACTGTATTTGATGTTGGTATAATTTGTGGAGGGGAAGGGGAAAATCGTTTAAATAGGGATACAGGTGGAACCATTGCAACAATGAGATGTTCAAGTCGTTATGTTGAAAATGAACTTTACAACTTTGGTGGGGGGGAGGGGGGGGTGGAGGGGGGTGAGGAGGGGAGGAGGGGGGAGGGGGATCAGGGAGGATTGGGGCAGGGGGAGGATGGGAAGGGGAAACAAAGGAGGAGGCTACAATGCTTGATAAGAAATGTACTCATTATGTTGCCCACGTAATTGCAACCCCTCTGTACAGTATTTTCACAATAATAAAAAACAAACAAACAAAAAAAAGAATCGCTTGTTTCCATATATTGGTGATGATGTTGATACACTTCAGTATATATGGTCCTATGCACTAAGCATTTGGATTATTGAGATCCCTTGTTAAGAGCATCGTAGACAGGGGCTGGGAAGGTGGCTCAGTGGTAGAGCACTTGTCTTGCATGCATGAGGCCCTGGGTTCAATTCCTCAGCACCATCACAGCAGAAAAACACCGAAGTGGCACTGTGGCTCAAGTGGTAGAGCGCTAGCCTTGAGCTGAAGAGCTGAGGGACAGCGTCCAGGCCCAGAGTTCAGGCCCCACGACCAGACCCGCCCCCCAAAAAAGAGAATATCATAGATACATTCTTGTTCTTACAAATGAGGGAAATCATGCAACCTATTTTTCTTTGGGTCTGGCTTACTTCACTTAATATAAATTTTTCCAAGTCTTTTGATTTACTTAGGAATGGGGCAATGTTCTTTCTGATGGAGGCAAAAAGTTCCGATAGATAGATAGATAGATAGATAGATAGATAGATAGACAGACAGACAGATAGATAGTTGTGCTGGTAGCTTTAATGTGGCCTGTTTGTGGTCATTTGGCTAAATGCCCAGGAATGAGATTGCAGATCACAGGGAAACTCTATGTTTAGTCATTTGAGGAATCTCCATACAGCTTTCCAGAATGGTTGGACAAGTTTGCATTCCCACCAACAGTGTAATAGCATTCCCCTTTGACCACATCCCCTCCAACATCTCTTGTTACTAGTTTTCTTGGTAATGGCCATTTTAACTGGTGTAAGATGGAATCTCAATGTTGTTTTAATTTGCATTTCTTTTATAGCCAGAGATGTTGAGCAATTCTTCATGTGTCTCTTGTCCATTTATATTTCCTCTTTAGAGAAGTCTCTCTTAAAGTCTTTAGCCCACTTTTTAATCGGGTGGTTTTTTCTTTGAGGGTTTATTTTTGTAGTATAATGCAATCCCATTTATCCAGCCTTTCTTTAATTTGTTGTGTTTCTGGGTCTTTATTAAGAAAGTTTTGACCTGTGCCAAGGAGCCTTAGTGTCTCTCCTATTCCTTCTTGTAATATTTGCAGAGTATCTGCTTTTACCTCGAGGTCTTTGATCAAAAAAACAGCTTAGTACTGGCACAAGAACAGGCCTGAGGACCAATGGAATAGAACTAAAGACCCAAATGAACCTGCAGACCTATGGTTACCTAGTCTTGGATCACCATAATAATCCTTAAAGCATGAGGATACAATTTATTGGTGTGGAAAGTGATTTCTACCATTTTCATATAACGCCAGTACAGTATATTTGACTTCTAAAAATATTTGCAAACAACCTTCTGTAAGACTTAGTTAGAATCAGGAAGATTTAGAATCAGAAACAGAGAACTCCATATAGTGAAAAATGAGCAGACACAGAGGGGAGAAGTTACTTCCTATCTGGGCTGCAGGTGAGCATTTTCTCAGGGACTTTGTCATTGCATTTCTGTAGGGATTTGCCATCATAAGACCAGACTTTTGAAGGTGCATGTAGAAAGGCTGAAACACTTCAGTAGTGATACTCGCTAGGCACTAAGTTGAAATGAATTATACAATTGGGGGGGGGGTAGAGGAGAACTGGGAGAAAATGAGGGAGAGGGTGACACTTTTCACAAAGAAATATATTCCTTATCAGACTTATGTAACTGTGACCCCTCTATATATCACATTTACAATCATCGCTTTTAAAAAAGGAAGTTTATGGTCTATCCTATCCAATCTTCCAAAGCAAGCAATCTCATATGGTCATGATCAGTGGCTCTATCCACAAACCATGGCCTGTGGTTGCTAGAAAAAGAAGTCAGTAAGGAGAGATGAAGAGAATGCTATATAATTGCTACCATTGGACTGCTGGAAGCCTCTTATTATTTTTTGGCAGTTCTAGAGTATGAGCTCAGGGGCTTATGCTTGTTAAGCAGGTGCTTAACACTTGAGCCATACCCCCCATCCTCAATAGTGAGACCCAATAATTGACAAATCTTAAGAGTTTTCTATCATCACTTTTTAAATATAAATAAATCCAGAAAACAATTGTTCTCTTTCTATGGTTACTATATACTATCTAGAATCTAGAGCAGAATCATGTGTATTTGACTTTTTCCTTTGGATTGTACAACTAGCAACCAGAGGCTATGGTTTGTGGGTAGAGCCACTTGTCATTACCATCTGAGATTGCCCTGCTTTGGAAGATTGGATAAGATAGACCACAAACTTCCTTTTTTAAAAGCGATTATTGTAAATGTGTTATACAAATCTTTCCAACTCCCTAGGTCAGTACTCCGTTGATCACCTCCTGATCTTTGCTGTGTGTTTTAAAAGATAAGACCAGAGAGAAGGAACTTTTCTTTCTTGATTTGATTTCTTTTCTTTTCTTCTTTTCCTCTCTTCTTTTTTTCTTCCTTCCTTTCTGTCTCTCTGCCTTTCTCCCTCTTTCTTTTTCACCTGCCCACCCACCTGCCTGCCTGCCTGCCTTCTTTTTTGTGCTGGGGCTTGAACTCACAGCCTCGGTGCTGTCCCTGAGTTTTTTTTGCTCAGGGTTAATGCTCTAACACTTGACCACAGACTCATTTCTCGGTTTTATTTATTTATTTTTTGTGATTAATTGGAGATAAGAGTCTCACAAACTTTCCTGCCTGGGCTGACAGCAAACTGTGATCCTCAGATCTTAGCTTCTTGGGTAGCTAGGATTATAGCATGAGCCATCAAAGCCTGGATAGGAATTTTGATTTAAGTGCTTTAGAGTCAAATGGGAACCTCTCAGCATGGTTTACCACCACTATACAGCTTCAAAATGCTAGAAAGAAGAGAGATCTTCCCCCATGATTGTATACAAACTCCAGGACCCTGTCTGGTCAGGATGCATATCGCTCAGTATTGGGACCCATGTCAATTGAATTTTTCAGCTTCTCATACTTTCTTTTGTCTCTTAACTCCATCTTCACCTCCATTCTGCTATGCCACATCTGCTCATTGCACACACTGAAGCAATCTTTCTCCATTTTGCTCCCTTGATTTTTAAGCTAAGATTATGTCTTCTCACAACTAAAAAAACAATATGTGTTTTTGTTCCTTCTTTCCCCTCTCTCTTACTCTCTGTAGCTGTACCTGCTCAACACTTAGTTTTCTATACTTGTCTTGCTGAAGTGCTCTTTTTATTTCTCTTCCTTTCTTTAAAAAAAAATCTATTAAAGATGTGCTTTTCCTTTTAATTGACTTCCTATCGTAATCGTGTAGTACCTATGTTGTTTATATTTAAATTATTTTCATCCATTTATTTTTTCTTTTGTATTATGAGTTCCATTTTATAAAGTTGGAATACCTTTTGTCCATATAAGATATAATATTTTTATTTCAGTATCAGTGTTTAGTTGAATAACAATCCCATTTTCACCTTTGTAAAAAAACTTTAGAGGCTTCATGCTAAAGCACTGTGGATCCTTGGTCAAAATTGCATCTCTTAAATTTTTATTTTCCTTTAATAACCACAAAGGCAGATTATCCTTAGCAGGGGTAACAATGCTTGACACGAACTGTAACCCCTCTGTACAGCATCTTTACAATAAAATAAAAAAAATTTAAAAATAAGTGTTTTTGTTTAGTTCTTCACTTAAGTGCAATCCTATACATTGAAAAAAACGTATTTTTATTTACTTTTCCTTAAGCATTTACAATTCTGAACAGCATTTTTATCTCTGATGTTACCTAATCAAAATAAATAATGTTTAAAATGTTAAAAAATGAGCTTTTCTCTGTTCACTGACATGTCAGAGCCTTTCCAAGATCATTCACCTCAATGGCTTTCTTCTCTCCATCTGTTCCAAGCTCACTCCTTGGAGATTGGAGTGATCAGTGGGTGCCACTGGTCCATATCTCAGGAGTTAGCTTATGTCCTGGTCTCCTGCCATCTACTGGACACATGTATCCGGAAAGTACTGGCAGCACCTTGTACTGTAGAGTGTGGGTTGTTTTCTTTCATGGGGTTGGGTTGATAGGAAATGGCAAGTTGCTGTCACTATTCACTCTCATGAGAGGGTATCATATTGCTGGCCCAGTCAAAGGTCAAAAGTGAAAGAAAATTAAATTGAGAAATATTTTCTACTGGATGTATAGTGCTTTCACATAATAGTAGATTTTAACAAATGTAATTCAATCTGTCCTTAAAACAAGGAACATTTGAACCTGGACTTCTTTCCCTTTTTTCCTATCTTCTATTAGAAGTCAAATAAAACTGCTCAGTGGGTAAAGCCAACTAAAATCCAGGAGGCAGAAAATGAATAGGATGTTAGCCTTCAAAAGATAGATCAGAGAAAGACGTGGAAGAGAATGATTCCCCAGGGTGGGATCAAAAGGGAGTACAACAGTATAAAGTTAGTAATAATTATTTACAGTTAGGATCTTTATAGCTGTACAGAATTCTGGCGTAATAAGGGTGTTAATACAACCACTGCCTTTTAAAAATGACTGTATGTTTCCTTTTTTTATTTGTGTACATTCTTTATAGTTTCATTGTGACATTTTCATACCTGTCCACAATGTACATCTTGTTTCTCCTCCTACATTTACTTTGTCGTCTCACGTTTTACATTCAGACCTTTTTTATTTTTATACCTAGGTTCCACAGGACAGGAAGCATGGGATATTTGTCCTCATGAGTTTTGCTTATTTTGCTTTAAAAGTTGTTCTCTAGGGGCTGGGAAGGTGGCTCAGTGGTAGAGCGCTTGCCTTGCATGCATGAGGCCCTGGGTTCAGCACTACATAAGCAAGAAGAAAAAAAGCCAGAAGTGGTGCTGTGGCTCAAGTGGTAGAGTGCTAGCCTTGAGCTGAAGAGCTGAGGGACAGCGCCCAGGCCCAGAGTTCAGGCCCTATGACCAGACCCCAAAACAACAACAAAAAAGGTGTTCTCTAGTTCCAGCCATGGTCCTGCAATTGACATTGTCATCATTATCTTTTAATCAGTTATGTAAATTGTACCTTGTGTTGGGTGAGTTTCCCTGGCAGATGTACAAGAAATATCTGTGAGTTGGGTTGGGGGTTACTGACCACAGAATGACTTAAATGAGTCCAGCTGGACCAATAAGAGCTTTATTAAGCATTGCATACAGCCCCTTGGATGGCTTATGGGTAACTGCACTCACCAAACTCACCTCCTGCACCAGCTTCTACTTCAGAGTGTTTGTGCAGCTGGGGCAAAACTGTGTGTCCAGTGCACACCATCCTTGTCCTTATCAGGAATTTCAGAGTTCTCAGTCATTGCTGACAGATGAGAGGAAGGATGACTTCACTTTGCTGCAGTCTGGGCGCTAACCTCAGTGACAGCACAATTACATGTTGTCCTGCAAAATGGCCCTACTTCCACTGGAATTTGGAGACTTTCTGTAACTGCGTTTGCTATTGTAATTAATATTGTGATGCATATTTTTTCATTTCTATGATCTTAAAAGATTTCCTGTGCATTCAATGATTACATTAAAAAGTCCACTTGTGAGCCTGGCACTAGTGGCTCATGCCTATAATTCTAGCCAATCAGGAAGCTGATTTCTGAGCCTCAGAGATCAAAACCAGCCTGAGCAGAAGAGTCCCTGTGAGACCTTATCTCCAATTTACCACTCAAAAACTGCAAGTATCACTGTGGCTCAGAGTGGTAGAGTGCTAGCTTTGAGCACAAAGAGGCTCAGGGACAGTGCCCAGGCCCTGAGTTCAAGCCCCACAACTGACAAAAAACAAGTCCACTTGTGCTTGGTGCTTGTGATTCATCTCTGGAATCCTAACTACTCAGGAGACTGACATTTGAGGATCATGGTTCAAAGCTAGTCCAGGCAGAAAAGTCTCTCAGATTCTTATTTCCAATTGATACCCCCTCCCCCACCCCAAAATGGTCAGAAGTAGAGCTGTGTCTCAAATGACATACTAGCTTTGAGTATAAAAGCTCTGGGTCAATGCTCAGGCTCTGAGTTCAAATCCCAGGACTGGCACACACACATACAAATGTCCAGTTGTTCTGAGGTTCCTGAGTATTTGCTTAGAATGGTATTTTCAGGTAATATATGTATATGTATATATCATTATTTCCCAGCAATGTATAAATATATTTTACCACATATTTTAGAGCATTGCATACTCTCAAAAATGTTTTATTTTGATTAGAATTTGTCCACTAATGCATACTTACATCGTTAAAAACAGAAATCAGTGCAGCTGAAGCTTTGTAATTTTGTTACATTCTTTTCCCATGTGCTTTACTAAGTTTTGAAATTACTTCAGCACTGTGAAGTAATAGCGTGTTGTGTCTGCTGCAAGCATACCAGCTGTATTGATTTCAGAATCCTGTCCTTCCACACGCTAATTGGACATACCACCTTTGTCTTAAGATGATGCATGTTTCCTGAGATATCTGACTTATTTCATACTGCAGTCAGTTTTTGTGGACTATGCAGAAACAGAGGAGCATCTTAGTAGCAAGCCATCCTGCAAACTATTTGGACCCTGGCAGAAAACAAAAGATGGACTCCATGTTATCTAGATGTATTTGATTAGCAAAGTCCTTATCCTATTCATTAGATGCCAGGAATTCCTGATCAACTTTGTGAGAGCAACAGCAACAGCAATACACAATACAACAATAGCAGTGTGTATTGTTTTTTCATTGCAAAGTAACTACTCTATTAGTTCAGGCCACAATGACAGAGCCTGTCGTTCTGATTTAAAAACATTCTTTTAAATCAGAAACACATTTTTTGATGCTTATTTTCTGCATCAAATTTTGTTGATTCTATTTTCTAAGAGTTTCTTACATTTTATGACTTTGTTTTCAGTACTGAGATTTGAATTTGAGGCTTCATGCTTATTAGACAGATGCTCTACAAATGAAGCCATACCCTTAGATTTTTTGCTTAAGTTACCTTTTGGAAAGGCCGGTTTTCTTTCTTTCTTTTTCTGAGGCTCAGCTTTTGGGTCACAGAACACTTCCCACATAGCTGGAATTAGAGGCATATGCTACTGTGCCTAGCTTATTTTGTGACAGTTTGGCTTTTTTCTTTTTCTTTTTCTTCTCCTTCCCCCCTCCTCCCCCCCCCCCCTCCTCCTCCTCCCACCGTCCTCCTCCCCCTCCTCCTCCTCCCCCTCCTTTTCCTCCTCCTCCTCCTCCTCCCCCCTCCTCCCCCTCCTCCTCCTCCCCCCTCCTCCTCCTCCCCCTCCTCCTCCCCCTCCCCCTCTTCCCCCTCCCCCTCCCCTCTCCTCCTTCCCCTCCTCCTCCCCCTCCTTTTCCTCCTCCTCCTCCCCCTCCTACTCCTCCTCCCCGTCCCCCTCTTCCCCCTCCTTTTCCTCCTCCTCCTCCCCCTCCTCCTCCTCCCCCTCCTTTTCCTCCTCCTCCTCCTCCCCCTCCTTTTCCTCCTCCTCCTCCTCCTCCTCCTCCTCCTCCCCCCCTCCTCCCCCGCTCCCCCTCCTCCTCCTCCTCCTCCTCCCCCTCCTCCTCCTCCTCCTCCTCCTCCTCCTTCTTCTTGTTCATCTTCTTTTGACTGGATTTTCCTTAAACCACAATCTCTTCCTTCTGAATAGCCGAGTCAACAGATGTGTGTCCCTGGGACTAGTCAAAATCCACCATTTCTTTCTATCTTGTCATTGCTTTATTTAAGCAGTTGCCTTTTCTGCTTGATTAATGAAGCATTAGAAGTTCCTATCTTGTTTGATCTATGAGTAGCCTGCTGTTTAACTTTTCTATTGATTAAAAAAATTCAGTGACTATTTTCATTTCTAGAATCTTCATTCTGTCCCTTTTCAAATATATCTGAGGTTCTTCCTCATAAGACTCTTATCCTGAATGGATTCTGTACTTCGATTTCACAGAAAATTTTAAATCTAATTGTTTTAAAGCTGATTTTGAATCTCTGTTCCTTCAGTATAGTTCCCCTACCCTAGCTTTGGTTGGCCTTGTATGTAGTGGGAAAGATTTCTCCCTAAAGACCTGGCATTTGGAGGATTTTTGTCATTTCAATGTGACAATTACCATATTAGTACACGGTTTAGGATTATGTTTGTATTTGTTTATTTTAGCTTTCTCTACCTTTCATGGATACTGTGAATTTTCTATGCTCCCCACTTGAAGAAAAAAAATATTGATTTTGTTTTGTTGAGGCTGGTTCTTTCAACCAGCCCAGACAAGTTATCTATCCCAAGTTAGAGGCTAAAGTCACTATATGAACATAGTTTTCAATTCATTTGGGTAAATTTGTCCAGATTGAGATCGCTGGATTGTGTTTTAGGCTGTTTCACCTTTGTAAGAAACTGCCAACTGTCTTGGAAATAGTTACCCAATATGCCTGCTACCAGCAGTGAAGAAGGTTCTGCTGGTCTACATCCTTGGCAGTAATGGGTGTTTTCAAGGTTTGAAATTTAAACACCCTAATAATTTGTAGTGGCATCTCATTTCTAATTTAATATGCATTCCCTAGTGACATACAAACATCAGAAACTTTTTGTATGCGTATTTTCCATTTCTTTATACTTGTGAATGATGCCACTATTTACTTCATTTGCTCTCTCTCTCTCTCTCTTTTTGTTGGTCGTGGGGGCTTAACTCTGGACCTAGGCGTTGTTCCTCAGCTCTTCAGCTCAAGGCTAGCACCCTACACTTGAACCACAATGCCATTATTAGCTTTTTTCTGCTTATGTGGTTCTGAGGAATTGAACCCAGGCCTCATGCATGCAAGGCAAGCACTCTACCATTGAGCCAAATTCCCACTCCTATTTTGCTCTCTTTTTTTTAAAAAAATTTTTTATTGTGAAAAAACTACAGAGGGGTTACAGTTACATGGGCAAGATAATGAGTACATTTCTTATCAAGCATTGTAGCCTCCTCCTTTGTTTCCCCTTCCCATCCCTTCCAAGCTTCCCCCCCCAATCCTCCCCACACCCCCCCACCAAAGTTGTAAAGTTCGTTTTCGACATGACAACTTGTACTTCTCATTGTTGCAACGGGTCCACCTGTATCCTTATTTAAACGACTTGTTTTTCCCCTTCCCCTCCACAAATTATACCGACATCAAATACAGTGAAAGCAGGGGTTATACTGTGGGGGAGGGACATACAAAGCAACAAAGAAATAATCTTTTTTTTTTAATTTAATTTTATTTTATTTGTGAACATACTGTACAGAGAGGTTACAATTACATGGGCAGGATAATGCATACATTTCTTACCAAGCATTGCAGCCTCCTCCTTTGGTTTACCCTTCACATCCCTTCCCAGCCTCCCCCCTCCCCCCCAATCCCAATCCTTCTCCTTCCCCCCCTTCCCCCCCCCCCCCCACCGACGTTGTAAAGCTCGTTTTGGACATGTCAACTTGTACTTCTCATTGTTGCAACAGGTCCACCTGTATCCTTAAACCATTTGTTTTTCCCCATCTCCTCCACAAGTTATACTGACATCAAATATAGTGAAAGCAGGGGTTATACTGTGAGGGAGGGACATACAAAGCAACAAAGAAATAATCTTATAAATGCGTTAGAAACAAATGCATGAAAGAAAAAAACATTTAAATACATATCTTAGCTGTGGAGAATAATGTTGTAATAAACATGTTTGTGCTGATAGCTTTAGTATGGCCTTGTGTGTGGTCATCTGGGTAAATGCCCAGAAGTGGGATTCATGGGTTACGGGAGACCTCTGTGTTTAGTCTTTTGAGGACCATCCATACTGCTTTCCAGAGTGGTTGAACAAGTTTACATTCCCACCAACAGTGTAATAGTGTTCCCTTTTGGCCACATCATGCCAAAACGAAGGTTTTTAAAAAATTGTTTGCAGTCATTTATTTTTTCTTTCATATGTTTTTTCCATTGGTTTATTTCTTGTTGTCACTGTTTATGATTTTGATACCCTTTGTCTTGGGTATAAGTTTATCTGATTTGAGGAAAGGGAGGGAAATCACAAAAAATGGTGAGAGAAAGGACAAAGTGTGAACCAATGCAACAGGGATACTCATAAGACACTATGTTGGAAATCTTTATAACATGGAAGTAGGGGAGGGGAATGGGGGGGGAGTGGGAGGGAATAAAACTGAGAAATGTACTCATTACCTTACTCATGTAACTGCAACTTCTCTGTATATCTGCTTTACAATAAAATAAAAAAATCTTAGTTTGTTAATTTTCTTATTGTTGCATTTAAAGAATATTTCCTATATAGGGTATGATTCCTTTGTCACATAAATAGCTGGCTATTTTTTTTTTTTTTTTTTTGCCAAATCAATGGCTTGTCTTTCCATTCTCCTAACAGCATCTTTCATAGAACAGTTTAAAATTTTGTTTATTTTGCAATTGTGGCATAATGCACAAATGAAACTTGTCATCCTACATACAATTCATTTGTATTTGGTTCACTCACATTGTGAAATAATTATCAGTCTCATTTATCTTTGGAACTTTTCAATTATGCAAAACTAAATTGCTGAACTCTTTATAAACTAACTTTCAATTTTCCTTTTTCTTCCAATCTCTGGCAACCACCAGGTTCTTTCTGTATTTGTAAGTTTGATTACTTTAAGTACCTCAGGTGAATAGACTTTCACAGTCTTTTTGATTGGCTTATTTTGCTTCACCTATCTTGAAGCTTCATCTATGCTTTAGTATGTATAAGAAGTTTCGTTTTTAAAGTCTGAATAATGTTCTATTGTGTTTTAAATTCACATTTTGTTTATCCATTTACCTTTAGCTTTTTATTTCTAGTTGGTCATATTATGTTAGCTAGTCTAGGTCTTTTGTTCTTCACATGGACTTTGAATTAGTTTGCTAAAATCTACAAAACATCTCACTGGGATTTTGATTGGAATTACTTCTTAACAGTATTGGCTTTTCCATTTCATGTACACAAACCATCTCCCTACTGTTGGTAGTAGCTTCAGGTACTTTACTAGGCCCAGGCTTATGGCCTTCAATTTAGTCCTCATGGTTAAAAATCCCCCATTCTTAGGTCTATCTCACACCCTGCCCACTTCCTGAATGACAGCTTCCTTCAGCAAACTGTATTCATCACGTTTGATTTAAGGTGTTTTACAGACTTCCCTCTGTAGGTTTTTGAAATGCATCCTTCTTCCTGCAATCTTTTACCTCTTCTGGATGTTTATCTTCAATTCTAAGTTGAGATGTTGCTATTTCAGTGGGCCCTGGTTGAGGCTCCCTTGTGGAGCACTCCCTGGTGTTTGTAGATTCTTCTGCTTACCAACCAGATAGTGGAACCAGAGTCATTTCAGATGAACACAAAGCTTTCACTCCATTTACTAAACATTTTGAAAGACGCCCAGAGCCTATAACTTCCCTTTGTAAAATCCTTTTCTATTTCTTTTTCATCTTCTGCCAACAAAACCACAGCTGTTTTTTCCTAGCTTCATTTCACAAAAGTATGAGGAAAATTCCTGGGAGGCTCAGAGACTATTAGTCCTCTCACCAATATCTTCTGTTTCTAGTGCTTCCATATGTAAATGAATTTACCTTATCATTCCCCAAGCTTCCTATTTTTCTCCTCTGCTAATTTTCTGAGTTCCCTACAAAGAGACAAACAAACAAAAAACAACAAAAAAATCTAATGAAGGTCAAAAAGTTTGTGGAGTTGGGGAAGGCATATCTGAATGGGTGCACCACACTCTACTTCGTGGCTCCTGTTTGCATTTTTTCACTGATTGCTAGTACCAGAAAGAACTATCAAAACCAAAGCAACAATTCAGTATTTGTTCTATGATGAATACGCCTTTCTACACACACACACACACACATATACACACACATACAGATAGATAGATGATAGATGGATAGATGATAGATAGATAGATAGATAGATGTATCATTCAAATGTTTCTAAATTCTCAAATATATCTTCTTTTTTTTTTGTCAGTTGTGGGGCCTGAACTCTAGGACTGGGTCCCTCAGCTCTTCCACTCAAGGTTAGCACTCTACCACTTAAAACACAGTGTTTCTTCTGGCTTCAAATACATCATCTTGGTTAAGACTTTTCTTCTAGATATTTTAGTTCTTGTATAATCAAATGCTCATATATTTTCTACAAATGGTTTAACAAAAGTTTCTTCATGATGTTTTGTAAGCTTGGGTTTTCCTTCTCCTTTGTTACACTATCATGGGTATTTTATTATATAAATGAAAATACAGAAAATTATTTTAATCATGACATACATTATAATTGTCTATTCTAGTTAATCTTTTTTTTAAAAGATAGATTGTGTATAACCCTTCAGTATTACAACCCATGCTATCATGGATGAGCTTTTATATAAATATTTGTAATTCTCTGAGAATTTTCTGTAGTTATATTCGTAGAATTGCAAATGCTGTGCCCCAGAGTATGTGCAACATAAATTCCAATGGACTTTTGCTGACTGCCTTTTAGAAAGTTCATTAGTCCTGTCGACATGAGTAAACTGCATATCCTTCCTTTTATCCTTTGGAATGGGTTCGTTACCACATTGCTACGCATTCATACTATGTACTTTATCACTTTCATCCTCCACCATGACCCCTCCCCTCTTTAATCTTTCTCACTCTCTCTGGTTTCCCACAGTCTCCTTTTATCTTTCATGTCTTTATTTGTTTATTTTAGCTGTAGATTCTGTCTATGGGAGAAAACATGTGGGATTTGTCTTTCTAGTCTACTTTTGTTTCAATGATTATCCCCATTTTCATATATTTTGTATAAATGACACAAATTTTTATTACTAAGTAGTACTCCATTCTTTATTTTTAATATATTTTTATTGTAAAGATACCTGTACAGAAGGGTTACAGTTACATGAGCAAGGTAATGAGTACATTTCCTATCAAGCATTGTTGCCTCCTCCTTTATTTTTCCTCTACCATCCCTTTCTTCCCCACCTCCCCAACTCCTCCCTCCCCACCCTCCCACCCCCCCACTCCCATGCAAAGTTGTAAAGTTCATTTTCAACATAGTGTCTTGTGTATCTCATTGTTACAATGGGTCATCCTGTATCCTTATTTCAGCATTTTATTATTTCCCTTCCCCTCCCCAAATTAGAAAAATGTATATACAAGATGCAGGGCACTGGAATCAAATACAGTGACAATAGAGGTTGTACCATGGGGGAAGAACACGCAAAGAAACAAAAAAAATCACATAATGCATTAAAAAGAACAACAAGAAAGATAAAATCTCTTGTGTCCCTATCTTGGGGTTCATTTTGCGTAGTATCATCTTATATGGTCATATGTATATAGCTTTTGACCTCTTTATATATACTATATTTTCTTTACCCATTGATGGTCCCCATTATTAATCCATGATGTGTGTATTGTATCATAGTAAACATGGGTCACTGACACTCCTGACAACTAGAAATACCTTCCAAGTTTCGTCTTGGTCAATCTGACAGGCGAATAATACAGCTACCTCATTAAAAAATATTTTCCATACATTTCTTTCCATAGTAGGAACACACCTTATATGTACCTATT
This sequence comes from Dipodomys spectabilis, assembly GCF_019054845.1. NCBI lineage: Eukaryota > Metazoa > Chordata > Mammalia > Rodentia > Heteromyidae > Dipodomys > Dipodomys spectabilis. The sequence goes on from NW_024870730.1 coordinate 6,747,210, forward strand.
GATACTTGTAAGTTTTGTTTCCTTAGCACACTAATTTTAACTTGTCTTTCAATACTTTCATAGTTATTCTTTTAAGAAATTTAAACATAATAAATCTCTTTCCCATATACCAAATGATAAAACACATTATAGAACATTTTTCTTTTCTTCTAATCTTTTTTTCTATTAGAGTAGTCAATGAGAAAGTTCAAGCAGCCACATGGAGAGGTCATATGTAGTTGTAGTCCAAACTAAGGTCTCAACCCACAAGTATCAAAAACAAGCCAACAATTAGCTTCCAGATAATCTCAATCCCTGGCCATTGAGTCTTCCTTAGCCATCAGTTCTTCCCTGCAAACACTTCAGATGTCATGTAGCAGAAGGAACATGTCCCTAGGTTAACCCATCTCAATTCTTTCTTGGAACATATATGCATGTCCATCATTAAGTTTAGGGGTGGTTATTTCCACAGTAATGGTGACTGTAAAAGCAGTCTTTCATATTCTCATCCATGTCCCTATTTCTAGTCTGATGATCTGCCATGATCCTTCTAAACAGCCTCTCTACTGCCAAAGGAAATGGTTGAATTTAAAGCCTCTATAAGACTATAGCACAATACCCTTTTCTAGACCTTGAATAGCTGAGAAAAATCAAGGAAGGGTCACTTCTCTCAAATTGAGCTAATGAGATTGTTGGAAAATAGAATTTGAGTGATGAAGGCCTGATTTGATGGAAAAGTAACACATATGGATGAATACTTTACTTCTGAGACTTTTCTTGTTGCCATATGCTGAGGATATTTGACTTCCCTGGTATTGGTAAACATACATATAATTAGCGGATTTATAGAGGCCTTTGTTTTCTCACTATTGACTTCACTCAGGTCATGTTTCGGTTTTTAGAACTGTATGTACCCATACGTTGCCTTCAAGGCTCTCAAAATTCCAATTCTCAAATGTTAGTTTCTTTTGAAAAGATGCTTGAATTCCCAAGGTTGAATTTATGTTTTTTAACCCAGTGACTTTTGTTGTACCTCACACATGCCTTTATAAACAATTTTCCTCATAGATTTTTAATTATTTGGTACATGGTTGCTCTCTAGGATGAGGACAGACAGAATAGACTGACAATTGTACAATATCAGTTATTTATTCTTATCCTATAATGTATTAAGTTATACCAGCTTCATATTGTTTTACCTAAACTTATAAACCTGAAGAAAATACATTGTAGTCTCTACTCAGAAGATAAATAAACAAACACTTATTATTCTTTACCATGTCTAAAGAATACATCCTAGGAACATTGAAAGTCACCTCTAAATTGAAAAGATCTGGCACACAGTCTATTTTTAAGATTCTTGCCACTTAGAGATAAGAGAAGCTCACACGGCAAAATAATCATGACTGTATGGTGGATGGGGTCATATGTAACCAGGTAAAGTATTCCAAGAGAGAAGTGATAAGCTTTAAATTGATGAGTATAATTGACTATAACCCAATTTCTGAATATTTGGGAAACAGCTATGCATAAATATCAATTTAAATTAATATATTAGTAGTAATTTAAATTAGTAAATTAGTAAAATTAGTATGAAATATGAGTTTTGAAATGAAAGGTGTTATAGTAATACCGACACTTGTATCTTCTTCCTGAGAAACAAAATAGGATAACACAAATTTATACAATTTGTTTAAAACAGACAAATATAATCTATCCTTCATAGACATGAGACAAAACATGAGTCATATGTAAATTAAGGACAGAATTTATAAAATGAGTAAAATATAACGACATAGCTTAGAAAACCAGCAAGTAAGCATTTTGGAGGAGAGATATAGGAGGTAATTTTTAAGTAGTAAAAATTATGTTTCAGGGAACATAAAAATAAAGTTTATAATGAAGGGGAAATTAGGTGAGTGTGTGTAATGTGGAATGGAAATGGGGAGAAAAGTGAAAATTGGCTTTGATTTTCTGCAGCAGCAGATTATGAACTAGCTCGGTGACAATTTCTTTCTTTCTACAGTTATCCTGGCACAGCAGGAATCTAGACATCTCAGTTTTGTTGTAATTTTTTGCCATTTAGAAATGGAATGTGTGAGGGAATTTATTCTATTTAAAACAAAAAAATGGAATTTTAAATGCGGTATCGTGAAGAGAGATTTGAAATATTAATAACCTGATCTACATCCGATTTCTCTGTGAAAGATAATCAACAGAATTTCCATGAAGCTCAAGGGGTTTGGAATTAGTTTGGAAAGCTACTAGGGCATGGAACATTACCACAAAATCTTTGAAGGCTGAAAATGCCTAGACGGGAATGAGTTTCTGTCTGATCTAAAAGGGAATAATGAAAAGAACTAGAAGCAAATTGAGCAAAGGAAACTTTATCCTCTTATCAAAAAAATTGCCCAACAGTGACAGAGGAACAGAGCCCCAAGGAAGTGCTAAAAACTTGATGAAATGAATAATTTGAACCAGTTTGTGTCCCACTGAATAATCCTTCTGGAAATCATGCAAATGTCTTCCCTAGGCTGGGTATGACAGGAACCATATACCTGGCATTGTTTTTGCTCTGATTTATGGTGATCATAAGTGGATCCGATTTGCATTTATCACGGTTATTACTATTGGATCTGGAAAATATGAATAGATGTTGAATTTGGGGAAAACAAAGGAGAATAAATCATTTAAATATGGGAAAACTGGGAGGATCTAAAGAGGTATTGCCATCCAAATTCCTCATTGTAACAATTAAACAACTTCCTCCTCAACACAAGCGAACAAAACTCAAACCTAATACTCAACCATAAGTGACTCACTGGAGTCATATCATTTGATAATGGCAAAGGCAAGTCTAGAACATACTCCCTCAATGCTATGCCGCTTCTGCTTCCCATACTCAGGGGACATTGTGATTCACATATACAAATACACACCAACAGCAATGGTTCCAGAGTCTATGGGCAGTTCCTGGAACTCCAGCTGGAGTGGGAGCCAATCTTGGCTACTGAGACACCTGCAGGATATGGCCTTTGTGACCAGACACAAGGTGCCTGCCTACTTTCCGTCTGCTTCTGGGAAGCAAATGATGGATCAGTGGTTATAATCCCATATCCCAGAGAAAAGGATGGTGACATTCCCAAGTGTTCAGGTGCCAGTGCACAAGAAGGTCACCCATCATGGTTTCAGATGGACACAGGAGGGGTGGGGCTGGGCTGCCTCAACGCTCAAGCCCAACGTGAGGTCAATTTCTGCTGGCCAATGACATGAAGAGACATGAATGCTAATGACATTGGTTACATAGATAACATGGACACAATTTATCTGTAAGTTCATTTATACTGTTTTCAAAAGCATGTTTTTTTTCCTTAGAAAAGTGTTAGTGAACCTTGATTCTGTATTCTAAGATTACTGCTTTTAACTTTTAAATATTGCTTTTAATTGAGATAACAATCATATGCGTTTGTGGGTTAACATCATGTTTTGATATGGTTACAGAGTGGAATGATTAAATTAGGCTTACAACAAATTCATGGTCTCATATGCTTACATTTTCATGAGGACACTATTTTGAATATACCCTTAACAATGTTGTATTGAATTCTTTATTATTTATTTATTTTTTGTCACTGTTTCATGACAAAGCATCTTCTTTTGTGGATATTTTGTGTCCTTGGATTAATTTTTCCCATTCCTAATAGCTCTTCCCAGCCTGTGGTAATTGGAACTCTACTCTCCTGTGAATTCACCTTTTTTAGATTCCACATATGAGCAACAACAGTGGGTATTTGTCTTTCTGGGTGTGGCTTGTCTCATTTAGAAAAATATTGTCCACGTTCCTCTATGTCATAGCCAATTACAGCATTCCTTTAAGCTCATACATTTTTTAAGGCTCAATATTGTTCTATCATGTATATATACCACATATTCATCCACTGATGGGTGCTTACGCTGCTTCTGTATTATTTCTGATGATATATTTTTTATTGGTTTGCCGATGTCTTTCTTATTAACCAAATGCATTGCTAAGAAGAAAATCCTAGGAAAGCTATATTTCAATATATAATGTTCAACTGGATGATAGCAGTCAAAAGAAAATGGAAATTGAGAGAGATCACTTCTAGCTTGGAAGGAGGTATAGGTGGCAACACAGAAAGAGGATTTAGAGTAAGATAGAATACTTTAGTCTGGATTGTTAATACTACTCATTATGGGCTACATTTGTTTTTCCTTTACCTTTTTCCCTTTATTTGAATTTTACTTACCAGTAATATCCAGGACTGTTCAGTGCACTTTTTTCTCTATTGGCTTGCATTTTTGGTTTTATTGTCATCTACAGAACTAGGTCCTTTCTGTGATTAATTTTTTCCCTTTTTTTCTGTATTGATATTGGGGTTTGAATTCAGGGAAGTGTTCTACCAGTGACTCATATCTCTAATCCCTTTCTTAATTTTTGAAGGGTTTTTTGATCTTGTGGTTGATGATTTTTAATCTTTTAAGTTATAGCTTGACTTTTGTGCATTTTTTTGTTAAAACATACAGAGCTCTTCTCTGGAGATTTTTGTTAAGTTTCCATATCATTGAAACCATCATCATTATCATCATCATCACCATCATCATCAGAGCAAAGTTTACTTATTTTTTTTGGTGTCCCTGTGGAATCTTAGAATTGTTTCCAGGGTTAGATGCTTCCCAGAAGCATTTAGCTTTTCTTCCTCATCCATTTATATTCTGACTCTGCATCTCTTTCCAAGACTTCTAGTTGTTGATACTAATATGCACAGTTGTTGATACTAATATGATACTGAGCCCTACTGCCCTCTTGCATACAACATACTTTAGATGTTGGGTTTTGAATCTTTTATCTCTGGAGTCACTCTGTGTCTTTGATTAGAGAATTTGATCTATTGATATTTAACATAATTATTTGTAGGCAATGTCTTACCTTTGCCATCTTGTTAATTGTTTTGTCATTCCCATGTTTCTTCTTTTCTTGTATTGATATCTTAGTTTGTGATGTTTGTTTATTTTTAGGGAGTGATACAATTTAATTTCTTTCACTTTGTCTTTTGTTATACCTATTATTTTCTTAAAAACATCATACCATCTTAATTTTCTTGTATCTTACTGCTTATTATTAGATTAACTCAATTATTTAATCAATTCTTAAGGTATAAGTAAACTTAATTTGATTGACAAACAGCAAAAGCCACAACAGTGGCAAAATCAAAAATGATAGACCTGATATACATGATCATGTTGTAGTGAAAAGTAAATTACGTTTATTATTTGGGATTTTACTTTTTAGGGTTTTCCCCTATTTTTAAGGAAGGCAGAGGTAGTGGTTTAATCTGGGACATGAAAACAATGGAGTGTTTCAAAGTTGAAAAATACTACTACATGCTTGCCTGCTGAAGGGAAAAGCAGTGCTGCTGATGGTGCTGAGGACTGTAAAATCTTTGCACATGTGAGAAGAGAATGGAATTCAGAGCACAAATTCAGAGGCTGGCAGGAGAAGCCACACGTTAGTATTAAAATAAACTATGCTGATTGGTTCAACGTTCAGCGGAAGAACTGGGAGTCAATGATACAAACAGCACAAACATGACATCATTGGATTACAGGAGTGATGGCAGACAGAGGAAGATTGATCACAGGTTAAGAACAAAAGCAATGGGGTGAAGAATACCTACCATATGATTTTTATCTGTTCAGCTGCAAGAGGAAGATAATGTAGTGGCTCAGGATCGAAGGTAGAAGAGGATGATGAGACTCTTGAAATAGACAGAATTTGTGTGTCAAACAGGTGATTCTGGGTACAGCTGAGATTTCTAAGTTATTGATAGCAGATTACTATCCATTTTCCCAAAGATAGCATTGAATGTTTTCAGTAGAAAACATAGTAAAGAGAGCAGTAATAGAGAGAGGAGAAACCCACAACAAATTGAGCCCTGGGACATTCCAGCATTAAAAAGTGATGAAGTGGGCTGGGAAGGTGGCTCAGTGGTAGAGTGCTTGCCTTGCATGCATGAGGCCCTGGGTTTGATTGCTTAACATCACATAAGCAGAAAAAGCCAGAAGTGGCGCTGTGGCTCAGGTGGTAGAGCACTAGCCTTGAGCTGAAGAGCTGAGGGACAGCGCCCAGGCCCAGCGTTCAGGCCCCACAACTGACAACAACAACAAAAAAAGGTGATGAAGTGTAGACCAGAAAAGGAGGGCGGGGGAGGTGATATTCAATGGAATTAAACCAACGATATTCTCTTTCTTTTTGTGTGGGGCTATCCATTGCAATACTTGTAGGAGTGGAGATACTATATATAGTTTTTGATAGTTTCCAAAAGTATTCAAAGTCACATCAGTGCATGAATACTGTTCTGAGCTTTAGTATAGTGGTATCCACCCTTTTTTTTTTTTTTTTGGATAAGATGGTTAGGAAATCTTTCTGAGACTGTGCCATGATTTTTTTCTCCTCATAACTTCTTTCTCGTCAAGTAATCTTAACATCATGCCATTCTTTGCCTACTAGTGGCCATGGCTGCTAGTTTTTCAGAGGAATAGATCCTAAACTGGATATTTGTCAGTGCTATGTAAGATGTTATTATGTATTTATAAGTGTGCTGTAGATCAGTTCCATGCTCTTGCACATCCGGTTGTCTTAGTCATCCCCTTCCTCTGGGCATTCCTCTGTGACCTTGTTCCTACCAAGCAGGATGCTTCCTCCTTTTCTCCACATTTCCAGAGCTGTTCATGTGAATTTAGCTCATAGCTAACTCAGTTACCTTGTGTTGGTTCTCCTCTATTAATCATCCACATCACAAACACAGCATTAATCCCACCTCTAAATATAAATAATATATAATAATTCTTCTGATAGCAATTCTTTTTATTTGTCAGTCATGGTGCTTGAACTCTGGGCCTGGGCGCTGTCCCTCAGCTCTTCAGCTCAAGGCTAGCGCTCTACTACTTGAGCCCCAGCACCACTTCCAGCTTTTTCTGTTTATGTGGTGCTGAGGATTGAACCCAGGGCCTCATGCATGTGAGGCAAGCACTCTTCCACTGAGCCACCTTCCCAGCCCCAGAAATTCTTATTATAGTAATTCTTATTGGAATACTATATAATTCTTATTATATTACTAAATGTAATTATATTGTCCAAAACTAGAGATGAAAATATAATATCCAACTAATGCTATGCTATTGTCATTCCTCTTTCCAAAACAAGTGCAATGCTGAAAAATGTTATACATGCCCATTGAATCTACGGGTGTTTTTAAAAAAGCTATTAAAGAATAGTTTAGGCATTGCAAAACTTATGCAAATATTTTTATTGATTTTACCTAATTTACTTGGAAATCATGCAATGATATAATGAATGCATGTTTTTAATGCACAGTGATTTAAAATAGTTTTTCTTTCCTTAGAAATTAATCAGGAAAATGTAAAAGTAAAGGTTTATGGAGCTAGCTAGCAATGAGTATAAAATGCTATAAATGGAGTATCTGAAGTATACTACACCATTTGTAGAAGTTTAGCTTGGATAACATTTTTGCCAAAAACAGAAATAATGTTGTTGAGAATTTTAGAATGTAAAAATTGTCCTATCATCCAAAAATGTATTAGGGAACTAGGCAAGAAATGAGAATCAGTCAACCATTTAACTTTCTCCTAAACACTGAAAACAAAATCCCAGGAATAATCCATTGTGGTGATGTCATATTAGGTCATTTAACAGTAATGTGCTGATTGTGAAGCAGCTTTTCAGGCAGAACAGTAACTGTCAAAATGCCAGGGTTTCTCCATTACAGTTCAGGAGTAAATCCACTGCTCTTCATTAAAATCATGTTGAGTTTAAATGATTCCTTTGTTTGTCTTGGCCCTGTTTAGCACAGTGAAAAGTAGCATGTGGAAGGAGCCTCATGATCAGTATCATTCATTGTTTCCTTTCAAACAACTCATAAAGCTGTCCATGGAAGCCTGTACAAGGTCATAGTATTTACTGGATAAGTTTTGAAAGGAGTCACAGTACTGGGTAGTAAAGATAAACTTTCCACAAAGACTTACGGTGTAAAATGACCATTTCTGTTGCTCTGTGTGCATTCAGGATAATGTATAAACACTGTACTGTTAATGACAAATGAGTCATAAGCTTAAAATGAAACCTTTTTCCTTCCCAAATTAAATTAGACTTCTTTCTTGAAATTTCCAAATCTTCCTTTTGCCCTTACTTTACTTTCATCTACTTTATACTCTGTGTGTGTGTGTGTGTGTGTGTGTGTGTGTGTGTGTGTGTGTGTGTGTGTGGTGTGTGTGTGTGATACTGAGGATCAAATTCAGGCCTCATACATGCCAGACAAATGCTGCTCTTCCACTGAGCTACATTCACACTCTCCCCTTTTTCTATTTTTTTTTCTCTTAAAAAAAGATATATATATATATATATATCTATCTATATATATATATATATATATATATATATATATATATATAATTTGAGAGTCTTGACAAGTTGTCCAGCTGCCCTTGAATTTGATATGTAGCCCAAGCTGGCCTCAAACTCACAGTTCTCCTGTCTCAGCCTCCTTCATGCTGGGATAACAAGTATGTACTTCTTTGCATGACATATTCTTTTCCTTATTTGTGACTAAATGCATTTTAGGAGCCTTGCATCCTTTTGGAAAAAAAAATTTATTGTAAAGATGATGTTTAGAGGGGTTACAGTCACATGAGTTAGGTAATGAGTACATTTCTTGTCAAACATTTTACCCCTTCCTTTGTTTTTCTCCTTCTATCCCTGCATTCCCCACCTCTCCCACCCACCACCCCCACCCCTGAACATAGTGTTTTGTGAATATCATTGTTGTAATGGGTCATGCGGTTTCCTTGTTTAAACCTTTTGTTATTCTCCTTCCCCTCCCCAAATTAGATAAATGTATATACAAGATGCAGGGCACCAAAATCAAATACAGTGACAAGAGGGGATATGCCGCAGGGGGAAGAACATACAAGAGAAACAAAAAAAAATTTCATAGTACATTAAAAACAACAACAACAAAGAAGAGCCTCTTGGGTCCACATCTTAGGGTCATTCTACTTCATTATCTTATATGGTCATACTTACATAGCTTTTGAGCTTTTCTGTTCATCTAATAAGATTATCCTAGAGGTATATTAAGCCAGACCCAAATGCAGGTTTCCCTTCATTCTTTTCTAAAGTTCTTTTAGAGGTACTCTGTTTGAACTCATATACTCTGCCAGTTGAGTCATACCTCCAGTCTTTATGTACTGATCAGTGTTGAGACAGAATCATGCCATTGATCCAAGCTGGTTTGGCTGGTGATCCTTCTATTTAAGTTTTCTGAATGCCCAGCCATTGTCTGTGATGGGGGTCATGAGAACTTTACCCAGACTAGCCATTAACTTCTATCCTCCTGATCTCTGGCTCTTGAGTAGCTAAGATTACAGGTATGAGCCACTGGGATGTGACAGAAATCTATACTCTTACCTCCTAAGACCATATACTGACCCCACCAATCAAAAATTTTTAACAAAAATGACAAAATAGATGGCACTATTTTGTTCTATCTGCACATTTCAACTTTTATGTGAAATGATTTTACCTCCTCAAGAAACTTGTAGATATACATGGAAGATTCATTTGTGTGCCAGGAAAAGGAGCAAGTTATTAACAATTAGTAGAAGACACAAAAAGGTTTAAAAAATCTATGTAATATTATATATAATTCATCCTAACTTGAAGGGATTTTAAGGTTTGTACTTGCAATTTTTTTTTAAAAGGATTGTGCTTTAAAGAAGAAAGAAATCCTGTTATTTGTTTCAACATAGAAGGAATTAGAAGGATGATCTGTTGAATGGTGCAATCCAGGTACAGAAAGCCAAATACTTCATGATCTCACCTATGGGTCCATCTAAGAGAAGTGAACTCAGGAGCGGAGAGGAGAAAGGTGACTATAGAAGTTGGAGAGGGAAGGTGCTAGAAGTCTACAAAACATATTGATCAAAGAGTAAAATACTATAGTTCATAGGAAGAATCTATCATCTGTTTATTTGTCTGTCTGACTGTCCTTCTATCTATCCATCTATCATCTATCACTATCATTTACTTAAATATTTTCGTATTTTTTCTCTCTATACACACATTTCACATTGTACTCCATGAATTCATATGGTAATTTTGTCATAGGATATTTTTTATTTAAAAATGAAAACAAGAAAAATTATTGATGACATATATTTATGTAACTAGGAAGAGACTCATCCACAATTTTGACCCTGATTCTACCAACACAATCAAAAGATTGAATTAATATGCCAAATATGCTGTTTAAACTCATAGCTTTCTCACTAATATATTTACAGGTATGGTCAGGGGGGCATTCTACATATGACTTAAAACTTTACATTGTAATTATGGTTAGTGGATGGTTCTCAAGTTTTTCTTTGTTTTATCATCTATGCTTAGCTGATAATTCAGTTTGACTGTTAATTTCTTAGTGCTCAAATGACAGCTTTATGAATGTCATAGGTTAAAAGGAGAAAATGCACCATCAGTTTGATTAATATTTGGAGCTAATGGGAAATGAATGATTGATTTTAATCTCTTTCAGTAAAGCAGTTGGGCCAGAGCAGTGACCCACAGGAGAACAAAGAAAACTGACACAGCATTTGGAGAGGCAGCCCCACCACCAAGTTTCTGCAGTGTGACATCTCCTTCCAGCTCTGGCTTGACATTTAGTTAATGACTGTTATCACATCAGTTTATTGCAGATTAAACAGATATTTCACACAAAGCTCCTAAAGTAGTTCTGACCACCACCACACAATATCTTGACCAATCAACCAGGATGGCTAAAATAAAAATTGCAAATAATACCGAACATAAGTCCTAAATTTGGATTACCTGGAACTCATAGATTGTTGGATGGTTATAAAAAAAGAATCTCAGTAACTAAGTGAAGGCATGATAAATTATATAGGACTCTAGTCATTCAGAGAGGCCAAAGGAGGATATGCATAGGAGTGGCTGGCGAAGGCTTAATAGCTATGTGCATACGATCATATAAAATAATATTTTATAAAATGAACTCCAAGAAAAGGAAATGAGATATTTTCAGTTGCGATTGCTGCGGTTTTTGTTTTCTTTTCCTTTTGTCACGTGTGTTAATTGGTTTGTATTTGAGAGGGGAAGGTAGGCACAGAAAAAGTGAAACAAAGGGTGAACAAATATTTGAAAATACATAAATGAAATATTAAAAATATCAGATGCATGTGTGAAAGAAGCACAATGAAACCTGTTGTAAAACTTATGTATGCTAATAGAAAATAATACATTATCAATCCCAGTTAATACTAGAGCCTATCTACATTTAAAGTAAAAAAAATTACATATTTGTCAGTCTTGATCCTAAAGCCTAATCAGGAAAATTATTAATGCTGGAAGATACCATATTTCTAAGAAATATATGACAAAATCAGTGAAAATTTGGAGCAGATTATATAATGTTAATTTAATGAAGAAATATCATGTGTAGCAGATATAATAACAAGTTAAAAGTAGTAATATATATGTATATATATTCAAATGACCTCATTTACTTCAAGCTTCTGTTGTCTCAAATGAATATCATAAAAAAGAATGAAATTAAAAATGACTTTTACTTTCCATAAAAAAGCTAAGGACCTTTTATTTGCGCTGTAACCAACAAATAGAGCCAAATTTATTCATACTATGGTGGTGTAATGATATCTTGATTTGATGAAATAGTATCAGTAAAGGTATTTCTTTGACAATTTAAATATACAATAATAAAGATATATAATAATAAAATATATAATGTATAATATAATAACAATATCATGTTTTAACATTAGATTGTTTAAAAATGTGGTTGTACATTCAGATGTTAGTTAAAACATCATCTATCTTATTTTGAATTATCTGTTTAGTCTGATGTCCATGTAATTATTTGAATCCTGATGTTTGTTGTGAGACTGATAAAAACAATACAATATAAGAACTAATCCTATCTACTTTATTTGTTTGATTCCATTTATTTCTTTTTACTTTGCCCTTTAGCCAAAGTTATGTTAGTTCTACATTTTAGACAGCATATGTAAAGTTTAAGTTGTTCTACACACATTGTCAGTATTCCATTAGTCTTCTTTTTTTAATACCTTTTTTTATTGTAAAAATAGTGTACAGAGGGGTTACAGTTACATAAGTGAAGTAATGAGTACATTTCCTATTAAGCATTGTTACCTCCTCCTTTGTTTTCCCCCTACCATACCTTCCCTCTCAATCTCCCCAACTCCTTCCTCCCTCCCCACCACAAGTTGCAAAGTTCATTTTCAATACTGTGTCTCGTACATCTCATTGTTACAATGGGTCAATCTGTATCCTTATTTAAGCATTTTGTTTTTTGCCTTCCCCTCCCCAAATTAGAAAAATGTATATACAAGATGTAGGGCACCGAATCAAATACAGTGAAGACAGGGGTTATACCATAGGGAAAGAACATACAAAAGAAACAAAAAAATCACATAGCACATTATAAGTACATTAAAAACAATAGCAAGAAAGAAAAAAAACACTTGTGTCCCTGTCTTGGTTCTCTATTTAAATTTTTATACTTAAGTTTTCCTTTTTTAATGCTGTCCTAGGGCTTGAACTCAGGGCTTGTGTGTTGTGACTGGACTTTTGAGCAAAAGGCTACTGTTCTACATTTGAGCCCAAGCTCCACTTCTGGCTTTTTGTTAGTTAATTGGAGATGAGTCTTGCATGCTTTCCTCCCTAGCCTGGCTTTGAAGAGCAATTCTCAAATCCCAGTCTCCTGAGTAGTTACAATTACAGGATTACCAACCACTGGCACCTTCCTTACAGTTAACTTAAATTACACTGGAATTTATTTTATGTATGGTATTTCATGTGATATAATCTTCCTAATAGTTTTTACTTCTGCATGCCATCAAATAAATTAAGCTAAACCAAACCAATTTCCACCACAGTGAGAGATAAGACTCACCCATAATTTTGATTGGTGGCAAATATAATGTGATGATGAATTTAGTGAATTCAATGGTGTCAGAGTCTATGATTTTGTTGGCTTACTTTTACTTTTTTAGTAATTTTTATTTGTGTATATTTTCATTCTTGAAATCAATCAAATTTACCTCTGCTATTACTCTTGTTGGCCTAACTCCTTTTTAAACAAGTTATTTTAAATTGAAAAGTTGTTATTGTGTATACAAAGGTTACATGAATCAGGTAATGAGTAATGACTATATTCTTTCTGAATCATGTCTCTCCTTCTCTTGCTGTCTCCTGATTTTTCCCTCTTGTCCCCACCTACAAGATATTGAGTTCAATTTCCACATAGTGTCTTGTGAGTATCACTGTTGTATTTGTTCATCCTTGTTCTACTTTTTATGTGACCTTTCTGATGCTCCCCAAAACAAACAAATTAGCAAACAAGACAAAAGGAAAAAAAAACCAACCTTTAAAACAATTTTAACTGGTTTCTATATTCTATTTTCATGTACATGTGTAGAGTTCTTTAACCACAAAAATTCCCACTGCATCATCTTTTTACCATACCCTCCTGTTAGTGGGCATCCCTAAACAATGCTCTATTTTACACTTGTGTTGTTTCTCTCTCTTTCTTCTTATATATGTGTACATAAATATACATATATCATGCATAAGCAAGTATAGTTTTATATTTTATATATTATGTATTCTGTATATTGTTTTATGTTATTTATGTATCTATATGTACTTATAGATACATAAATTATGTATCTATAAGTACATATAGATACATATATATGTTTATATTATATATTTTATAATATATTGCATAGAATATTTTATGTTATATAAATTATATATAATTATTATGTATTATGTTATATATTCTATAACATATTGTATATTATATATTATGTTATATATCCTATTGTATAATATAAATTATATATAAACTATTTACATTTCTTATTATATAGTATATACATATATTTATTGACCTATATTATCTTTCTATAGATCTTAGTATTGTATAGAGATAAATGTATATACATAGAGATGTTTATATAAATTCTAGACTGTGTATGAAAGGAACATCGGATATGTTCTCAGTATGGCTTATTTTACTGAATATGGTCATTTCTAATTTCACTCATTTTTTTGAAGATGACACAATTCTATTCCTGTTGGTTGAATGATATACTAATGCACATCTTTTCCATTTCTCCATTTTTTGTTTGTTCATTTGATGACAGACATGTAGGTTGATCCCAGATTTGGACAGTTAGGAATATTGGTATAAATATTGGTATAAATATGATATGCAGGTATCTCTATTCCTATGCTGATTTAAATTCCTTCTGATATAACCCCAGGAGTGGTACAGCAGGATCATGTAGGAGTTTTATTTTTAATTTTTAAAGAAATTCCATGCTTATTTCCATACTGGCTATACTAATTTAAATTCCTACCAGTCGTGTACACATGCTATTTTTCCTCTCATACTCAGCAACATTTGCTGTTTGTTTACTTGATGATTATATTTCTGGCTAGAGTGAGATAAAATCTCAATGTAATTTTGATTTTCATTGCCTTTCTGGCTAAATATATTGAACATTTATTAATTTTTTGTTCTTTGTGTGTTTAATATTTTGAGCTCTCTATTCTGCATACTAACCCCTCATCTGATGATATTTTCTCCCATTTTGTAGGCTCTGTCTTGATTCTTGTAAGCATGCTTTTGCTGTGTATAAGTTTTATCATTTGATAAAATCCCTTTAATCAATTCTTGCTTGTATCACCTGGGCAATTAGAGTCCTATTCAATAAGGATTATATGTCCTCATATGTTCCTTCTATGTTTTTCTCTATGTTTTCAAGTTTCATGTATTATAATTAGATCTTTAATAATTTTGAACTAAGTTTTGTACAGGGTGAGATGTGAGTTTAGCTTCAGTCTCCTACTTGTCAATATCCATTTTTCTCAACATTATTATTGAAGAAGCTATTGTGCTTCCAATGTATGATTTTTGGCTCTTTTATTGAGAATCTGATACCTGTTAATGCATGGCTTTATTTCTATGTCTTCTATTTCATGGCTATACATGTCTGTCTGGGGGTTAGTACTATGTGGTTACTCTGGCTCCATAGTATAATTCAAAGTCGGGTATAATGGTTCCTCCAGCATTACCCTTTTGTTCAGGATTACTTTGACTCTTTGGGGTCTTTTCAGATTCCATATGAATTTTGTGATTGATTTTTCTATTTCTGTGAGAAAACGACATTGGAATTTTAATGGGTATTGTATCAGATTTTCAGTGTTAATTCTACTGCTCCATAAATATGTGATGCCTTTTTAAAGTGAGTTCTTCAATTTCATTCATAAAGGTTTAGTATTTTTATGGAGCTCTTTTACCTCCCTGATTTAACTTATTTTTACATATTTAATCCTTTTCAGGCTATTGTGAATGGGTTCACATTCATTATGTCTATAGACAAATGTGCACTTTTTTCTGTTCTGGGATTAGAACTCAAGGCTTCATGCTTGCTCATCGTTCATGCTTAGCTGGACCTCTACCACTTAATCTAGACCTCCAGATCAGCTTTTTGCTAGTTATTTTGGAGCTAGTATCTTCTGGACATTTCTGTCCAGGCTAAATTTGAACTATGATAATTCATATCTCCATTTTTAAAATGTTTTCTGTAGCTATTCTTCATGATTGATTTCTAATTTTATTCCACTTGGTCTGATAAGAAATGATTTCAAATTTCTTCAACTTGTTATAACTGGGTTTATGTTCTAAAATACGATCTGTTTAGGCGAATGTTCTAAGAAAAGCTGAGAAACATATACACATGAATTTTGGGTAAAATGTTCTGCAGTTATCTGTGAAATCCATTTCATAGTGTCATTGAATAAGTTTCCCTGTTGATTTGTGTGTGTGTGTGTGTGTGTGTGTGTGTGTGTGCGTGCACATGCACATCCATCCCGGGGGAGGACACTCTCCTTTGGTTTTTTGTTGTTGTTGTTGTTGTTTTCTTCAAGGTTTGTATTCTATTATTTTAGCTATGGCTCTACTTTCAATACTTTGCTAGTTAATTGCACATGGGTCTCACTGGTATTTCTGTACATGGGACTACGTCTTCAGATCTCAGCCTCCTTGAGTAGATAGGATTATAGGTGTGAGCCACTGGGGCCTGGCTATGTCTAGAAGTTGTATGAATTCATTAGAGTGGGCTATTTTCATGTTCAGGGAACCAGTCCTGGCGCTCAGCACTGCTCAGAGTGGGACTGTAGAAAGGTTTCTGCTTCTCTTTCATTATAGAGGCTTCTCTTCTTTGTTTACTGAGGGTTGCCTGTGGGTTAAGCAGGGCTTACTTCTTCAACTAGTACTCTCCCCTCTCCTCACCCCATCCCTGCCCAGTCTGTGTCCCCATGGATAGCACGTATGTAAGCCTAGGCATCCCAGAGTTAGGAGAACAAACTAGAAAACTGAATTCTACAACGGTCAAAAGATAACTGAGAGGCCCACAGCTTGCTGGTCTCCTTGCTTACAGATCACCATGTCCCTGTAGGGTACAGCTGCTAATCAAAAAGGTCTGGACTTCAAGTCCTCATGTGTTTGGCAACAAACCCATGCCAAGTTATAGTTTCAGAGAAGAACCTCAATGCTTTGAGGCTTTATCTTGCAGAGGAAGAGTTTGTGGGTTTTGTGTGATTCAGGAGGTATAGTTCAAGGGCCCTCAGACACAGCTAGCTGTCAACACATATAGTCAAGATGCTTCTATATAGCCAGAGGCTATATAGTTTCTATTACAACTCACCAGCATAGAAATCCATCATTGCTAAGTAGAGTGGCTTCCTTCCCCTCCACTTTCATGACCAGAGGTCCTGATGTTTGTAGGGTCATAGGAAGCCCTCTCTTTCTCTACAATGACTTCTTAGCACTCTTCCACCCAGACAGCAACAAAGTATTCCAAGATGCCCTGAGCCATAGTTATTCCTTGTTTTCAAGTATCCCAGAGTATCTCAATCTCAAATAACATAACCAAGATGTCAACTTAAGCTGTGGAATTTCCTTGAGGATTAAATCAGACTAATATAATCACAAAAGTGATAAGGTCATTACACACTTTAATATTGTAAATGATGAGAAATTGGACCTGAATTTAAAATTCTTCAACTGGTTAGTGAGTTATGTTATTTAGATGACCAAATAACAAATGATAATCATATAATTACGATATAATATAAACTAAACTTGTTTTCTAAGTTTTTCTTTATATAGTTGTTTTTTTTTTTTTTTTTTGTCGGTCGTGGGGCTTGAACTCTGGGCCTGGGCGTTGTCCCTCAGCTCTTCAACTCAAGGCGAGCGCTCTACCACTTGAGCTACAGCGCCACTTCCTCTAAGTTTTTCTTTAGTACTTTTATTTTCATTCTTCTTGACCAACATTCTTCTTCAATACTTTTACTTTCATTCTTCTTGTTCAATATCCTTCTGTTTTCTTTGAGCTCATATTTCCATATCCATAGGCTTTTCCTCTGTCTTTACATAATTTTTGTCTAACTTTCTAGTAGCAATTTCTTCCTTTTTCTCATTGCATATGGATGATGAAAGGAATTTAACTGTGTGGGATAAGCTAGGATATCAAGTGTAATTTTAGTTGTTTTCCCCCCACCCCCAAAGCTCTGATATATGTTAGGATGAACAGATGGAGTAGGTACTGACATTATGCACCTTATGAAAAGCTACAAGGAACTTTGTACTAAGTAGTTAACATTTGCCTGACAAGGAAAATATGCTGTGCCAAAAGAAAAGAGTCTTGGGTCATGTTTTTAGCTAGACTGCATTCCTTGAGAATTGAAGAAAGTCAATTTTGCATCTCCACAGTTCGTTATCATTTTAAAAATAAATTTAAACATCTCATATATTTCTGAAGCTAAAACTTTGTTCTGCTTTAAAGATCTTATTTCAAAGCACATAGAGCCTTGTTTCCAAGTTTGTGACCTTTTTGACTTACTTAATATAATATTCCTTCCTAAGATGCTCAATAGTTACTTTGCTATTTTATTTATTTATTTATTTTTATTGTGAAAATACCGTACGGAGGGGTTACAATTACATGAACAAGGTAATGAGTACATTTCCTATCAAGCATTATTGCCTCCTCCTTTGTTTCCCTTTCCCATCTTTTCCCATCCTTTCCCATCCCTTCCCATCGCCCCCCCCCCCCCACATATACCAAAGTTGTAAAGTTCATTTTCGACATAACATCTGTACATATTGGTGCAATGAGTCCACCTGTATCACTATTTAAATAATTTGTTTTTTCCCTTTCCCTCCACAAATATACCAACATCAAATACAGTGAAAACAGGGGTTATACCATGGGGGAGGGACATACAAAGCAACAAAGAAATCATCTTATAAATATGTTAGAAACAATCACAAGAAAGAAAAAACATTTGAATCCTTATCTTGGGGTTCATTTCGCCTAACATCAACTTATCTGACCTTTTCTGCTTGACTCAGACATACACTAGTTATTGCAAATAAGGGAAACCATAGGACCTATGTTTCTTTGGGCCTGGCTTACTTCACTTAATATAATTTTTTCCATGTCTTTCCATTTCCTAACAAATGGGGCAATGCCATTCTTTCTGATGGAGGCATAGAATTCCATTGTGTATATACACCACATTTTCTTGATCCATTCATCTACTGAGGGGCATCTGGGTTGGTTCCATATCTTAGCTCTGGTAAATAATGCTGCAATAAACATAGTTGTGCTGGTAGCTTTAGTATGGTCTTGTTTGTGATTGTAATCAAAGCAGTCACCCCCCTGAAAACATTACAGGATGTAATAGGAGAAACCCTAGGTCTCCTTGGCACAGGCTGAAATTTTCTTAATAGAGACCCAGAAACACAACAAATCAAAGAAAGGTTGGACAAATAGGATTGCATGAAATTGCAGAGCTTCTGCATGGCAAAGGACATAGCTAGCAAGATCAATAGAAAGTCCATGGATTGGGAGAAGATATTTACTAGCCATACAATGGACAAGGATTTCATATCTAAAATATACCTGGAACTCAAAACATTAAATCCCCCAACAACAAATCCTCAAAGAAACAACTGCCCAATAAATAAGTGGGCTAAATACTTAAAGAGAAACTTCTCTGAAGGGGAAAGAAGGATGGCCAATAGACACATGCAGAAATGCTCAACCTCCCTAGCCATAAAAGAAATGCAAATCAAAACAACATTGAGATACTACCTAATTCCAGTTAGAATGGCTATAATCAAGAACTCTAATAACAACAGATGCTGGAGGGGATGTGGCCAGAAGGGAACCCTACTGCATTGTTGGTGGGAGTGTGAACTTGTTCAACCACTTTGGCAAGTAGTTTGGAAGTTCCTCAAAAGGCTCCACATAGAGCTCCCCTATGGCCCAGCAATTCCACTTTTGGGCATTTACTTTGCTATTTTAAATATAGCTTTTCTTTTTAAATTATGGAATACATAGGCTGTGGGGGGGGGGAATTAACTACAGAATATCAGTTTTTACAACAAAATAACCTAATTGTGGAACAACCAAATTCAAGCCACAGAACCTAGGAAACAAGAAAAATAAAGAAAAAATGTTTACAATGAAAACAATTTATTAAAATAACATTGAAATTTATTGTCTACCACAACAGACAAAACATTGAACCACAACTGAGTAATTTCTTTTTTATTCTATTCCTGAATATTTTTGTTTATGCTTAGAGTGAATGTGAAATTTAATACTTAAGGTTAATGGTCTGTAGGTATCTACATATTTGTAATATGTAGATAATGCTATTTATAGTCTATTTTCAGGTTTGTGACAATTAATTGATCATTTTATGATTAAAGTGATAGGCAATTTCTTTCTCAAGGATATTTTTTCAATATCTTAGAACAATTAAATATTGAAGAGAGATCCATACTTTTTTTCAGATTTCCTATCTTCTTTTTATTTATTTTTTAATAAGTTTTTTATTGTGAAAATACCATACAGAGGGGTTACAATTACATGAACAAGGTAATAAGTACATTTCTCATCAAGCATTGTTGCCTCCTCCTTTGTTTTTCCCCTACCATCCCTTCCCTCCCATCTCTATGACTACACCCCTCACCCACATCCCCCACCCCCCTCTCCCCTGCCAAAGTTGTCAAGTTCGTTTTTCAACATAGCACCTTGTACATCTCATTGTTGCAATGGGTCCACCTGTATCTCTATTTAAACAATTCGTTTTTTTCCCCTTCCCCTCCCCAAATTATACCAACATCAAATACAGTCAAAACAGGGGTTATACCGTGGGGGAGGGACATATAAAGCAACAAAACAATCACCTTATAAATATGTTAGAAACAATAGCAAGAAAGAAAAAAACCACTTATGTCCTTATCTTGGGGTTCATTTTGCCTAACATCATCTTATCTGACAATATCAATACTTTTACCTGAAAACTCTTCCATTGATGTGAAATCATTTAAAGAGCATGGAGCAGTGGTCGACTGATAGGTACAAAGTACAATGTGTTGGGCTGGGAAGGTGGCTCAGTGGCAGAGAGCTTGCCTTGCATGCATGAGGCCCTGGGTTCGATTCCTCAGCACCACATAAGCAGAAAAAAAAAGCCGAAAGTGGCGCTGTGGCTCAAGTGTTAGAGCGTTAGCCTTGAGCTGAAGAACTGAGGGACAGCGCCCAGACCCAGAGTTCAGGCCCCACCACAGGATCCTCCCTCCCAAAAAAAAGTACAATGTGTTATAGACATTAGGAACCTGAATGAGTGGGATGCCTTGATGACTTTCCTGAAATGCTTTGCTCCTTAGCTCCTCCCAGGGCCATTGCATTTTATTTGGAGGATCAGTCTATGGCTTACAACAACATGGAATGAAGAGGAAGCATATACACTTGAATCAACACAAAAACCAGGTACAATTTTTTTTTCACTTTCTAAAGCATTGGTGTATTCTGTAAATGAGAAGGTGGTAAGACTCAGGGTACACATAAATGGACTGCTACTGACAAACACAGGGGCCTGGGATGGCTTCATATGAAAATTCCAAAGCATTTTCAAGACCATGGGACAGAGTGGTAACAGGAAGAATTGAAATGAGCTACAATTCTTCACTACCTTTGAATTGCTCCCTATTTTCAGAGTTTCCAATTTTGTTTTTAGGATGGTGCAAATATGGACATATCTTTTACTGTGGAGTCACATGCTCTAAAGCATTGGCTTCTTTAAAATAAAGCTTTACACCAAGTTCACCCTGATGACCTTCCACTAACTTAAAACCACAGAGTTTATTTCCAGTCAGAAACCACAGAGGCTATTCCCACTCGTGCAGTATTCTGCCTTAGTGCCAGCTTCCTTGTTCTCTGATATTCCTCTCTTCTTCCTCTTACTTGTCCCTATGGCCCATTAATTATGGCAATATTCTCTCGTTCCTGGCTCATACTTAGAAAATGGCCCCCATAAATTTGCTCAGAGCTAAAATTAACTATAATCTTTCTCTTTGGAAGTCAAGGGTATTATATGTAGCAGCTGTTTTTCTGTTAGGCCTACATAGAATATGGTTACTATAAATATTCTATATAATATTATACACTGACTTACTCCAAGATATCGATTACTATTGGTCTCAAAGCTGAGATATGAAGTAACACTGAGACCATCTTGTAAACATAAGTGCATATAGACTGTCGGTGAAAGTGATCATTAGAGTGAGATCTTTCTATAGCATTGCCTTTAAGAGTGACTTAAAGGTTGCTTTTAAATTCTGTCTTTACATTTCATGTTTAGCCTTTTGTTTTCTCTCGCACCGAATTAGGATTTTTGTTTTGCTCTACTTATATAGTGATACTACTTTTAAATGCCATCCAGCCTTTATCCTATCTTAAGGAACTGTTGATATAATTCTAATGAAATTCATTCCTTGTGTTTTTGACCTTTATTTAGCATTAAGCCATTAACATTAGCAAAACACCTGTTGTAGCAATTGCAATTAGATCCTGAATGACTTTTTTAATCATTCTATGTACTGATATCAGAGTTGTTGCCAATCTATATATTAGTAGCATTAGAAAAACACCCATTTCCACATATTTGGCATCCCTGCAAATTATGATTTTCTGTGAGCTGAGTAAAGATAGTCTAATCTTAGCAACATCCTAGAGTATATTTAAAGGATCTTTTAAAATGTCAGCTGAAAGCTCAAACAAGTAGAGAACTGGAAAAAGAAAAAAACTTTGCTCCAACCCTTATAACAGGAAAATGCCAAACACATCACAAGTTTAAGAATTTTCTTGAATCAGTCTGAGAATGGAATGCAGAACAAACACCTAGCACAAAAAATAGAAGTGGGGACCAGTAGGAAAATATATGATCTGTGAATTTGTTTACTTGGACTTAGACAATATAGTGACCAGTAAGACCAAGAGTTAGTGTGAGAGTGTAAAGTCTTTGGGGACTAAAGATACCAGTTGTTTTTTTCCTTCTTGTAAGATTTTCTTCTAAGAAAGCCACAAATTGCTCATAGGATAGGTTATGAAGAGATTCCCTGTCTTGTGGTTGTTGAAGGTGGGCATTATAATTATTGCCAGATCTACATCTTCTGTGTTCAGTATAGAATAAATGGTTTAATTGAAACAGGTTTAAACTAATTTCCTGGTCACTAGTGGCCTTCAATTGTGAAGCTGGTAGGGTGAATATGTTTGGTGATGGAATAGTGGGACCTATGTCTCAGCAATGGATTTAGCTAGGAGGTGAGTACTGTTAAATGCCATTAAAATGTTACTTTGTACAATGAATATATGCTAAACTATGAAAGATTACATATAAAATTCTAGTTATCCTACAGAAATGCACGGAAAGCTGACGAAAGCAACAAAAAGAATGTTAATGTCATGGTAGTTATTTTTCCTTCAAAGAACTAAGCTGGTGGTGACTGGACCATTTTGACTTCTTGATTGAGAGCTGTCAGAACCTTCCTCTGTGACTCTCTGTCAGCCCTATAGCTCATTCTTTGGCAACTGGATGGACCGCCACTATGGCGGCCTAACTGCTTTGAATCCCCCATGACTGCTTCAGACACCACATCTTTGGCTTTAGGAAGCCTTCCAGTTATAAGGATTCCATAAATGTTACGTGGGCTTCAGGAGAAGTCATTGGTCTATGACAAGCCTCCTGAACTCTAGATATTCCTACCTTTTTTTCTTTAATTTTAAGTGGCCATTTCTTTGTACAGTACAGATTGATCAGTCTCCCATCCATCCTATCTTCCCTCCATTGACCCCAACATTATTTCCTACTTTTTAAAAATGTATGTATACATAATCTGTTACCACTCCATTTCTGTTTGCAGCTCTCTCCCTTCATTCAAGACATATTTCAACTTCCTGATATTCATTGTGTTAAACTGTTAATTATTAAAAAGGTTACCATGTGGAATGTTACTACTTCATATGTCATACATTAGTCAGCTTGTTTGAATATAGATGCATATCACCTTGTGTTTTGAAATGAGAGTCTGTATTATATATAATGTTTTTGTGATCCATTCATTGGTTGTAGGTTATCTAGGCTGTTTTTATAACTTGACCATTGTGAATGATGTTACAATGAACATGAGTGCACAGGTGCCCTTGTTATCCTAACATACACTCTTTTGGATTAATACCTGAGATCATACACTCTTTTGGATTAATACCTGAGATCATAGCAGTAGTTCCAATTTTAGTTTTGTGAGGAGCCTCCAAACTTGGCTCTCGAGTGGTTATTCTAATTCGCATTTGTACTAAAAGTGCATAAGGGTTACTTTTATCCTGCATCCTTGTTAACACTTATTTTATTTTTATTTGTGTTCCTGATGATGGTCATTCTGAAAAGCATGAGATCAAATTTCAGTATTGTTTTGATCTGCATTTCTTTTATGGTCAAGAATGTTGAACATTTCTCTTTATTTCTCTTTGCATCTACTGACTTTTTAAGGAGCTTAGACTTTTAAACTTTGTCCTATATAATATAATTGTTACTTCCAATTGTTGGATATATAGCTGGCAAAGACTTTCTCTCATTTTGTAGTATGCCTTTCTAGACTGGTGACTACATCCTTTGCTGTACAGAAGCTTTTTTTTTTTGTCGGTCATGGGGCTTGAACTCTGGGCCTGGGTACTTTCCCTGCACTCTTCAGTTCAAGGTAAGCACTGTACTGCTTGAGCTATAGCACCACTTCTGGTTTTCTAGTGGTTTATTGGAGATAACAGTCTCTGTCTCAGGGAGTTTCCTGCCTAGGCTGGCTTTGAACCGTGATCCTCCATCTCAGCCTCCTGGGTAGCTAGGATTACAGGCATGAGCCACTGATGTCCAGCTGGTATAGAAGCTTTTAACTTGATTGCAATCCAATTTGTCAATCATTGTTTTTATTGGCTGAGCTACTGGAGTTCAGAAAGTGATTTTTCATGTCAATAAGTTCTAGTGTTTTCCCTATTTTACCTTGTAGTTGTTTCAGTGTTTGAGATCTTATGCTAAGGTCTTTGATCTACTATGAATTGATATACATACAACAATTTTCCCATTCTTCAGCTGTTATCATGCAGAAGTAATGAGAGCATTTCTGTAATGACTTGGCAAAAATCTTGTCAGTGCTGTCTATGTGAGGCTTGTAATTGGTGAAACTAGAACTTCTACACAGGCAAGACCAAGATAGATCTAGAAGCTGGAAACAAGCATTACATACCCCATTTCTGACTGTATGAATAAGTTGTTTTTCATCCTTTTCCAGTCAATCTAGGATATATTTCTTTCCTGTGCACTACCTTTGTTGTTGCAACATTACCTCAAAAAAGGCTTCTCTTGGATGGTCAAATTTTGATGCTTGGTAGATATTTGGCAGTATATGGGACACTTATTTGTTGTTCATACCTGTAGGTGAGTTGTTCTTACTGGCTTTTAATAAGTATTGACCCAGAATGCTGCTGAAATTCTATATTATTTAAAATATCCTCTCATAGCAAATAATTATTATGGCTTTAAGTATCCACAAGTTTAAACTTTATTAACTCTGATATATTGAAAAACATATATACCGTGCAAGATATAACAGCACTTTCACCACTAAACATTGAACCAATAATGGAGAATTAAATGGAAATCCTGTAAATAAAAGCTCATCCACAAATCTGATAAAGCTGAGGAAAATATTACTAAACCTGAATAGAGAAAGGATTTTGAGTTAAAAAAAAACCAGATTGTAGGACTTGAAATCAGGGCCTGGGCTTTTCTGCTAGAGGCGAGCACTCTGCCACTTCCAGCCACAGCTACACTTCCAGTTTTCTGGTGGTTAACTGGAGATAAGAGTCTCATGGGCTCTCTTGAAAACTGTCCCCAGATTTCATCCCCCTGAGTAGCTAGGATTACAGGCATGAGCAGGCAGCACCAAGTTAAGTGTTTTTATCATGGAGAAATGGCAAATGTTTGAGGAGACATATGCTTTCCCTCATTTGAACAGTACATAGTTCACATGTACTGAAACATCACGATACCCCATAAATATATATAATTTTGTATGTCAATTAAAAATGTGCTTAATGTAAAATTCCAATAAAATTTTGGTATGGTGTTGGTGAAAGCAGAGATGTGCATATGAAGGAGAATTTATGTTTATGTTTTATTTTGTTATGAGTGGTATGGGAAATGAATCCGGGGTCTAGTGTATGATAACATACACACACACACACACACGCATCCTCTGTCCATCTGCAGAAGTTAGTAGATAGCTGGAGAGTACAAACATACACACACAACTATAGACTACTATATTTTTCAACTACCTTGATCAGGGTACAAAGCAATTCAGAGAAGAAAGGATAAACTTTATATTAATGGTGTCAAGATATTAGAAAAGTCATATTAAAAAAAGAACTCTTTAAATCCATTTTTTCTCTCTCTCTCTGTGAGTGTGTGTGTGTGTGTGTGTATGTGTATGTATTAAGGCTTGAACTGAGAGTTTTGTGCTCTTGCTTGACTTCCTTGCTCATGGCTGATGCCTCAGTTTAGCATACTGCTGATCAATGGGAGATGGACTCTCAAAGATTTTTCCCACCTGGGCTGGCTTTGAATTGTGATTTGAATTTAATTTGAATTTAATCTCTTGAGTAGTTAGGAATACAGATGTAAGCCACCAGCATTTGGCTTCATTTTCATTTAAATAGATAATCAGAAAGGTATATATAGGAAAAATACTATGGCTATCAGAATTAATAGCCAAATAATGCAGACTATACAGTTAAATATGAATTTCACATAAGAAAGGAACAATTTTTATAGAATATCTTATTCAATATTAAGTAAATATACATGTGAAAATTTTGCTTTATGAATTTCATTTTTAACTTGGACTTTCATATTTTATGTAGCCGCCCTAAGTGACAGATCTATGTCTGCAGATTGGTGAACACATTTAAGTTTCTGTGTTGTGCTCGTCCAGAAGGTCTAGGGACAGGAAACTCCAGGGGCAAAGAGCAAAGTAGCACTAAAGCACAACTCTTAGTCTCTAATATTATTTATTCTATATTAAAATGTATAAGAGCTTCTTGGGGGAATGATTGATTCTTCATTTGGGGGAGGAAAGTTTATATAAGGCTGGAGTGTTTTATAGTATTTGATAGTTATATAAAATGTTTTAAGCAAACTAAACTAAACAATAGAAAGCTAATGATAAAATGATGGAGCTTGCCTGAGTTCCATGGAGCTGTCTTGCAAGAGCTCCCAGTAGAAAAAGTTGTGAAATTGAGCACAAAATAAACAATAATAGCATGGCATGATAAACCAAAGAATGAGCTACATACTGTTTAGTTTATTCTATTATAAATAAATGATTGACTGTATAAACAAATGGAGGAAATGTTAAGAATGCCCTACAGAAGATTCCCAATCAAGAAAGGTAGCTGATGAGGAAAGTAGAAATGATTATTAGTACATTCTTGTAGTAAATACAAAGCAAAGATACTTGATGAAACAGGAGTATGAAATATAAGAAGTGATAGACTGCTAACCTCATAGTCTTTCCACAAAAATTACATATTAAGTATTGTAGAATTTTCAGGGTATATCTACAAATTTTTAAATGGTATTTCCTCTAGGAGATGTAGCTAAGTTTTCCTTACCTTGTAGGGGTTGGGATTAGATATTCACATCTAATAAAAGACCTTAGAAAAGGGAAAATGAATTTTTATACAGAAGAAAATGTCAAATATCACCTTAGCCAAGAAATTACCATAACTGGTAGTAAGAGACGCAGGTAAGAATAGGCCATAAGGAGAGAATGTCTTTGACAGTTTTGTACAAAATGTCATGGACTCAGCAATAGAATTACTTGAGACTATATTGACAAAATTCATTTGAGGGGTACCCTGGGAAATTGATGGATTACTTCTTTAGGAGTGTCATAATCATAAAACTCAAGAAAAAAAGAAGCTACAACAAACTCAGAAGAACAAGAATATGTTATGCTAATCTGGAATGGAGAAAGGATATGAGTACCAAACGTGATTTCAGAATGAAGTTTATAGGTTAGTTGTGAAGTTTTCAAACTATAACATATGAGGGAAATTTATCTCATCAACGTTTCTTGTTTATTAACATTTTATTTGGAAAGAGCTGGGCTTGTGTTCCATTTTGTTGGATTGGTTGCACATACTAACCTGACTAATTATGACTAGACTATTTTTCTGTAAAACCTAAAACATCTACTATCTGACTTTTGACAGAAAATGCTTGCAGGCTTTTGAGATATGGGAACACTGGGA
Source organism: Dipodomys spectabilis (assembly GCF_019054845.1). Taxonomy (NCBI): domain Eukaryota; kingdom Metazoa; phylum Chordata; class Mammalia; order Rodentia; family Heteromyidae; genus Dipodomys; species Dipodomys spectabilis. The sequence continues at coordinate 6,775,074 of NW_024870730.1, forward strand.
ATTATTTTTGTAACCCTGAAGTCTAAAATAGTTTCAGTATAAAAAAATTAAAGTCAGTTAATTTAAGTTGTCAGTATACTTTTAGCTACCATGGTTTGACAGCTTACTATTTGGGAAACACTTTGCTAAGTGCTTTTAGAGCTTACCTGTAATCTACTTAGCAGCTTTTTTAAAGTTCTACCTATGATTATATTCATTTTGTACCTAAGAAAACTAAGGTTGGTTAAATCATGTGACTTTGCTGCAAATGGCACAGAATTCTCATGGATAAGAAATGAAGAACTAGTGTTCAAATTAAAATAAATCTGAGAATAAATTCTGTGTGATCATATTCTGGGACCATATACCTGTGTCATCTGTAGATATCTACTTTCAGACAAGGCTCAGCTATGTACCTTCTATGTACCAGCTACTATGAAAATATGAAATTAATTTGCCCAATAAGATACTATGAGATACATAAGATGTTCTCTTTTTTAAATGTTTTTTTTTTATTGTAAAAATACTGTTCAGAGGGGTTACAGTTACATGAGTAAGGTAATGAGTACATTTCCTATTAAGCATTGTCCCCCTCCTTTGTTTTTCCATTACCATCCCTTCCCTCCCTACCTCCCCAACTCTGCCCCTCCCCATCCCGCCCTGAAGTTCATTTTCAACATAGTGTCTTGTACATCTCATTGTTACAATGGGTCAACCTGTATCCTTATTTCAACATTTTGTTATTTCCCTTTCCCTTCTCAAATTAGAAAAAAAATGTATTTACAAGATGCAGGGCACTGGAATCAAATACAGTGAAAAGAGGGGCTATACTGTAGGGGAAAAACCTACAAAAGAAACAAAAAAAATCACATAGTACATTTTAAATATGTTAAAAACAATAATAAGAAAGAAAAAAACCAGTTGTATCCCAATCTTGGGGTTCATTTTGCTTAACAACATTTTTTAAATTATTAATAAGTTTTTTTATTGTGAAAATACTGTACAGAGGGGTTACAATTACACAAGCAAGGTATTGAGTACATTTCTTATCAAGCATTGTTGCCTCCTCCTTTGTTTCCCCTTCCAATCCCTTCCCATCTTCATTCATCCCCCCCCCCACCCCCCCCCACCCCCCCACCCCCGCGCCAAAGTTGTAAAGTTCTTTTCCAACATAACATCTTGTACATCTCATTGTTGCAATGGGCCCACCTGTATCACTATTTAAACAATTTCTCTTCCCTTCCCCTCCACAAATTGTATCAACATCAAATACAGTGAAAACAGGGGTTATACTGTGGGGGAGGGACATACAAAGCAACAAAGAAATATTTTATAAATATGTCAGAAACAATAACAAGAAAGAAAAAAGTATGTCCTAGCCTTATACTAGTTATTTCAAATAAGGGAAACCATGGGATCTATGTTTCTTTGAGCCTGGCTTACTGCACTTAATATGATTTTTTCCAAGTCTTTCCACTTTCTAACAAATGAGGCAATGCCATTCTTTCTGATGGAGGCATAGAATTCCACTATATGTGTGTGTGTGTGTGTGTGTGTGTGTGTGTGTGTGTGTGTGTGTGTGTGTGTGTGTGTGTGTGTGTATACCACACACGTTTTCTTGATCCAGTCATCTATTGAGGGGCATCTGGGTTGGTTCCATATTTTAGCTATGGTAAATAAGGCTGCAATAAACATAGTTGTGCTGGTAGCCTTAGTATGGCCTTATTTGTGATCGTTTGGGTAAAAGCCCAAAAGTGGGATTGCTGGGTCATAGGGGAGCTCTATGTGGAATCTTTTGAGGAACCTCCATCTGCTTTCCAAAGTGGTTGAACAAGTTTACACTCCCACCAACAATGCAGTAGGGTTCCTTTTTGGCCACATCCCCTCTCCTAGCTTTTGTTATTAGATTTATTGATTATAGCCATTCTAATTGGGGTGAGGTGGAATCTCAATGTTTTGATTTGCATTTCTTTTATGGCTAGGGAGATTGAGTATTTCTCCATGTGTCTATTGGCCATCCTTCTTTCCTCTTCAGAGAAGTTTCTCTTTAAGTCTTTAGCCCACTTAATTATCAGGCAATTGTTTCTTTGAGGATTTGTCATGGGGGGATTTAATTTTTTTAGTTCTAAGTATACTTTAGATATGAGACCCTTGTCCGTTGTATGACTAGTGAATATCTTCTGCCAATCTGTGGGCTTTCTACTGATCTTGCTTGCTATGTCCATTGCCATGCAGAAGCTCTGCAGTTTCATGCAGTCCAATTTCTCCAACCCTTCTTTGATTTGTTGTGTTTCTGGGTCTATCTTTACCCATATCCCTTCAATGTCCCCTTACTGCCTTAAAGCTCTGATTGTATTTGTAATCACATTGGTTGCTTTTCCCCTTGCTGATACAAAATAACTGAGATAAATAAATTAAGGAAGATATGATCATTTTAGGTCATAGGTTCAGAAAATTTAGGAAGAGTATGGGAAGGTAGAGGCTATCTCATGGGGACATGAAGCAGAGAGAAAAACAGGTAATTGCCAAGTACAAGGTATTCCTAAACACTAATCTGAGTTACCTGATTTCCCTAGGCTCCATCTGTTTGTTTCTAGAATCTCAAAAACTAGCATCCCTAGCTGGAAACCAAGTTTCCAGGACATGATCCTGTGAGGTTCATTTCCTAGTCAAACTCCAATATCATTAATTATGTATGTTTTCTTCTTTGTCCAATGATGTTCCCTCAACTCATATGGCAACTCGTAATTTGTATGATCTTTTCTTTCTCCTTGTTGTATTATTTTTTATTTGCTAGAATTTTTGTCTTATGCCTCTTGTTAGCAACTGCAGTGATAGCTGTCCTTGATTGTCTTCTGTTATTTTTGTTGTTGTTGTTGTTAGTTCATGTACAGACATACCTTAGTCTTTTCTTGAATTATCTATAGCTAATTTTTAAAAAATATTCATGAAATGACAGGTTTACCTTTTTATATCATTGAATTCTTTCTAAGACACCAGCTACTTGGTTAGTTATTTGTATTTCCAGAAATGTGGGTTCAAGCTATTTCTTATTTCTAAGTGGCAATTCTACACAAGTGGTAAACATGTCCTTTGAAAATGGGAATTAGGGGAACAAATCTACTCAACATTTATTCCTATTGAGGAGAATTACTGTGTACTATAGTTTCTGTTCATTCAAATGGCTCACATTTGTAGTCCTAGCTACTCAGGAGGCTGAGATATGAAGATCACAGTTTGAAGCCAGCCCAGGTAGGAAAGGTTGTGAGCTTCATCTCTAATTAACCACCAAAAGGCCCGATTCATTTAGTAGAGTGCTAGTCTTGGGCAAAAATGCCAGGTACAGCACCCAGGATTTGAGTTCAAGCCCCAAAATCTGGGGAAAAAGAGGCAAGACAAATGCATAATCTTGTTCTCTATGGATACTTTCGTTTCAGCACAGGTTTACTTCTGGTTGATATTCAGAATTTGAAGGTAAAATTGTAAGCCCCACTGAACACAGTTAAGAATCCTTGCTACCAGTGCTGGTTTGCCATGAAGACAGAATAATTTTGTTTGAGCATCACATAGAATTCATGACAGGTGCACTTTGAAACACCAGATCTCTGATGGCATTGCTATCTTTACCTGATGGTCCAATTCTTTTCTAAGAGGATACAATACCTGTTGGAGTATGACAAGCAAAGCTTAAGTTTTAATAACTCCAAAGGTATTCCACAGCTGGAAAGGAAATGATGAGAGGCTTAAAAGAGTTATTTGAAGGGTACCTTATTACTTTCATATCAGAACACATTTAAATAAAAAAGGAAACAGCCAGTTTCATTCCTGTCAAGAAGCACACCTTTTCAACCATACATTTCTATGGCAGCATCTCTATAGCAACAGTTCAGTGTTTGAAATGCAGACTGTGTAACAAGTGTTTCATTTGCTTATTCTTTAGGCAACTTATAAACCTGCTTATTGGGTGATAGTATCATATGGGCATTACTGAGAAATTTCACATGATATTTTATTGAGTTGAAGGGAAATAATTATACTTGTTGAAGTAATTTTATAGGTTACTACAAAAGAATAGCATTGTTTGATATTTGATGTTTTTCTCAAAAAGTTTCTTGGTCTCCTTTGTATTTCCCTATTCTTCAAAATTCTTTTTCTTTTTGAGTAGTCCACAGAAATCTTCATAGGGGTACTTTATTATTGAATGCTTTCTCATTCTTTCACCCTAGTTCTAAGTAACTTTTGTTTAAAAAATATTTTATCCAATGGGCACTGATGTCTCATACCTATAATCCTAACTACTCAGGAGGCTGCAATCTGAGAGTTGAGGTTTGAAGCCAGCCAGGACAGGAAAGTCTGTGAGATTCTTATCTCCAATTAACTGCCAAAAGAAGCAAGAAGTGGAGCTGTGGCTCAAGTTGGGTAGAGTGCTAACCTTGAGCAAAACAGTTCAGGGACAGATCCTAGGCCCTGAGTTCTAGCCCTAGGACCAGCACATACATATGCACAAACAAAAAAGACTGTTTTGTGAAAGATGGCTCATATTACATTGAAATATGAAACTCAATAACTTTTCTTAAACTTTGTCAAACAAATGACTTATGTAAAGGCACTTAAATAATAGTGAAAGGTTAAAGTTTGAGACAGTGACCACTTGTTGCTTGTTTCTGTCTAGCAAAGCAACACGTGGTGGTAATCAAAATACCTGGTTGATTGTGTGCCTATATAAGACCTGCAAATACTTAGCTCAGGGCTCTCCTCCTAGGCTCCGCTGTGTTGGAGTGTAGGACGAGGCCTGAGCTGAAGCCCTTTAAATAAAATAGCTGTAGAATCTGACTCTTGGTGGTCTTCTTGCGGGGGGGGGGGGGGGGGGTCCTGCGACCTTGGCATAACAATAGATCTGGTAAAAGTTTTAGAAGATGAGGGAATGTTACATTGTACAAAGAGTAGATTCTAAATGTTCTCATTATTGGAAAGGAAGAAAGGAAAGGAGAAGAAAGAAAAAGAAGCCAGGAAGGAAAAGGAAATGAAAGAGAAAAAGGGTAGCTATGGTGATGTTTCACTTGATATGTATATAAATTATCATTATAAATTCAAATGTATCTAATAAAAAGAAAACATATAAAGGAAGGGGTAGCTTGAAGGGGGTTGAATTTATTGAAGGTCTGGCACAGCTCAGGATACCTTGTTTTATGTTCATGTTAAATGATACTTTCCGGGGCTGGACATGTGGCTTAGTGGTTGAGTACTTGCCTAGCATGCATGAAGTCCTGAGTTCAATTCGCAGTACTACATAAACAGAAAAAAAAAAAACCAGAATTGGAGCTGTGGTTCAAGTGGTAGAGTGCTGGCCTTAAACCAAATAAGCCCAGGGAGAGTGCCCAGGCCCTGACGCCAAGCCCCAGGACTGACAAAAATAAACATTAAAAAAATAATAAATGACACCTTCCTTATACAACTACTTAAAGATAATAAAAGTTAAAAGTGAAACAGATAAAAGTAAAACCACTATTACATATTCTTTTTTTAAAATTCTCGTGGCAATTCAGTGATGACATTCCTTTTGTGGGTCACATAATTTTACCTTCTATTTTCCTTCCCCATCCTAACCCCAGTTTTAGCCCTGTTACAGCTGACCCTCAGATCTTACTATGTCCCAGGTGTTTTGAAAATTATGCTTTTTTGTAGAAAGAATTTTGGTGTTAGCCTTTAAAATGTTTATTCCCTTATACTTGGATATCGAAAGAGTTTCATATAAAATATTTTATTTCATGATCATAAAATGACTGGGCAGTCTGGCTCAGGTTCTGTTTAGTTTAATAAATATATCCCATTTCTTATCTTCTTTGAGTGAACATTACCTCATACTGTAATCATTTATTACCTGCATATTATATTATCTCATGTTACAACTACAAAAATTAAAATGTAAATGCTCTATACATGCTAAAGTTGTTTCCTCCTGCTAAGTTTTAGATTTCATTTGTGTCTCAACGATACTGGTGCTTCCATAATGTGGATAATAATCTTCCTATTTGTACTGGTCAGACAGGAAATTTTTCTACTAATTTGTCTCATTCCCAAACTAGACTTTAGCTACTTTCCTCATTTGCTTTGGATAGAATAGCTTATCTGCTTACTGAATTATTTATCTGTTAATTTTCTTGGCACATCTGATTTTTGTAGAAGTTGAGGAATTAGGTTACCTTTCTTGGGTTATCGATTGTATCTCAGTGGTTAGTATTCGAATGGATCAGGTTGAAAATTAAGCAGGCCTTAGGTATGGCTTGCTACACACTCCTGCCTTCTCTTAACTGTTCTACTGTTTGCCTTCCTTTGGCCCTACCTTGTGCTTTCTTGTACCCATTTCTTCTCTATCCCTAGTTTCTGTTTTTGTAGCACTCTCTGGTGATAGGTAACCTAATCATGGAGTCCATGACAATGAATTGGCTTTCTTAATTTACTCTTTTCCTTCATAGTATCATAAAGCCTGATATTAAAATAATAGAGTAAATTTATGATCTATTTAAACACAATTTCAAAATCCCTTTGAACTCTAGGAATTTGCCAGCAGGCATTTTCTATCCTTGCAGAACACTTGAATTGCTGATACTAGCGCGTTTAAGTTACAATACATTTGAAGTAAGTAAAGGATGAAAAGTCATGGACCATTATTTTGCTTTTCAGTGACTTGTAGTGAAAGAAAAAACACTTTGCAATGTGAAAAAAATACTTAAAGTTACTGAGTTAATAGTATATGTCTAGGACAAGCAGAAAAGGTCAAAAGCTATATACATATGACCATATAAGATGATGTTAAATGAAAGGAACCCCAAGATAGGGACACAAGTGTTTTTTTCTTTCTTGCTATTGTTTTTTAACATATTTATAATATACTATGTGATTTTTTTGTTTCTCTTGTATGTTCTTCCCCCATGGTATAATTCCTGTTTTCACTGTATTTGATTCTGGTGCCCTGCATCTTGTATATATATTTTTCTAATTTGGGGAGGGGAAGGGAAATAACAAAATGCTGAAATAAGGATACAGGTTGACCCATTACAAGACACTATGTTGAAAATGAACTTTACAACTTGCGGGGGAGGGGGGGAAGGGGAGGAGCTGAGGAGGTAGGGCGGGAAGGGATGGTAGGGGTTACAGTTACTGTAACCCCTCTGTATACAGAATTTTTACAATAAAAACATATATTAAAAAGTTAGTGAGTTAAAATGTATAATTTTAGTAATTTGAATTTAAAAATAAAGTTTAAATATAATTTAAAATTTTATTTTTGAAACAAATCTAATATCTCTAATAATCTTATTTTCTATCTATTAATTTTCAATTAGTTTACAGTTTTATCTAACTGAGTTCTTTATATTTTAATACAATTTAAGAGGTTCATTAAGGAATATATAATAAAAATAAACTTTGTATGCCATGTTTTTAAGACACCAAATTCTATATTTTTCTTTAGATGATACATTCAGAATGGATGATCTGAGTTGGCACATGCTTGTTTTCTGTGGAAAGCTGATATGGAATCAATAACAGTCCTCAATTCTTACTGTGTTGTCTTTGATGCTATGAAAAATGTGTTTCATGTCCTGAAACTCAAACTCATTTTCTCTGACACAGTGTTCTTTTATTTAGCATCATCTTTTGAGAAAATTATCAATGCAACATTATTAATCATTTACCAACTGTGAAAAAAAGTGCTTTCAAAGATGAGCCTGAGTACAATTCATAAATAATCATTTGCTCATATTGCCGTGTGAGATGCTTGACACTTCATTCAATGAACTAGAAATGCTTCCTCATTTGGCTTTGCTCTATGATTTCTGACATTAGAATTTTTAGTGTATGCTTCCTTAGTAAATATCATCTGAACTTCAATTCAATTCTGTGAGGAAAATATATCCTTTTTTAATGAAAGAGAAAAGGAAAAATTGAAAGCAAAATCACTTCTCAGTTTTCTTCAGGCAATTCATTTCCCCAATTAATAATGCAAACAGCAGTGATTTATTTGATTGAACTGACTATTTTGTATATTTCCCATGAGGTTTAAAGTTTCAGAATATGTCGAATTTTGGCTTCTATGACACTTTGTGTATCTGAAATTAATATGACAAAATGCAATTTTAACATCATTAGGTATGATGCTTATTGTATAAGCAAAGTCAAATATATAATCAAAGTAAATGAAAGAATAATTAAGCAAAAGATACTTTTGGCTCATAATCTGCACAAAGACATTAATTAACTTATTTTTTGGCCAGTTGGGGGACCTGAACTCTGGGTCTGGGCGCTGTCCCTCAGCTCTTCAGCTCAAGGCTAGCGCTCTACCACTTGAGCTACAGCGCCACTTCCAGCTTTTTCTGCTTATGTGGTGCTGAGGAATCGAACCTAGGGCCTCATGCATGCAAGGCAAACACTCTACCACTGAGCCACCTTCCCAGCCCATTAATTTTTAAGATTTAGTTAAATTATCTATTTCAATTAAGGGCAACAATGCTAAGTTTATATAGGGGAAAATTCTTTGCAAAATGAAGATATTCAAATAAAGGACAAGCATGTGAGCAACATGAAACTTCATAGTATTTACTCTAAATGTGCTCTGCTTGTTAAAATAAAACATTCAAATCCAACACAGTTTTTAAAATTCAACATTTCAAGCCTGGTGCTTATGGCTCACACCTGTAATCCTAGCTACTCAGGAGGGTAAGATCAAAGGATCATGGTGGGAAGGCAGTGAGACTTTTCTCCAATAAACCACTCAAAAAAGCTGGAAATTGGCTGAGTGCTAACCTTCAGTGAAAGTGCTCAGGGACAGAGTCCAGATCCTGAGTTCAAGCTCCACAACTGAAAAAAAAATCAACTAAATTTCAAAATATCAAAACTGTTCTGGTGTATGTGATATTGAATAAACTTAAGGATAGTGCCTTTAGTTTCACTGTCCTTTGTTCAATATTTCTCCTACCTGTAAAGTGTTTCAATAAGCAAAATATAGTTATGAAGTTTCACTAATCATTGTGTCATGTAATCCTACTGGATTACTTTAGGTCTTCAGAAAATCTAGGAGCTGCATTTGTATGTCGTTAGCAAAGCTTAAGTGAGAGAGAGAGAGAGAGAGTAAAAGATTGATCACCCTCATTGGCATCACATCAGTCTGTGGTTTGCCACAGCCCAAAGCCACAAATTCATTTGGGAAAGATGTATTGTAGATAACAAGTCAGATTTGGAGGCAGAAATTCTGGTGGTCTACCATTCACTGGCTGCTGATCTCAATTCAAGCAAGTTCATTAGTGATTTCTCTGTAATCTATTACGTATGTATACTTACTTATGAAATAGATTACAGAGAAATCATTAACTATCTCACACAGCTGTTAGCATGTTCAAGCAGCACTCCATATTTAACACCCAGCAAACATGAGACATACTGGTAGTTGTAGGAATAATCCTTCAATTATCATACCAGAATTCATTCTCTCACAAGTTTTTGTTACTCATATTCTTTTCAAATTTTGTTGTATCTCTCCTTCCTTTAGAAAATGACTGATGATGATTTGTTTCATACCACATACATTTGAAAAATGTAGCTAAGTGGTTTTCCAAGTGGAAACATTCTTCATAAATTTGAACTCATGAAAAAATTTTATAACCAAATAATATTCCTTATTTTTTGCTACACTTAAAAACATAGCAACAAAAGGGTTGTGTGACAGAAAGTTGATGAATTCATTAAATTTTATTTTCTTTGTTAGGTGACATTTTAAATCTTAATTACATTTTCTTTTCTTTTCAAGATAAAACATCAGAACTAAAATCAAGTCCCATTGTACAATAAGATGAGCTTCAGAACTTCTATCTAATGAATATCAAAGTTATCAAGTATGCATTTTTCAACTTCTATGTTATTTTAATCTTTGCGAACATTCCATTTTTTTTATTCAGGTGCTGAATCCTGCAGTTTCTTCTTTTGACCTATGTGAGTCAATCTTGTTTTCAGTTGTGATATTATTTTGAATTATGACTTTATCACTCATGATTTTAAGTTCCTCTCAAGTGTTTTGACCCATGGGAAGAAATGGATGAGAAGGAGGTATAATCCATGAAAGCTACATTAACTGTTTTGAAGAACAAATTATATGACCTATGGTTGGTACTATATAATTTACTGAGAGACAGTATTGACCAAAAAGACAGAAGAAAGGCTAAATATCATTCTTCTGAAGCTGAGACATAGTTCTTCTGCTGATTAACATCGAGCCCATGAACTATAGAACTTGTACCAGTAACCCACTGTGTTCTGGGACCTGCAGATGTGGACTAATAGTTACACATTTGGTTTTCTGATTCTGAGACCTTCAAAGTTGGGCTGAGCCATGCTAGTAGCATCCCTTTGTCTCCAGCTTGCTAAAATTTCCAACCGTTCCAATGTTCTGATTGAATTCCCAAAATAAATCTTCTCTCATACACCTGTATCTGTATGTAGATCATATTGATTCTTTCTGGAGAAACTGATTAATATGTTATCTTTCTTTTAATAGCCCCAAAGAGATAATTCATTGTATCATTTATCTCTTACTGATAAAATAGGATTTATTTAAAACAGGTGCATGTAGAACTGAGTTCCTGATTGCAGTTGTTGTTGCTATTGTGTTATTGTGCAGGCATTGTGATGTATAATGCAGGCCAACTCAGCCAGGGACCTCTACAAGGGTAGTTCCAACAGTATACAGCACAGTAAATACTCGGTAAATATTTATGAATATGAAAGTGATGAAATCTATACATAATCTTTTGAACAGTAAACTCTGATCAGTGAAGAGTTGTAAAAATAGACTTTTTAACTATAAAATATTACTTCTCATTTTAGAGGTTTTTATATGCTGGACATACAAAATAAATGCCATAATAACTTACAACTTATAAATAATTTGGTTAGTATTTGGACATTTTATCTAGTATAACTAAAAATGATGGAAAACACAACACAAGATCAAAAGTACTAATCGTAGACTTAGACAGATGGTCTAATGACTGGGTGTTAGGGTAAGTTCATAAACCAAAAATCAAAGACAGGAGGGCAGGATGCTGTCAGTAGAGCATTTTGGATGTCTGAAAAGATACAAGCAGCAAAGCCTTTTCTGTTTATATCAGAGCCTATCCTGTGGTATTTTTGTTTTTTTGGGGGGGTCTGGTTGTGGGGCCTGAACTCTAGGCCTGGGCGCTGTTCCTCAGCTCTTCAGCTCAAGGCTAGCACTCTACCACTTGAGCCACAGTGCTGCTTCTGGCTTTTTCTGCTTATGTGGTGCTGAGGAATCAAACCCAGGGCCTCATACATGCAAGGCAAGGGCTCTGCCACTGAGCCACCTGTGGCATTTCTTACAGACTCTATGTTGTGATGTTTTAGTGAGAGAAGAGGGGAGAACAAAACTGTAAGAATGGCTTACACACAGAGTCTTTGTGAGACTTCAGTAGTAATGGAGGCTTCTTTGAAGATCAGCATAAAAGTGTAGCAATGTCACAGGGTGTAAATGAATTAAATGCAATTTTAATTGTTATTTTTAATTATTACATTAATACATAATAATAGTAAAAATTATGAATTCCATTCTGACATTTTCATAATTACATAAAATGATCCTTTAAAGAGTATTTCTATTGATGTGCATACTACCTTGCTTTGTATCTTAGAAGATTTTTTTTTTTTTTGGTTTGTTTCTAGGTTGAGTACAACTTCTATTTCTTATATTCCTACATTCAGTCCTGACTTGTAGCTTTATCTTGTGTGCATGTCAATATACTTGGTCTTTGTAGCTTTTGTCTTGCCATTCTTCCCCAACGTTTTTGTCTGATATCTTGAGGATTGAACTTATCAGGGGGCCCAAACCCGTAGTATAAAACTGTAGCTACAAGTGACCTTACAGCATATGAAATCCAGTCATTTAGGCCTTGTGTGACTCCATTCCTGATAGGAAAGCTAATTGTTATTTTTCATTTGATATATGAAGGTTGTTATTTGTAGAGAAAGTATGGAGCAGTTTGTGTATTGAGCTTAGATAAAAGCACAGGCTAGATTTTGTACTCTCACAAGACCTTTTAATCATCTCTTTTAATCATCTCTTCCAAGTCCCTTTTAAAGACAGGATCTGGGGATTGGGACATGTTGAGGGGCCCAGGAGACATTGCACATTACTCCAACTCATTACTGGAAATAGCAGTTTCTATAAGGTTTGAAGAGAAAATAGTTTAGTATTTTTTTCCTTACACATTTTTATTAGCATCTATTATTTGTATAGGGGATTTCATGTTACCATGTCCATAAACATAATACAATGTATCTTGATCAGATTCAAACTCTCTATCATTCTTCCTCTTCCTCAATCCCTGCTTCCCAAACCAATCTGAATAAACTTCATTGTTTCATTTTGACTCATGTGCATCAAATATCTTGATCATATATTCACCCTCCTTTACCCTCTCTTTTTTCCTCCCCCTCTCACCAGAATCAAAACCCAGACAGGACTTGTTTGCCATTCTTGTCATTCATTTCTTCTTAATGTATGCTAGTCTTTTCAAAGGGTTACAGCACGGTGTTTTACACGTGTGCTTTAATCAGATTGATCTCCTCGCTTATTCTCCTTTCCCACATCCTCACACCCTTCATTATTCAACAGCTTTCAGTGACTTTATATTTTGATATTGCTCACCCTCCAACCTTTTCTTCTCCCATTCAGTCCTTTCAAGGAGTTGTACAATTACGAGCATGGGATATTTATGGGATATATATATATATATATATATATATATATATATATATATTTATACACACACAAATACACATATCTGAGATCTTGAATATGTTTATGCATATATTTACATATTAGGTCTAGAATACATATATGAGCGAAAACATATAATCTTCATTCTGAACCTCAAAAACTGATACAGGATTTGCGTGAACAACTTGAGAATACTCAAAGAGAAGGGAGGAATGGCGTGAGCAGGCTGACAACACTCAAAGAGATCTGCAGGAATCCCACGAACGGGAGGAAGCTAATCAAAGAGTAATACAGGAATTGAGAGACCAGGTAGAGAACACACAAAGATCACTAAAGGCATTCATGGAATCCATTAACAAAGAGCTGAAGGAAGTCAGGGAGACCACAAAGGGAATGCTGAATGGAACCCAACAGAAGGAATGGGAGCCCAAAGAAACCATAACCAATCAACTAAGTGATTTGAGGACAAACACTGAACACCAAATTAAGGAAGTAAAGAAATTCATACAAGACCTAAAACAGAGCTTCAACAAAGAACTTGAAGCCATCAAAGCTGACCAACTAGAAGGAAAAGAGATAAAAAACAAAGTAGAGAGTCTTGACAGCAGGTTAGACCATGCAGAAGATCGAATCTCAGGGATTGAAGACAGCCTAGATATTATAGAGAAAGAACATACAACCATCCAAGACAAGTCCAAGAAATATGATAGATCTATCCAACACCTGGAAGACACCATCAGAAGGCCTAATCTAAGGATAATGGGTGTAGAGGAGCACCTAGAAACAGAAGTTAATGGTCTAGGAAATCTGTTTAACAGGATCCTAGCAGAGAACTTCCCAAACATGCAAAAAGATAGGCCTGTCCAGATACAAGAAGCCTTTAGAACCCCAAATAGACCAGACCAGAATAGGACATCCCACCGTCACATTATAATCCACACAGGATCAACTCAGAACAAGGAAAAGATCCTTAAAGCTGTCAGAGAGAAAAGGGCAATCACTTATAAAGGGAAACCAATTAGAATCACCTCAGATTTCTCAGCAGAGACAATCAAAGCAAGAAGAGCCTGGAATGATGTATGCCATGCCCTAAAAACAAACAACTATCAACCAAGAATACTGTACCCAGCTAAACTCTCCTTCATAACTGAAGGCCAAGTAAAAACCTTCCATAGCAAAGAAAAATTGAAACAATACATCTCCACCAAACCAGCCCTACAAAAGATTCTTAAATATGTCCTACACATAGAAAACCAACAAGACCGCAATAAAGGCCAAGAAACTGCACCCAAACTGAGAACCAAGAACCATAGGAAGAACCCAGTTTTCGCAGCCCCCAAGAAGGTAGATAACATGGCAGGAACTCCCAAATACCTCTCAGTCCTATCTCTTAATGTTAACGGACTGAACTCTCCAATTAAGCGACATAGACTGTCTAGTTGGATTAAAAAACAAGACCCTTCTATCTGCTGCCTGCAGGAGTCACATCTTGCCTGTAAAAACAAACACATTTTCAATGTTAAAGGCTGGAACAAAATCTACCAAGCAAACGGACCCCATAAACAGGCGGGAGTTGCAATCCTAATATCAGATAAAATAGACTTCAAATTAAAATTCGTGAAAAGAGATAAAGAAGGTCGCTACATACTAATTAAAGGATCTCTCCTTCAGGAGGATATTACAATTCTAAATATCTATTCGCCAAACAATGGAGCACCCAAATTTATCAAAGAAACACTACTTTCCCTCAAATCCCATATAGATCCAAAGACATTAATTGTTGGGGATTTTAACACACAACTCTCCCCACTAGATAGATCAACTCGGCAAACCGCAGATCTAAACAGCTGCATAGATCAACTAGACTTAACAGACATTTACCGAACATTTCACCCAGCAGCATCAGAATACACGTTTTTCTCAGCAGCACATGGAACGTTTTCTAAAAAAGACCACATTTTACGCCACAAAGCAAACTTGTCTAAATTCAGAAACATTGAAGTTATACCTTGCATTCTCTCTGACCACAAGGGAATAAAATTAGAACTCAACACCAAAAGCCACCAAAGAAAGTCCGGTATCACATGGAGGCTGAACAACACACTGCTGAATCATGAGTGGGTCATGGAAGAGATTAGAAAGGAAATTCAAATGTTCATGCTATTCAACAAAAATGAACACACAAAATACCAGCTCCTCTGGGACACAGCAAAGGCAGTACTCAGAGGCAAGTTTATAGCTCTGAGCTCCTACATCAACAAATTGGAGAGATCTGAAACTAACAATTTAATGACACATCTAAACCTCCTTGAAAAAGAGCAGCAACATAAACCCCAATCCAGTAGACGGAAAGAAATAATCAAAATTAAATCAGAATTAAATGAATTAGAATCCAAAAAAACTATAGAAAGAATCAACAAAACAAAGAGTTGGTTCTTCGAAAAACTTAACAAAATTGACAGACCCTTAGCAAATCTTATCAGAAAAAGAAGAGAACACACCCAAATTAATAAACTCAGAGATGAGAATGGAAACATCACCACGGAAACAACCAAGATTCAGAACATTATAAGGGAATACTTCTCAAAACTTTATGCTAATAAGTTCGAGAACTTGACAGAAATGGACCTCTTCCTAGCAAATATTGACATGCCAAAACTAAACCAAGATGAGGCAAGCTATCTTAACAGGCCCATATCAAGCATTGAAATAGAAACAGCAATGAGAGACCTCCCAGCTAAGAAAAGTCCAGGACCAGATGGTTTCACAGCCGAATTTTACAAGGCCTTCAAAGCAGAGCTCACACCAATTCTCCTCCAACTCTTCAATGAAATTGAAAGAGAAAGCTCACTACCGAACACATTCTATGAAGCCATCATAACCCTCATCCCAAAACCAGGCAGGGACTCATCAAAGAAAGAGAACTATAGATCCATTTCTTTAATGAACATTGATGCAAAACTTCTCAACAAAATTTTGGCCAACCGACTTCAACAATTCATCCAAAAAATCATACACCACGATCAAACAGGATTCATTTCAGGGATGCAAAGCTGGTTCAATATACGCAAATCAATTAATATTATTCATCACATCAACAGGAGCAAGAATAAGAACCACATGGTTATCTCAATAGACGCAGAAAAAGCATTCGACAAGATCCAACACCCCTTTATGATGAAGGTTTTGGAAAAATTAGGAATCCATGGAACATTCCTCAATACAATAAAGGCTGTATATGACAAACCTACAGCCAGCATTATACTCAATGGTGAAAAACTAAAGCCATTTCCTCTTAACTCAGGAACAAGACAAGGATGCCCACTCTCTCCACTCCTCTTCAATCTAGTATTAGAATGCCTAGCTACAGCAATAAGACAAGATGCAGACATAAAGGGGATCCAAATAGGGAAAGAAGAAATAAAACTCTCCCTCTTTGCAGATGACATGATCTTGTATTTAAAGAATCCCATAGACTCCACTCCCAAATTACTCAAGCTGATTCAAAACTTTGGCAAAGTAGCAGGTTATAAAATTAACCCCCCAAAATCAATGGCTTTTCTGTATGCCAACAATGAGAGAAGTGTGGCTGAAATTAGGAAAGCAACTCCATTTGTAATAGCCCCACAAAAAATAAAATACCTAGGAATTAACTTAACTAAAGAAGTGAAGGACCTCTATGATGAAAACTTTAAAATCTTGAAAAAGGAAATCAACACAGAACTTAAAAAATGGCAAAACCTCCCATGCTCCTGCATTGGAAAGATTAACATCGTGAAAATGGCAATACTTCCCAAGGCTATCTACAAATTCAACGCAATACCTATCAAAATTCCACCCTCATTCTTCAAGGAAATAGAAGAGGCAATCCAAAAATTCATATGGAACAATAAAAGACCCCGAATAGCAAAAACGCTCCTCAACGGAAAGAACACTGCTGGAGGAATATCAATACCAAATTTCAAACTCTACTATAAAGCCATAGTAATCAAAACAGCTTGGTATTGGCATAAGAACAGACCTCAGGACCAATGGAATAGAATTGAAAACCCAGAAATGAACCTATAGACCTATAGCCATCTAATCTTCGATAAGGGAGCTAAAACAATAGAATGGAAGACAGACAGCCTCTTCAGTAAATGGTGCTGGCAAAACTGGTTAACTACATGTAGAAAACTAAAGCTAGATCCTTATATATCACCCTGCACCAGAATCAACTCCAAATGGATCAAAGACCTTGAACTCAAAGCAGACACTCTGAAAACATTACAGGATGGAATAGGAGAAACCCTGGGTCTCCTTGGTTCAGGCCGAAATTTTCTGAATAGAGACCCGGAAACACAACAAATCAAAGAAAGGCTGGACAAATGGGATTGTATAAGGTTGCAGAGCTTCTGCAGGGCAAATGACATAGCTAGCAAGATCAATAGAAAGCCCACGGACTGGGAGAAGATCTTTACTAGCCATACAACGGACAAGGGTCTCATATCTAAAATATACTTGGAACTCAAAAAATTAAACCACCCAACAACAAATTCTCAAAGAAACAACTGCCCAATAAGTAAGTGGGCGAAAGACTTAAAGAGAAGCTTCTCTGAAGAAGAAAGAAGGATGGCCAATAGACACATGAAGAAATGTTCAACATCCCTAGCCATAAAAGAAATGCAAATCAAAACAACATTGAGATATCACCTCACTCCAGTTAGAACAGCAAAAATCAAGAACTCTAACAACAACAGATGCTGGAGGGGATGTGGACAGAAAGGAACCTTACTTCATTGTTGGTGGGAATGTAAACTTGTTCAGCCACTTTGGAAAGCAGTATGGAGGTTCCTCAAAAGACTCCACATAGAGCTCCCCGATGACCCAGCAATCCCACTTTTGGGCATTTACCCAAATGATCACAAACAAGGCCACACTAAAGCTACCAGCACAACTATGTTTATTGCAGCATTATTTACCATAGCTAAGACATGGAACCAACCCAGATGCCCCTCAGTAGATGAATGGATCAAGAAGATGTGGTATATATACACAATGGAATTCTATGCCTCCATCAGAAAGAATGACATTTCCCCATTTGTTAGGAAATGGGAAGGCTTGGAAAAAATTATATTAAGTGAAGTAAGCCAGGCCCAAAGAAACATAGGTCCCATGGTTTCCCTTATTTGCAATATCTAGTATAGGTATGAGTCAAGCGGAAAAAGTCAGATAATGTGATGTTAGGAAAACGAACCCTCAAATATGTATTTTAATGTTTTTGTTTCTTTCATGCATGTCTTTCTAACGCATTTATAAGATTATTTCTTTGTTGCTTTGTATGTCCCTCCCCCACAGTGTAACCCCCGCTTTCACTATATTTGATGTCAGTATAACATGTGGAGGAGATGGGGACAAACAAGTCGTTTAAGGATTCAGGTGGACCTGTTGCAACAATGAGAAGTACAAAATGTCATGTCAAAACCAGCTTTACAATGTCGGTGGGGGGGGGGCGTGGGGGGGTATGATTGGGTGGGAGGGAGGGGGGAGGCTGGGAAAAAAAATAAAATTAAAAAAAAATATTTTAAAAAATAGTAATAGACTTTCCTGCCTGGGCTGGCTTCAAACCATGATCCTCAGATCTCAGCCTCCTGGGTAACTAGGATTACAGGCGTGAGCCATCAGTATCTGGCTTTCTTGTGTACTTTCGTAAAGATCTTTAAGTAGTTTCTTTCTTTTAATTGTTCTACTATAAGTACATTGTGTTTTGGGGTGTGATGCACTTCTGAATTGGAAAAGTAAGTAAATTGTTTGGTTTTCTTCATTGGTTCATTTTTATACTTTGAAAAACAATGTGCTATCTATATATCCGTCCCTCTATCCATCTATCCATCCATCTATCTATCTATCTATCTATCTATCTATCTATCTATCTATCTATCTATCTATCTATCTATCTATCTATCTATCTATCTATCTATCTGTTTGTCTGTCTGTCTGTCTGTCTGTCTGTCTTTCTGCTTGCCTATCTGTGTGTGTGTCTGTCTTTGTGTGTATGTCTGTCTGCTATCTATCCATCCATCTGTCTGTATCATCTATAATTCTGGGATTATCCTCTACAAACATGAGTAAGCTTCATGGGGAGGAAAGCTGATGTAGGGTGATGATTTGACATCCTGGGTGACTGTATTGAATAACGTAGAGCACCATTTCCTGTGTGTTCTAACAGCTCTCAGTGTGATATTGACAAGAGAATTCACGTGAAGAAGATGGAACAGAATATGACTGAGGGATATGGAAATTAAGTATAGGCTAATGGAAGGATTACAAACCAATTCTGAAACATACCTTCATTTTATACCTGACAGCAAGATGCTATTTATAGGTAACATAGAAAAGAAATAAAGGCAAAGTAAGTAAAGATTTTTCAACATAAGCTAATATTTACCTATAAAAGTAAAATATCTTTATTTTTGTCCCAGTTAAATAAAACTGAAAAACAACATGCAAAGAACCAGTTTAGAAATTGCTTTGGAAGATGAATTCCAAATGATAGCTGAGTCTAGGAATATTATTGAGTTATAATTCAAGGATTATTATGGTGATGAGCAAAATAATAAACATAGTAAAAATTTTTAAATGAACTTTATAATGATGTAAAATTAAAATTATAGATAATTCTAATGTGATAAAGATCTGAGGAATTTTGGCAATCAACAGAGGTTGAGAATAATTATATGCTTCAACCAAAGTAAATAGCAATTAATTTAAGAGATTAATAGCTAAAAATAAATGCGTATTTTGATTTTAATTGCACATAATTACAAAATAACCAAAATTGCATGCTGTTTTAGATAGAATTCAGGACATTATCAATTGTAAAATGCACCATTATTTATTTGTCACAATGAAAGATAAAATATTGTCCACTATGGAGAAAGAGTACTATTCAAGCAGAATAGCACTTCTTATCATTTCTATGGCATTGTTCTTATAAAACAATAAAAGAAAAAAACAAACTAAAACCACATAAGATATTCCTAAGACTTCTTTACAAAAGTACAACTTTCATAAGCCACTTTTAAATTTACTACCACTAATGTTTGTGATTTTCTGCTCAATTTTTTCTTTGCCATAAAGATGATGTGTCATTTTAAAAAATTGTATAAAGTAATTACACAGAAGAATTCACTGGGATATGTACATATATATATTATATCATTTGATCAAATTTATCCTTTGATCAAATACTAATTATTTCCCTTCCTTTTAACTCCTTTACCAGGTTTTAGTGAGTTTCATCATGCTATTTTCCTGTACACGTCAAATATATTCAACTATGATGTACAATTTTTAACCAAGCTTATACTAAAAATAATACTACTGCACATTACAGTAGAATAGACCTGCTTTAGATTTCTTAGCAAGTTTGTCCAATTCATGAACTTTGCTAATACTTCTCTCCTTATTATTTGGTTCCCTTACTTCCCCAGATATATTGGTTCCAAGATCTCTTCCCTCAGTAAAATTCCTTATATAAAATAGTGATTTATTTGCAGATAGTCAATGTACATTCCCTATACTTTAAATCATCTCTAAACTACTTATAGTACCTAATAAAATGCAAAATTTGAGTAAGTAGCTTTTATACCATGTTGTTTAGGGTATGTCTGGACATGACCAGTAAAACTATAATTATTATTAAAGTACTGTCAACCCTTGGATCTAGAGATACAGAAGCTACTACTACTAATATGGAAAGCTAACCATTCTTTTTCACTATTTTCTTTAGGATCTAATCACATGAATTTTGCAAAGTTAAACATTAGTACTTGATATTTCTGTATGCCCCAAGAATGACTACAATATTATGACTATCATTTGGCCAATAATGATGAGAGTATATATGCTATCTACTTTTATCTGTACTGATTTCTAAGGTATAAAATTACTTTAAAAAAATTCACTATGGGCCAGGTGCTGGTGCCTCATACCTGTAATCTTAGCTATCAGGAGGCTGAGATCTGAGGATCATGTTTTAAAGCCAGCCTGATCAGAAAAGTCTGTGAGACTCTAAAATTAATTATGAAAATAAAGCTGGAAGTAGAACTGTCGCTTAAGTGGTAGAATGCTAGCCTTGAACAAGAGAAGTTTAGGGACAGCTCCCAGGCTCTGAATTCAAACTCCAGAACTGGCACACATACATGCACACACACACACACACACACACACACACACACACACACAAATACACTATGTAAATGATAAAATTTAACCCTCAGATTCCTAAAAAAGTTTGCCTTCAAGATATAAAAGTAGAAAGGAAAAATATGGAAATAGGTAATACAACACTAATCAAGAAAATGTCATTATGACAGAAAATTTAATAGACTTAGACCAAAAATTCTAAGGTAGAAGCATACAGATTAGACCAAAGTCAGATTCAGCAGTAGATAATTTTATGAGTCAAGATACCATCATGGAAAAGAAGCCTAAATATTTAGAGATTTAATGGATTTAACTGGTTAGAAATAAATGAATAAAACACAAAAGATAATCAGTAGAATTATTCTCCCATCTTCCTGCCAAAAAGAAATGGGTAGCATCCAAAAGACGAAAGTTTGCAGACATTTCTAGACATTGCAAATACTGATAAGCTGACAGTGATTCTGTAATGTTCCCCTCAATGTATTCTTAAGAGTGGTTCTGTTGGTCAGAGTTGGACCTATGGTCTCCATTACAGACAATGCTGTCACAAGTGGCTGCAGCCCTGCTCTGTGCTCTGTTACTACTGCTATTGCTGCTACTGTCACCACTGAAATCTGTCACAAACTGGAAGCATGATGAAAGGTGCTTCTTCACTCTTCCACCTTATGAATTCCTATCAGGACGCCCATTAGCCACACTTGACAGGAAGCCAGTTGGCAAGGGATGCTGGGAAATGTTATTTGCAGACTCTCCACCCCCTTTGCACAGCAGAATACAGAAGTATGAGGACAGGGGCTTAAAACAAACATGCAAATAACTGACTCGGCTGTCGACAAGATATGCATTTCAAACAAAAGTCTGGATGTGATTATTCATTTGACAAATATTTACAGAACATCCCCTAGGTGTTAGCTCTTCTTCCAGGTGTGGGGATAAAGCCGGGAGAACAGATGAAATAGCTGCTCAGTGTCTTTTTGACATTTTATTTCCGGGAAAACAAATTAGACAGTATATTGGACTATGACAAAATGCAATAGTGAAAAGTAAACCAAGGAGGAGGAGTAAGTAGGGCAGGTGATTGTGATTTGTGGGGGAAAAAAAGGCCAGGAAAGTTTTGTTGAAAAGCTGACATTTGAACAAAGATATGGAAGACACACAATAAGTCTACACGACTTAAATATTTATTTCAGTAACATATTAAATATAAATAAAAGCAAGTTGTCATAGGAATAGAACAGTATGGTATTTATTAAGAAATAATAGATCACAGTCTGGCACTGGTGGTTCAAGCCTATAATCCTAGCTACTCAGGAGTCTGAGATCAGAGGACTGCAGTTCAAAGCCAGCTGAGGCACGAAAGTCAATGAGACTTATCTCCAATTAACCACAAAACAGCAACAACAACAAAAACAAAAACAAAAAACAGAAGTGGGACTATGGCTCAAAGTGGTAGAGCACTAATTTTGAGCAAAAAAGCTCAAGGACAGCATGCAGCCCCTGAGTTCAAGCCCCATGACCAACAAAATAAATAAATAAACAAAATAAAATAAGAAGGAAGATGATCATGTTCATAATTTGAAGAATATTACTGCAGCCCTAAATCATATATCCAACAATGCCCCAAAATAACGGAAAATAGACACATCAAAATTCATGATTTGAACTGAAAGAGTAAACCAAACCTTTTAAGAAAGTGGATTTTGCAGAGCACCAGTGACTCACACCTGTATTCTTAGTTTCTTAGGAAACTGATATGAGGTATTGTGGTTCAAAGCCAGCCAGGCCAGTAAAGTCTGTGAGACTCTTATCCCTAATTAATTACTCAATAAAAGCCAGAAATAGAGCTCTGGCTCAACAGATAGTCGTGAGCAAAATAGCTCAGGGAGAAAATGCAGACCCTGAGTTCAAGTCCTGGGACAAGCACGCATACACACACACACACACACACACACACACACACACACACACACACACACACACACACACACACACACAAAGATAGTAGATATGTTGTAACACAATTAAAAAGGAAGTAGTTCAATTCAGAAATATATATCCAACAAAAAATACTGTGTTCTCTTTTTTATTATTGTTGTTGTTGGTCATGGGACTTTAACTCAGGGCCTGGGCTCTGTTCCTGAGCTCTTCAACTCAAGGCAAGCACTCTACCATTTGAGCCACAGTGCCACGTCCAGTTTTCTGGTGGTTAATTGGAGATAAGAATCTCATGAACTTTCCTGCTGGGGTTGGCTTTGAACTGTGATCCTTATATCTCAGCCTCCTGAGTAGTTAGGATTACAGGTGTGAGACACTGGTGCCAGGCTTGTGTTCTTCTTTTTCATTCATATATAATACCACAACAGAGCCTTCAATATTTCTAAGCAATCATCATTACATTAAGACCATGTTCTTTGACCATAGTGTAGTGAAGTTAGAAATCTATAACCAAAAGTCAGCTTAAAACATCCATTATGAATGGAACATAAAATAACTAGTGTATGTCTAGGACAAGCAGAAAAGGTCAAAAGCTATGTACATATTACCATATAAGATGATACTAAGCGAAATGAACCCCAAGATAGGGACACAGAGGTTTTATCTTTCTTGCTGTTCTTTTTAATGTACTTATAATGTACTATGTGATTTTTTTTGTTTCTTTTGTATGTTCTTCCCCCATGGTATAACCCCTGTTTTTCCTGTATTTGTTTCCAGTGCCCTACATCTTGTATATACATTTTTTCTAATATGGGGAGGGGAAGGGAAATAACAAAATGCTGAAATAGGGATACAGAATGATCCATTGTAACAACAAGATGTACAAGACACTATGTTGAAAATGAACTTTACAACTTTGGTGGGGGCAGGGAGAAGTTGTGGAGGTGGGGAAGAAAGGGATAGTAGGGGAAAAACAAAGGAGGGGTAATAATGCTTGACAGGAAATAGACTCATTACCTTGCTCATGTAATGTAACCCCTCTGTACAGTATCTTTACAATAAAAATATAAAAATGTTGCTGTTATTAAAGAAGAATTCATTGGAAATTATGAAGTGAAAACACTACCTATTGATATTTGTGAGTCAAATAGAGGAGGACCTACAAGTTGACACCTTTGAGTACATGCACCTGAACATAAAGGATACTTATAAATTACAAAATCTTAACCCCAAAATAAACAAAAACAGCCAAAGAGTGGACACACAAAAACAGAAATTAAAGAAAAATGCCTCAGAAGTATGATGCCAAAGCAATAAAGATTGCTAACAAAACAAGTTCTCAATATAAAAAATTTGAGAAAATTCTTTAGCAAAATTAACCTTTAAAAGAAGAAGGTAATACAATACAGAATGAAAGAAAAGGAAACAATTCTTGTGACATTTACTAAAATAATAAAAACATCATTTTTTAGATACAAAGGAATTATTAAGTATATGTAACAGGTTGTTGAATTTTATTTATCTTGTTTTAGTGTTTTGGCAGAAACTCTTGGGAGAAAAAAAGTTCTACATGTCAGAGCAAGGCCTGATAAAATATTGTCAAACCATTTTTTCTCCTGTTGTTCAGTACATTTTCAGGTCCAGAATGCATGGGGAGGTAAGAGTAATATGAAAATAGAAGGCTGGAGAGAAATGATTTCTTTAAATCAAGAACTGTTGGAGTGTTATTGTAAGTTTTACTTGCTTCCCAAACAAGTGAAGAATTCATCATAGACCTGAAGAGTTTCCATATATGTCTGAAGAACAGAGATCTGGTAATTCATATTGTCATAGAAAAAATATTTTCAACATGAGAAAGTATCTTTCCAGACTTGTGTTGGCAAACCTGAGAAAATAATCGGCAACACTGTTTATGTTCTGATTTGGAAAGATTCTGGAATGTTTCCCTTTCATTCCAGAAGGACATTCTGAAAAGAGAGATAGCCCCAGTAATGGAGTTTTCATGAGTTATGCTTTATAGGTCAACAGTTATAGAAAAGAGTCATAGCTTGCTGGCCAGAGACAAGGTGTTCAGTATTAAAGAACTGTAGATGATGAACACTCAACATACATTTATATAAATGGGTCCTGGAGTGAACCCCTTAAATTTTTTAAGAATTATTTACCATCCTGGTTCAGACGCTGGAAGCTGAGAAACAGAATCAGAGTTTGAGGTCAATTCAGGTTAAATAAAAAAAAAATCTGAGACTGTCTTCAAAATAACCAGCAAATAGCCAGGCTGGATGTATAGATTAAGTAATACAACAACAGCTGTGCAAGTTCAAGGCTCTGAATTCCAGCCTCAGTACTGGAAAAAAATAAATAAGTAACTTCAGTCTTGGACCACACCATACACCATCAGTAACAGGTAATAATGGTACTAGGTAAAGATTGTTTTCAACTCTCGTCTACTTTGTCCCATTTATCTCAGGAGGAGTTAGTGTTAGGACGGTGATTGTGGGAGGAGAGATAGTAGAAAAGTGTTCTGATGATGGAAATAAACTGTCAGGCCTGGACAGGGTGAAGAGGCAAGTTTCAAAGGCAATGAGAAGATGGAATTAGACTTAACTTAAACTGCTAAAAAGTGAACTTCAGTAAAACAAGACCTCATTTGAAGCAAGGACAACACCTTCAGGAGAATAAAGAAAGACTAGCAAAGAAAACAATTACTTTTTCTTTGCATTTTACCATGTTCCACTTCCTCAATAAGCTGAATATGTGTAAATGAACACAGTACACTATTTAAAAAAAGAACATTAAAAAAATCAAGGCAATGGGGCTAGGAAGGTGGCTCAGTGGTGGAGTGCTTGCCTCCTATGCATGAGGCCCTGGGTTCGATTCCTCAGCACCATATAAGCAAAAAAAAGCCATAAGTGGTGCTGTGGCTCAAGTGGTAGAGCATTAGCCTTGAGCTGAAGAGTTGAGGGCCAGTGCCCAGGCCCAGAGTTCAGGCCCCATGACTGACAAAAAAAAAATCAAGGCAACAAAGTACAACATTTAAAAACCTTAATAGTTTCTGAAGTGAAATAGTAATCTAAATTTTAAGCATTTATTCCTGCTAATGCCCAAATTTCAAGCAACTACTAATTTTTTCTTGTTTTTACAATATTACTTCAAAGCTCATTTTATAAAATTAATGTAGCTTTACTTATACCACAGATGGGATAGTTTAAAATATATGCCTGGAGACTAATGCAATGTATACAAATGGGAAAAAATCTAAATAATTTTCTACTATTTTAATACAAAAGTATCATAAATATAATTGATCACAATCAAATTAATGTGGAAACAGTGTTTTGATCTGTTAATTCAAACACATAAAACAATATAACACATACTCATTTTAGATCTGTCAATCATTGGATAAGACTAAAAAGGCTATTAAATGATAAATATTCTCAGAAAATTAATGATGGAAAAATATTCTTGGAAACAAATAATGGACTTGCTAAATCCCATTCTTAAGATGTCACCTCTGATGGACATAAACACTTGGTAGGAGGTGAGGAGTCCCATGGAGAGAGGATGGAAGAAGTGATATGGACCACGATGCCTTATATTGATAGGTTGAATTTGACACTCCTTTGCACACTATTTAAAGATAATCAAATTTAAAAAGTCAAAAACCCCCACAAGAACAGTGTATCATTGTCAAAGCAAGAATCTAAAACAATCATCTTGTAAATGAAAGTTTAAAAAACAACTAGTCAGCTCTGTTTCTACAAAGTGAACACCTATAATTACAGAAAGGATATCTTGTAATATCCAAGGGTACAAGAGTTAGTTAGTGCTAATATGAAATGCAGAAATGGGAGTGGGGATAAAAATAATAAGTGCCGTAGGTTGCATGAAGAGGCCATACCTGAAGCTGAGACATAACCCTGAATCTTAGATGTTAACAAAGAAGATAAATAATAAAATAAATGCAAAAATAAAGTAGGTAGTCAGACAAAGGGGTTTCAGTGCACCATGTCAATTTATGAGTACAATCCATAACTTTATTTTAAATGTGAAAATGTATTATGTTAACAAATTTTAAATGTGCAGTTTAGTAGTTTTCAGTATCTTCATAGTGTATTATGCAACTGATCTCTAGAACTTTTCTACTTGCAAATACATTGATCAACTCTCAATTTCCCCATTCTGCAAGCACTCGTGTCCTTGTATTGTTAGGAGTCTGGCTGACACTGATATGGGTGGAGTCATAAACAGCCTTGCCTAACATATTGCACTTAATTTTATGCTCTTAAGGTTTATCATGGCATAGAATGTTTCAGAACTTCTTTACTTTTTAAAGTTGAATAACATTTCATTTTTTTTATTGTGACAATACCATACAGAGGGGTTACAACTACATGGGCAAGGTAATGAGTGCATTTCTTATTAAGCATTGCTGCCTCCTTCTTTGTTTCCCCTTACCATCCCTTCCCATCTCCCCGCCCCCAGCCCCCCTGAGGATGGAAATTATAAGCCAGCCTAGCAGGAAAGTCTGTGAATACCCCCACCTCAAATGTAGCTGTAGTTCAAGGGGGAGAGCGTCATCTTAAGTAAAAATGCTAGGTAAAAATGCCAAGAGCCAGCACCTAGTTCTTGAGTTTAAGCCCCAGTACTAGCACAAACAAATTTTCTTACATGTGAACATCATATTTTACTTATCTATTCATCCTTCAATTGGACATTGCACTTTTTTCTACCTTTTGAATATTGCATATTATACTGCTAAGAGTAACAAGTGCAGAGTAAGCCTGCTGGATTATTACATATAATCTCAATAAAATATGATCACATCTAATTAAATACATTTTACAATTAAAAGGCATTTCAAAATAAAAAATAAATTAATTTCTATGCATGCCTTACACACTCAGTTGGTGAGATGCTTTAGTAATTCTCTTATTTTTATCAATTGTGCTTAAATTGTTGAGTAGTCTGCTGAATCTTTCCTGCCCTTAATTTTGTGAAAATATGCCTCCTCAAAGTTAAATGGTGCCCCCAAACATAGTCAAAGTTATGGCAATACTCTCATGTCCCTAGGGGCACATGATATACTTACATTAATGGAGAAAGTGATCAGCCAGCATATATTTAGTTGAAGTTGAATGGCATTATCAGCAAAATAGATTAACCATTGATAATGTTCTAGATAAAGAATGTGACATATGACATGCTTGCTGGTGAATAGTATTAATACGTTTTACAGCAATTTCCGTGGCAGGAATGTAGTCACTCCATGCAGTTTCAAGTTATGGATTCCCAGAACTACTGGATAGATAAGCATAGGTCTATTCCAGTAGAGTATTGAATTTCATGAATTCTAAGCATTTTTTCCCTCAGAGGCAGGAATCATAAACCTGTGCATACCAAAGGTCTACTTTCAACATGCAACTTTCTATTCTTGGATCATATTTGAATATTTGATTTTTTTGTTTTTTGTATTTTTTATGGTAAAAATGCTGTATGTACAGAAGTGTTCCAGTTACATGAGCAAGGTAATGAGTACATTTCCTATTGAGCATTGTTGCCTCCTCCTTTGTTACCATCCCTTCTGGAAGCTCCCACCTCCACAACTACTGCCCCCCCCCCCCCCCCCCCCCGCCCCGCCCAAGTTGGAAAGTTCATTTTCTACATAGTGTTTTGTAGAGCTCATTGTTACAATGAGTCAACCTGTATCCTTATTTAAGCATTACTACCATACTATACTGTTTTCTACTACAGTTGTGTCTGCCCATCAATAGTCTACCATGTACAGATTTCTTCATATCCTCCTGGACACTTGTGTGTGTGTGTGTGTGTGTGTGTGTGAGTGTGTGCCTTTACCAGATCTTTAACTCAAGGCCTCCTGGTCTGGTTTCTTGCTCATAGCTGGTATTATACCTCTTGAGCTACACCTTTAGCTTGTCATTTTTCCTAGCTAATTGGAGATAGAATCTCACAAAATTTTCTGCCTGGGCTGACTTCCAATAATTCTCCAGTCTCAGCCCTCTGAGTAGCTATGATTCTATTTGGCATTTTATTTTCATATGTTGGTTCTAAAATAGTCCTGATTTTTAAAATAATTATAATCAAACATTCCTAGAAACTATCTCAAGAAAAACAATTCAATACCCTTGTGAGGAAATAGTGCAATGTATTCAATGCCTTTTTTAATGAAATGGTGCCACTTTTTGTGGCTCTGAGAAGGAAGTTGTATATTCATCTTCTAGTAGTCTCTTGCACATCTATACCAATCCATTTTATCTTTAATTTATTACAAGGAAATACTTTTAATATTTTCATATTTTAACTAATTTATGATAAAATACAAGTTACAAGGAAAAAGACAAATTTAACTCTTAAAATTAAAAATTCAGAAGTTTAATGGCAAAATTAAAAGAGTAGAAGTTCTTTGTAGTACTGATAACAAGTGACCTGCATCAATAAAAACATTTTTTTTTTACAAAATAAAGCAACTGACAGGTGATAAGTAAGTCTGAATGACTACTATGTGTATGGTGAAGACTTCTGCATCTATTGGTAATAACTGATTACAAAATAAATTATAGTAAGGTAAGTTTCTCTTGCCTTAGATTGGCAAAATTTTGCAACTGCACCTTATTTTTAACTATAATTCATTCCTGATGACAGAAGTATTGATGAGGTCAACACCTGAAGGGTATTTTGGTAGAGTAACTACTAAATTTGAATATAGAAATATTCCTATAAAATTTCCATTTTAAGCGTGTAAAAGCCACAGAATACAAAATCTATTTTAAGAATTGCAAATCAGAAAGATGAAGGCTAAATAGTTTTCAGTAGTAATGAACCCTCTCATTTCCTGTGTGGATCAAAATTAAACACTTCACACAAAATGCCTTGCTAAGTCCAAGGTGTTTTTCTCCCAGAGAGAAATTCCACACCCAGGGATTCAGAAAACTTTTGGTGATTAACAGGATGGGGAAAATGGGTAAAAACAAACTTCAAAAAAGAAAGCTGGAGATGTGTGTTTGAAAAGAGGTCAATCAGAAACACAGGCAAACAAGGTGACTGGACGTGTATTCAGAACAAAGAAAAGTAATTTTGAAGATCTATAAAAAGGTTAAGGGAAGTTTAAGAGAGTAAAAAACAATTGCTTCTGGCTGAGAGGCTAAACCGAGTAAGGAACATGCCTTTCTTTTGATTGTGTTAGAGATAATTTTGTCACAAGATCATTCTGGAAATATACATGGTTGATACAAGCAATATTTTCAGTGTAGTATTATTTGTGACAGTCATAAAAAAGGGAAACAAACCCAAATACCCATTAGGAGGTGAGTACAGAAACAAATGTTGAGTTGTTTATTTATGTAATATCCTTACAATCAAGTCAAGCCGAGTTTCAACATTGTCAGATCTCAGAGGTGACATGGAACGCAAACAACATATTGAAGACCATGAGCAGTATAAATCATTTATGCAAGTTAACAAACTGTGAAACACATGCAAAGAGTGCCTCAGTCTTTCTTATTTTGAGATTATTCTTGGGATGATTATTAGCTACTTAGAGATTGTTTGCTGAATCTTCCTAGATAGTATAGTCAGAAAAGTTGATGTAAGCACAATTGGTAATGAACACTACAATAAATGAGTAGCTGCTTTTTCTCTTGCAATGATTAAGAACCAGAACAACTACACATAACTCATTAGGTCATGTAGTGTCAGGGGATTGAGATTTTAGTCTACTCCAAGGCTGTACATCAATGCTTATCTTATACCCTGCTAATAAACAATGGGGAAACAATGGTCCCAGCCCTACCTATAGCATTTCCACATTTTCCTTTTTGGTACTGAATAGTTAAGATTTGATCCTCAATGTTAGAGCCAGCCAGGGATCTCTAGAGAAGCTATCACCTTCCAGGGATTTTTGAGGCAAGATCTAGCCATCAATATTTCCTTTTCATCCAGTGGTAATAAATTGAGGACCAGACGAATCATTCAAATATTTATAGGAGATACTTACCCAGACCATTGCCTAGACTCTTATTAGGCTTAAAGAAAGATATGTGTCTGTCATCAACGGTACTTTCAAAGGAAAACATACCGGTATGCATCTTTAATAGGAAAACAAACTTCATATTCCTATGATAGGTGTTGATGTTGATGGAATAATAATGTGTTTTTTTTAATATACACACAAAAGCAATGCTGAAATTCATTCTTTGATGTGAGCATTATCCCATATCATGAAAAACCAACCCTAGGCTTGACCAAACTTGGCCCTTAACTTTCCTCATAAATTAATCTCTCCCATATTGGAAGAAAGACACTGGAACAAGTTGCTCAGGTCTGCATTTCTGCCATTGTTTGAGCCTTCCTAATAGTCATGTCTTAGAACCCAATGAAGTTGTTTTCTTTGCCTTAATCCCCAAATGAAAACTATGAACACACAAACAAACAGCAAACAAACCCTCTTCCTTTGCCATCTAATAATGGCGGCTATATTTTTCTACATTTTTTGTCTTTAGATTTAAATATTGTTATAGATTTCTATTCTTAACAGCCAGACTTCTGTGTCCTGAGACATGGATCCACCATGAACCCTTTCATCCTGCAGATCCTCCATCTTTGTAACTTTTCGTAACTGAATCTGTTTCTGTCTTTCGGCTGTGTTAGCAGTGCTAGTGATAATGGGATTCAACACACCTCATTGTTTTCCAGTATGCTTTTTAATTAGGCATCTTAAAATTTGCTTTGAGTCTATTTCACCAGTATGCATTAATTACTCTTTAATCTTTGTTACATTTTTTATATTAGCAGTTAAGTAAAGCAAAAATGGCACAGAGCAATTAGTAGTGATATAACTACTTCTTGCCAGTAGCCTAACCCCTGCTGAGAGCTACAGATATCTAAAAATGCAGTTAATTTACTTAGTATATGTGCTAGTCTGTAACTATAGTTAATAAACACTAGCACTTTGATTAGTTGGTTCTTAATGTAATTATATATATATCCATTTTGTTCACTTTTCAAAGCAATTTAATCAGCCAACTAGATGATTATAGGAAAATGTATCTTGGATATATTGAATGAATATATTTTTCAGATTTATGCATTAAAAACAGGAAAATAAAGCAATATATGAATAATTACACCACAGAGACCAGGGTGGTCTATTAGACCAGAACTCAAGAATAAAAGAAGGGTAGTGTGGTGTAATTATTAAAAACTGGCTCTAATTTTGGCAAAGTATCAAGGTAAAAAATTAACCGACAAAAATAAGTAGCTTGTCTGTATGCCAACAACAAGAACACCTAGACTGAAATCAGGAAAGCAGCTCCATTTGTAGTAGCCTTAAAATAATACCTAAGAATTAACCAAAGATATGAAGGATCTCTAAGATGAAAATGTTAAAAATCTGGAAAAATAAATCAGATTTAAGGAAATTAAAAACCTTCCATGCTCCTGGATTGGAAGTATTAACATTGTGAAAATGACAATACTGCACAAAGATATCTACAAATTCAATGCAATACCCATCAAAATCCCAGCAACATTCTTCAATGATATATAAATATCCATATATAAATTCGTGTGTGTGTGCGCACGCGCACACACATATGTATTGAGAGAGATATTGAGAGAGAAAGCATTCCCAACATTCATATGGAGTAATAGAGGACCCAGAATAGCAAAAACAATCTTTAGCAGGAAGACAGGGTATCAATACCAAACTTCAAATTCTAATAGAAGCCATAGTAATAAAAATAAAAAAGCTTGTTACTGGCACAAGAATAGGCTTGAGGATCAATGGGATAGAGTAAAAGACCTAGAAATGAACCCACAGACCTATAGCCACCTAATATTTGATAAGGGAGCCAAAAACACAGGATGGAAGAAAGACAGCCTCTTCAACAACAGAATTGGCTATACACATGCAAAAACTGAAGTTAGATCCTTATATATCACCCTTCATGAGACTTGATTCCAAATGGATCAAATGCCTCATTGTAAGGCCAGTTATTGTGAATATAATACAGGAAGGAATAGGGGAAACATGAGGGTTCCTAGGTATGGGTCAAAATTTCCTAAGTAAAGATTCAGAATCACAACAATTCAAAGAAAGAATGGATACATGGGATTGAATCAAACTGAAGAGTTTCTGCATGTAAAGGACATAGCTAGCAAGATACATAGAAAATTTATAGAATGGAAAATCTTTACTAGCTATGTATCAAAGGTCTCATATCTAAAATATACTTAGAACTCAAAAAATTAAGCTCTTGGGGCTGGGAGGTGGCTCAGTGGTAGAGTGCTTGCCTTGCATGCATGAGGCCCTTGGTTCGATTCCTCAGTACCACATAAGCAGAAAAAGCCGGAAGTGGGGCTGATGCTCCAGTGGTAGAGTGCTAGTCTACAGCTAAAGAGCTGAGGGACAGCACCCAGGCCCAGAGTTCAGGCCCCACAACTGACAAAAAAAAAATTAAGCTTTTCAAAAACAAATCCTCAAAGAAACAACCCAATTTATAAATGGGCTAAAGAATTAAAGAGAGATTTCTCAAAAGAAGAAATAAGAATGGCCAATGGACCCATAAAGAGATGTTCAGCCTCTCTGGCCATAAAAGAAATTCAACTCAAAACAACACTGAGATTTCACCTCACCTAGTTAGAATAGCCATTATCAAGAAAACTAACAATAACAGATGCTGGTGGGGATGTGGCCAAAAGGGTAAACTGCTATACTGTTCATGAAAATATAAACTTGTTCAATCACTTTGGAAAGCAGTATAAATTCGTCAAAAGATTAAACATAGAATGGTTTCCCTTATTTGCAATAACTAGTACATTTCTGAGTCAAGCAGAAAAGGTCAGTTAAGTTGATGTTAGGGAAATGAACCCTAAGATATGTATTCAAATGTTTTTTTTCTTTCATGTGATTGTTTCTAACACATTTATAAGATTATTTCTTTGTTGCTTTGTATGTCCTTCCCTGCTCTCACTGTATTTGACGTTGGTATAATTTGTGGAGGGGAAGGGAACAACTTTTATTGAAATAAATCTGTAGTTATATGTGAACGATATTATTCTTCTCTACTAGACATATCAACATAAGAAATATGCAACCCTCAAATACTATATTCATATGAGAAACTGTGGTGAGTGTAACCAGCCCTAGGTATCCCATACTAACACCCGAGTACTTTTAAAGTGTTTTTGAAAAACTTTCCTATATTGTTAGTCATAGAGTTGTTTTTAATATGTTTTTCTAACTTCCATGCTCTGAATAGCATGTAGAAAGAAGGAATAACAATGGAAACACCATTTTCATATTTCATGGCATAACTTGATCAAATATTGCTTTCATGTGCTCTGGCAGAGGGTGAAGATTTTACTGATCATTCAAAATTCTAGAGGGCTGTTTTCCATCTCACTCTATTCCTTGCAGGCTTGCACATTGCTGACTACATAGGAGTCTAGTAGATGCATCATGTTCAGATTAATATTGGATGCGGCTCAGCAAGAGACTTTTGGGACTATAAAGACATTTCATGGGAAATCCAGGGTCAAATATTTTTGGAAAAACATAATAAATAAAGAACAAAGAGAATACTGAGTGAATGGAGATCAATTGAATTTTACTATCACTTCTAAGTGGCTCAGGGAAAAGTTTACCCCATAGATATTGATTTTTGTTGTGTTTTAAATTTATTTTTATTATCAAGATAATGGACAGAGTGGTTACAGTTACATAGGTCAGGTAATGAGCACATTTTCTTTTGAACAGTGTACATCTTCCCTATTGTTTCCATTGTTTCCCCTCCCAAACCTCTGCCACAAGTTGTATAGTTCGTTTCCAACATACTGTCTAGTAAGTATCATTGCTGAATTAGTTCACCGTTTTTCACCATTTTTGTGCTTTCCTTAACCTCCCCAAATCAGATAAAGTTACATACAACATAAAAAGTACAGAAATGAAAAAACAGTGACAAAGAAAGAAGAATACCAAACAACAATAAGCTTTAAAAAACATCTTGCTCTTAAAAAAAAGAAAAAAGTCAATCCTGAATTCAGGGCCTATTGTTATCCCTTAGAATTTTTGCTCAGGCTAGTATTCTACACTTAAGCCATAGCCCCACCCACTTCCAGCTTTTTTTTGAGGGGGGGTGCTTAATTGGAGATAAGCATTTTATGGACTTTCCTTCCGGGCTGATTTTGTACCATGATCCTCAGATAGGTAGGTAGGATTACAATAGGATTACAATCCCAAGCCACTAGCACCTGGCTAAGACCCATCTTTAATACCTATTCAATCCAATAGAAAAATCTTGATTTCTTCCCAACCTTATGGGTTGTAGTCTTCTGTTCTAAATCTCATAGGCTCTGTTCCAAGTCTCTGCTTCATATTTGTAGGCTATATTCTTGAATTGGATAGTGTGTGATTTGAAATCACACTTAGAAGTTGGAACAGCATTGCTGTATCTTTTATTCTTCACTGTGTGAACATAGAAAATAATGGTTTCTTATCATGTTGTTGGTTCAGAAGGACAAAGAATATATAATTTCCCCCATATGTGGACATTAAATCTAAAACATAGATTAACACAACGACAATACTTGTTTATATATGTTTATATATTTACTTATGTATCTATGTGTGTGTTGTGTGTGATCAATATGACTTATGTATGGTATATTTATTGTGAGAGACTATGGTAAAACTCCTTTAAAATTAATATGCACCTTAACAAATAGAAATATTAGGAAGTTGTAACACTTCTTGTCTGGGATATAGGCATTAGTAAGAGGTAGGAAGGCAAATGGGGATGTGGAAAGAGGGCAAATACTGAAAAAAATTTCATGTCTGAAAATGTAACAAGGCAACTCATAAGACTAGTTTGAGAAGAGAGAAGAAAGGTGAGGGAGAGAAGAAGAAGAAGAGGAGAAGGAACGCTAAAGGGGCAGTTATGACCAAGAAGCATTGTATACATGAATTGATTTGTTCAGTAAACTCTCCTTTTATACTAGTTGATGTCAATCAAAAAGGAAATTGAGTCATCCTGTCCCTGGATGGGACATCATTCATATACTTGTTATATGGTGCAAGACTTATTTCTATTTGATGCGCAATTAGCATATATGTTAATTTCTTTGAAATTTGGATTTATACTTTGGTTATATAACTTGTCAACAGATAGTACATGATGTTTTCTTTTAAAAGATGACATTTTGTAGCTTCCAAGGTATTCCTGATCAGTTTCCTATTTCTAGACCTTTAGATTTTTTAATGAATAATATCACAAGAAATATTTTAGCTGTAGTTTATGACTATTGGAAATGATTAAACTGAATTTCTTAACCTGAATCAACTTAATAGCATACACTTACATTTTGAACCATGCAGCGAAATTGTGGATGTAAGAAAACTGAAGGTAATAATTTTATCATTGCAAAACAGTGAGAATGTTTAGTCTTCAGTATATTTATGCACAGCTTCCTTTTAAAATCTGACTGGTGTTGACAGTAAGATTCTACAACTATGTTCACTGATGTGATAAGTAAAAATTAACCATAGATTTAAAACGTGATGATAAGATAATGTATTTCTTTGTATTTCTTTATATTTCTTGCGGTAGATCCCTCTGGGAAGGTCTGATGATCAAGCTATTGCAGCTTTCATATTGGCTTGTATACATATATTTTTACATATTCACTATATTTATCTCATGTACCCCTCAAATATTGTCTACCATTCATGTCTTATATATTAATTATCTGAATACTGTTTTGAGATAATTTTACTTCTCATTTAGCTATTAGTTTTAGTTTTAGTGTTTTATTGATTGCTTTATGTTTATATATTTTATATTCTCCTATACACATTTTTAAATGTTTATATTTTTACATGCTTATCATGGAAGTCATTTATTTCCTATATAGTTTTTTTTCTAGTAGTGAAATGTTCTCTTCAAGGAAGTTTAGGCATTGTGCTTTGGAGAGAAACACAAAGGTGAAATGCCTATGTGTATCTCGTCACATAAAATAAAGTGGAAATGAACTCCAGGAAATGGGAATGGGATTGTATTTCTTGTTGTTGTTTTCCTTTCCTTTTCTTTTTGTCTTGTTTGTTCATTTATCTGTCTTTGAGCGGGGAATGGGGGGGATGCAGAAATGGAGGGACAAAGGTTGAACAAATGCAGCAGTGATATTCACTGGACACTATGTTGGAAATGAGCTGTTCAACTTGTCATTGGGGATGGGAAGTAAAAATTGGGAGAGAGAGATTAAGGGAAGGGGTGACATAGTCCAAAAAGAAATGCTCTCTTTACCTGACTTATGTTATTATAACCCCTCTTTATGCCACCTTTATAATAACAATGTTAAAAAAAAGTTTAGGATATTGATGCTTGGTGAGTTAGGCTTGACAACCTTCATAGAAGTTAGGTTCAAACAAGTATTTGCAAATTACCCAGTATTATAGTTAGCATCGAAATTTGTCTATTTTGAGTCTGTTTTCTAGAATTTCATTTACTTAACTGAACTTTTGCAATGTCTTCATATGGAAAGGCCTACAATCTTCTTTTTTTCCTCAAGATGTTTAAATCATTTTCATTTTGTTATTTTCATTTTTCTGTCTTAAGTACAGTATTATTGATTTATAATGTTATTCAAGTTTTCATTTCCATTAACTCATGTGAATTCATTAATTTCTTCCATTCTCTCACTGGAGTGAGTGTGTTGGGTAACAAGAGCTTAGAATTTCCCACATTTCACCTTCAGTGGGGTAGATGTGAATGAATAAGCAGGCCATTGAAAGGAAGAAGCAAAGATTGGACCTAGAGGAGCCTGAACCCTGTTGAATGTAAAATACATAGATCTAAGGAGCACAAACAGGCAAGGGAGGAAGTCTTACATCCATCAGAATTTCCACCAGAAATTGCATTGCTTTTATCTTGCGGATTACAGATATTTGAATTCTGGCCTAATGCTTAACTGCTAGAAATGAAAGAAAGCCTGTCTGTGTTGGCAGCTACCTAAACTAGGTTGTGCTGTGAGCATTTAGTTTAGAAGCAAGCTACCTCCTTCTCTGCATGCACCACATAGAAATATATATTATGCCCTTACCCTGGGAGGGAAGTCACTGATTAGCAGGTGTTTGGGAGTGCTACATGCAATTCTCTCATTTTGTGGCAACAGCATGATCTCAAGGGACAGTTATCAGGTAAGCAGATATGCCCAGCTTGCAGGTATTTAAAGCAGGTCTGAAGTTATAAAATTAGTTTTGTGAAGGAAAACTTGTAAATCTTTTTCAAAGTTTTTTTTCTTAAATTTCCTCTCAGGAGATTCATCTTATTTCATATTCTTCCTAGAGACACATAAATTTCCTCTGTACATCACAGGACCTTTACTGGAAGCATTTGTATGTGTAGCTGACTTTTTTCTCCCTTGGCCATATGTTTTCTTATCTGGTAGGTTGTTAGCTCTATGCAGTGAATCAGAAGTGCATTCAATTAATTTCTTAGCTCAAAGGTATCAATCTGCAATTTCTTACATCCATTACATATGTTGGCAGTGCCTTTTATGAAGGCTGACTACTATTTCTGAGGCAGCACTAATTTAACCTGAGTACTTGGACACGTTTTCTTGATGACATAGTTGATTTCCAAGGTGATTTCATTTCAAAAAAGGACATGATTTTGAGAAATGATAGAAGAGGTATTATAGAACAAATTTAATTTACAAATGCCCCTTAAGGCACATTTTTAATAGAGTCTAAATTTCAAGGTCAAAAACATCTAAAGTTTCATGGTAACAGAAGTCTTTCAATGTGGCACAAAAAGTTTTTCATTAATGTTCTTAAATCATGATTCGTGCAATTGACATTGCATTGTTGATTACATACACGGTGCCAGATATAACACTAAGTATTAAAATTCTAAAATAGAAGACATGCTTTTTGACTCCGGGAAGATGTCAGGATACCAGGGACAATGACTTTCAATCAAAGAAAAGTGCATGTGGACATGTTACAGTGATAAGATGTATGAAGGAAACTGAGAAAACAAATTATGGAGTATACCTTAAAATGTATGTCTTTAAAAAAAAAGAAAAAAAGTCAATGACCTATCTTCTTGGTGAGAAGATAGAAAGCAACAAGTGAAAAAGAATAGGTCACAGCTACTCTGAGAGTTGAATGATAATTTAGTACTTCATTTATTCATGTGAACTTGCAGGTGTCGACTACTTGTTCCTTTTGACCAGTGTCCTTCTCATATTTGTTTCCGGTGTAGCTGTCTAGTCTTCTGATATATATAGGACTGGGTTCTTTGAGTCGGAGTTTAAGAAGATGTAAGAAACACATTGTTTTAAGCTTAGGCATTTGTTTCCAAATAGACAGAACTATTTATCTGGCCCTGTTTCTGTTTACTCAAATACACAACTAGCTTGGACAGA
The DNA here is from genome assembly GCF_019054845.1 of Dipodomys spectabilis. NCBI lineage: Eukaryota > Metazoa > Chordata > Mammalia > Rodentia > Heteromyidae > Dipodomys > Dipodomys spectabilis. The sequence goes on from NW_024870730.1 coordinate 6,814,408, forward strand.
ACCATAGGAGAATATTTGAGGAACTAAGGAAGTCCTCATAGATTTGAGAAAATTGTGAGACTTAATAAGTGAAATATTTCTTTTTTTGTTTATTTGTGTGTGTGTGTGTGTGTGTGTGTGTGTGTGTGTGTGTGTGTGTGTGTGTAGGACCTGAACTCAGGGCCTGGACCCAGTTCCTGAGCTGCTTTGCTCAAGACTAGTGCTCTACCACTTGGACCACAGATTCACTTGCAGCTTTTTTGGTGCTTAATTGGAAATAAGAATATGGACTTTTCTGCCCAGGTTGGCAACTGCAATCCTCAGATCTCAGCTTCTGAAGTAGGAGTCAATATTATGATCTCATGTTAGTCTCAGTAAGTTCAGAAAATTCTGCCATTTGTTAAAATTATGTGTAAGTAAGGGAAAGGGCATTTTTCAATGAGTGATCATCAAGAAATTTGGAAAGATAATTTTGGATCCAGATTATATAATATGTAAAATATTTTTGTTTCTTTCTTATTTCCTTTTTCTTTTTAACTGACACTAACATTATGTTTTATTAGCGTCATGACTAAGAAGTGAGGTTTTACAAGAGGTGGATTTTTAAAATGAGTGGCTTATAAAAAGATGTAAAGGTTTCTTTTCTTTTCTTTTTCTTTTTCTATGCTGGTCCTGGAGCTTGACTTCAGGGCCTGAGCACTGTCCCTGAGCTTCTTTTGCCCAAAGTTAGCAACTATACCACTTGAACCACAGTTCCAGTTCTAGTCTTTTTGGTTAATTTACTGGAGATAAAAGTCTAATAGATTTTCTTGCAAGGGCTGGCTTTGAAGCACCATCTGCAGATCACAGCCTCCTAATTAACTAGAATTACAGGTATGAGCCACTGGCACCCATCAAGAGATTGAGTTTTGTAAGATATCTTTCCATTGAATTTCAAATTTTTTTCCCACTGGAGCGGGCATGGCGATCTGTTGACTTGTCTTTCAGTATGTATTAGTCCTTATCGGTCTTTCTTCCACATCCAGTTAGCTGAACCCATGACATTTCATTGTGATTATCATCTGGATAGCTTACTAATTTGTCTCTATGACACTTTCCCCTTTTTTATTCTGTCATTTATTCTCTCTCTATAGCAGCTGGAGTGTTTCTTTGAAGAAGTCCACAAAATCAGACATTTTCTCTGTTTAAGCCTACATACCTCCTGCCTGAAATTAAATCATGAACACCTTTTTCTCACTTGCTTGGTTATACCAAATCAAGCATTTTGCTGCTTCTCACGGGTGCCAAGGACAGCACTATTTCAATGGAATTTCACCACTCTAGCTTCCATTTTTGAACAGGAACAATAAACAACTTCCTGTAGTCCTCTGTCCCATGTGCTTCCTTCAGGACTGCTTTAGTATATTTCTTTAAATCAACAAATCCTTCCTTGATCTCTGTTTACGATGATCAGGCCCTTTGTATGCCCCATCTTGTTTATGCAGCTTTTCTATTCTCCTTAGGATCTATTATTATCCACCCTGTTGTTCAATTTTTAGTTTGTGATATGCCTCTCCCTCTTGTACTGCAAACTCCATGAAGATGGGTTTTAGTTTGTTCAACTGTACCTCCATTACCCAAAAATGAACTTACTATGAAGTAGAAGTTCAGTATATTTGTTGAATATGTACCATGGAAGGGTAAGTGCAAGTTTCATTGGGAAAGGAGTTCATTTCAAATGCATCAAGGACAAGCTTTTCTAGAATGGGACATTTGAGACCATGGAAGCATGGAGTTGTGTGACTATGTGGAGAAGTGTCATAAACAGATCAATATCAAGACAAAGTGTTCTGAAAAAGAACTGTGCTTGGGAGCCAGATAATTCTCTTAGTGCTAATGAATGAATGAATAATAATAACAGTAAATCTCCTCTCAATGTTCTCCTTGTCATTTATCTTGGTATTAAATTCAGTTTCAGATTTTAACTTAGATTTTGAAAACTTGTGGCTTTTTAACTACATCCAGCTAAGTAATAGATTTCATCTGACATAGTGATATTTTAAAGATTATCAATCTACTTGCCAGCATTTAAAAGCTGCAGGTTCTAGATTCTTGATTTCTTTTACCCAGTCAGACAATTTGTGAAACTTAGGCCAGTATTATGCTGGAATTAATTAGTGGTAACTTTTGTAAGTGGGTTTTGGTCTGTTTAGTTTCTTTTTCTTTTTTTTAACTTTCTACTAATTAATTCAGTGAGTGACTATCCTGGATGATAGGCATTTGTTTTGGGCATGCTCATGAGCTTACTTTGCACTTCTGTGAGAACACTTTCAAAGAGGCATCTGTGCAAATTCACTTGAAAATGGTATGCCCTTCCTTCCAAACAAAGCGAAATGACTTTATAGAGGCTTTTGTGATTGATTAATGAATCTTGAAAATAATATTAAGAAAATACCATTTTATGAATTATGCTTTGTTTGTAAAGTACTCTCTTAAAAGCTAGGGATGCATACTTTACTGAAAATAATATGACTTTCAGCTGTCAAGATAGTAGGTTATGGTATTGTTAATATTTTATTACTTATATTTCATCAAAGGCAGACACAGCTTCTCAAGTTGTAACTTAATTTTTCTTTTTTAGAGATCATAGAGAGAAGTTTCAGAGCAATTTCCCCTTGTCTGCTATTGAAGACTGCTTCCTCTAAGGACTTCTGACTCTCACATCTAAGGTGCCCACTTCCTCAGGTTTTCCAATGGTTTAATCTAACATAACTTTATTGTTAGCCTTTTAAAAGGCTATTTGGCTGTGGGATGTAAGAACAAGGAACTTGAGTTTGTACTACCTTTTTCATCCCTATGAACTTAATCTGATTGTATATAACTGAAATATAAAGAACTCACATAGCTTTGACTGAAACATAAAAATGACAATGTTTGAAATTAATCATTTCTTTGTACAGCTGACAGAAGGTGAGAAATATGATAATACGACTCAGTAAAGGAAGAATTAAGCATTTGGTTTTTGAAAAATGATATTTAAAATCCAAAGAACTGCTACTTCACCCAAGATAGTAGAAACACCTGTGCAAAATGTGGAAGCCAGTACCTTACCTGAGTATGAAACAATTCTGGGCACAACTAGAGCAATTATATAACCAGATGTGCATTCAAGTACAGCCTGTATAAAATTGAATTTCCTGTTTTATACATATCATTTATTATGTGGTACCTGGAAATTTTAATGCATTTTATGAAATGGTAAATGGAATCTAGATTCTTAGCTTGTGGAAGAAAGCTTTTCTCTTCTTTTCCTTCCTTCCTTCCTTCCTTCCTTCCTTCCTTCCTTCCTTCCTTCCTTCCTTCCTTCTTTCTGTCCTTCTTTCTTTCCTTCTTTCTTTCCTTCCTTCTTTCCTTCCTTCCTTCTTTCTTTCTTTCTTTCTTTCTTTCTTTCTTTCTTTCTTTCTTTCTTTCTTTCTTTCTTTCTTTCTTTCTTTCTTTCTTTCTTTCTTTCTTTCTTTCTTTCTTTCTTTCTTTCTCTTTGTCACTTGTGGGGGCTGAACTCTGGGCCTGGATTCTGTCCCTCAGCAATTTAGCTCATGGTTAGTGCCCTACCACTTGAGCCACAGCGCCACTTCCGCCTTTTTTTTTTCTACATATGTGGTGCTGAAGAATCGAACCCAGGGTCTCATGCATGTAAGGTAAGCACTCTACCACTGAGTGAACTTCCCAGCCCAAGCTTTTCATTTTTAACTGCTGAAGTGTACAAATAGTAATGTCCACTTTTGACAGCTACCTTGATGTTTTAGTTAGTTTTAGTCAAGTTACTATAATAAAGCGCCTCAGACTGTGTCGTTTATATGCAATAAAAATGTATTATTCACAGTTCTACATGTTGTAGAGCCTAAAATAAAGGGTTTAGTAGATTATGTACTTGGTGAGGGCTTGTTTTCTGCTTAAAAAAATGCCATTTCTTTCTTTTTTCACATGGAGGAAAGGACAAAGAAAGGGAAAGACATCTTCTCTAAAGTCCCTTTATAAAAGCACCAATCTCATTAATGGGATCTAGTTTGAACTCCTCAAATTCTGGGATACTTGGAGATAAGCTGTGAGAGATTCTTATCCTTAGGTACAGTCTATAGGGCTGCTGTCATCAATGAGTTGGGAAATTTAAATTATAGTACATTATTTTTTCTCAGCAACCTAGTGGCCTTTCCCTCCTATTATCACTGTTTGTATCTCTTTGCTATCTAACATTTTTTTCCCTGGAGGACTGGAAGCTCTGAAGAATTTTCCGTTTTCAGTTTTCTTTGCATACACCTATTCTATCTACCAAAGATTATCTGCAAACCTCTTCTGGAACATATAATGCTCTGGTCTTAGGTTAGAAGTCACAATTGGTGATTAACCAATTTTGCCAGCTGTTTTTCTTTTTTGCTATTGTTTCTAACGTATTTATAAGGTACCATGTGATTTTTTTTGTTGCTTTGTATGTTCCTCTCCCACATTATAACCCCTGTTTCACTGTATTTGATGTCAGTGCCCTGCATCTTGTATATACACTTCTCTAATTTGGGGACGTCAAGGGAAAAAACCAAAATGCTTAAATAGGAATACAGGTTGACCCATTGTAACAATGAGATATACAAGACACTGTTGAACAATGAACTTTACAATTCAGGTGTGTTGTGGGGTGGTGGGGGGAGTGTAGTTGAGGAGGTGGGAGGGAAGGGATGGTAGGGGAAAAACAAAGGAGAAGGCAACAATGCTTGATAAGAAATGTACTCATTACTTGCTCATGTAACTGTAACCCTTCTGTGCAGTATTTTCACAATTAAAAAACTTATTTTAAAAAATAAGGAAGCCACAACTGGAAGTAGTAGCTGACAAAAGAATTTATCTCCCAGTATGTGACACTAAGAAAAACACTTTTTCCTCTCCCTATGATAAAATAAGTAGGTAAATAGAAGAGAGTTGTAGTTTTCATGAAGCTATATTGGTCATCATTTATAACTGCCATCCCCTGTGATAAATGTGATTCTTGTTGATTAAAATGTAAAAAAAAATGCACCCTGTTCAGTTCTTTAGTACTTTCTTTAAATTTGAGATCTGCAGTGTGAAATGCTTCAAAGAGTGGCACTAAAGGTACATAAGTGGTGCTTTGTTTTGAGAATTACTTCTAATGTGGTCCATAAAAAACCAAAGGCATTCTCTAAAATTTGCTCTATAAAGCTTTCCTTCCATTTATCAGCGTTTCCCTGTACTAGCAGATGAGGATTCTGAAGATATATATGTGTGGATTTCTCCATCTCACTCTACAAGAGACAATGACTCCTATAATGAGAGAGTTTATAGGTTAAGCTGAGTTATCTCCATGACAAATGACAGATAAGCAAACCAGTAACTATTATTCTTAGTCAAAATAAAATACCAAAAATACCATTCTTGTGTTGTTAATTTCCATTTTTTTTCCTGTCACTAGCATTGTACTACTTCTTGCTAGTTTCACACAGGGAAAAAATGAGACTAAATATCTGGCATCCCAGCTACCTCACGAGGAAGAAAAATAGAAATGTCAACTGAAAATAGCATTTAAGTTAAGCTTATAGTTGTACATTTTGGTATTAAAATATTTTTTCAGAAATGTTCTCACTACCTTATATATGTGACTGTAACCCCTCTGTATAGCACCTTGACAATAAAATTTCTCTCTCTTTTATATATGTGTGTATACACACACCTATATATAGTCAGTTGAAGATCAGATACCTGGATCTAATGAAAATAATCTTCTTCCTCTTCCTCCTCCTCTTCTTCCTCCTCCTTCTCCTCCTCCTCTTCCTCCTCCTCCTCCTCTTCTTCCTCCTCCTCCTCCTCCTCCTCCTCTTCTTCTTCTTCCTCTTCTTCTTCTTGTCTTGTTTTTTGTTTGTTTGTTTGTTTTTTAGTGTGAATCCTGGGGTTTGAATTCAGGGCCTGGGTACTACCTCTGAGCTTTTGTGATCAAGGCTAGTGCTCTAGCACTGGTACCACAGTTCCGTTTACAGATTTGTAGTGGTTAAGAGTCTTATAGACTTTCCTGTCTGGCCTGGCTTTGAACCACGATCTTCAGATCTAAGTTTCCGAAGTAGCTAGCATTACAAGTATGAATTACTAGCTCCCAGAGAGAAGTCTTTTTAAATACTTATTTTATTTCAAATGCATCTTCTGTTTAACCCTGATTGGTGTTTGATATATACGAAATGTGCAATCTCAAACAGGATGTTTTAGGAACAATGTACCTACAACATTTAATCACTTAATAGGAGATTTTTCTACTGTGTTAATTATGTCCTTCTTGAATTCATGTTTAGAGAAGAGAGCTGGGACTTGGACTTACCGTAAACTTATGTACTTGATAAATACTGACTTACACATTGCCAAAGGCCATTCTCTATAGTAGGCTGAGCCAAATATTAAAAAAAAAAAGCCAATAGCTAAATTACAACAAAATATATTTGTTTTATGTTATATACATTATAACATATATAATATACATGTATAATATACATTAGAATCAGTTCACAGTTAAATCTCAACTTATAATACCATATATAATACAAGCCATATGGGATTTTTGTTTTAAATTCCTTTCAGAGACACTTTTGAATACAAGTTGTTATGTTACAACCAGTAATTTTAGCTTTTTCTACTGTATTTTCAAACCCTTGCTCCATAAAGATCATTTTCAAAGGTGTTTGAACTGCACCATAACTATCTCTCTGCTTCTTCAAAAATACATTCAGTTTGAATTAGTGTCTCTTTAAATTCACTTTGAGTGAGTGTTTCCCTTCTTTTTCTTTAATTTTATTGTCAAGGTGATGAACAGAGAGGTTACAGTCACATATGTAAGGTAATGAGTACATTTCTTGTTGAACTTGTTACTCCCTCCCTCGTTTTTCTCCCACTTTCCCTTTCCCCCAGCCTCCCCCTAAGTTGTACAGATCAATTTCAACATATGTCTTGTGTATATGGCTGTTGCATTGATTCCCCTTTGTCCTTTGTCTTACCATTTTGCTGTTCTCTTTCCTTTCCCTAATTCAGATAAATGTATATAGAATACACAGGGTACCCAAATCAAATACAGTGACAACAAGGGATAAATCATAGGGAACAACAACAACAAAAACTACAAAATAAAAAAGAAATCACATAGTACATTAAAGACAAAAACAACAAAAACCTCGTGTCCATGTTTTGAAGTTCATTTCACTTAGCATCATCTTATATGGTCACATCTACATAACAATTGAGCTATTCTGCTCATCTGCTAGGATTTTCCTAGACATATACTAATGATTACAAGTGAGAGAAACCATTTGTCATCAGTGTTTCTTTAGGCTGGTTGTAAAGACAGGTGAGTCAGCTCTTCATTTTCAGATGCTAATTCTACCCAAGAGGCATTAAGAAGAGACACATGTCAGAGATGGGTCATGCTATCCACAGATTCCACCCATTCTTTTGGAACAAGTCAGTGATTTATTCATTCATTTACTCTGAATAACTCATGTCACTTTCACAAACTGCTTGAAATCCTGGGCTTGCTAGGTACTACTTTCTCCCTATGTGCACCTATTCTGTAGGTAGAAAATGTATTCCAATTTTATGAGAAATTAGGTAGAAGGTTGTCACGTGCAGTACTTTTAAAGACGACATAATTACACCTTTAACATGCAACTTCTAATTGACAGAAATGCTAGGTTGAAGTTTGTATCCTATTACAGAGCCTGCACTCCTGGTAGGAATGTTGGATGATTCCTGTTCTCACAACACACTCAGGAAGAGTTTTGTTGTTGGTGGTGGTATTTTTAGTTATGCTTTATTTTGTTTAAAATATTTTTTTAGAGAAACTGTGTGGCTTCACTTAGTGGCTAAGACAGGTGTTAGCAAAGTGAACCTACTTTCTTCTCTGTTCTGTCTTTAAATTCCTTAATTATAATTGTTAAAGAAATATGATCTATAAGACAAAGGATATCTATATTAAAAATAGTACCTTGGAAATTCTAAAAATTTCTGCCTTGGCGTTTAGTGAAATGAGTATAATCCATGTGTATAATCTGATAGTCTAATATTATGCTAACAAAAAAGGTTAATTAAAATACTGATGAATATAATTAACCAGTCCTTAAGAAAGAAACTAGTATTCTTTGTAATGTTTTAAAAAGTATTCTCCTCTTTTTCTTTTTTTTTTTTGCTAAGGGAAATTTCATTCTAGATGACTTTTCTTCAAACAACAAAAGTAATCCAAAGAAGTGATGATACTGTGTTTACAACAAAACCTAACTGGAGCAATTGGTATTCTAGGTTAAAACCACCCTTGTTCTCATGAATCAAGTCCTTAGTGACTCTGCTTTGAGAATTAGTATGCCTAGAAAGCTTTGAAATTGGCTTCAATCCAGACCTCATCAGCCTGTCTTTGAGTATTCTAATCTTATAATAACTAAAAATCTGAGAGATGTGCTAGACACTTCTTTGAGGTGTAGAAATGGCAACTTGGTAGCGATTTCTGCAATGGTCCTACCATTCCCGAAGGGCTTACACTAAAATCTAGTAAACATGTTAGGGCTCTAGATCAGGATTCTTTACTCAAAGACTCATAGAAATCCCCTTCTTAATAAAGTGCCTAAATGATGAAACTTTTGGTAAAAAAAAAAAACCCAACAAAAACCACATTCTGTGTTCTTCATTCAATTGGTCAATATTCTCATAGGTAAGGTTTCTCTCTGATTGATAGGGTTTTGAATTTAGGCTCAGACCCAGGGGGTAAAAGAACCCTTGGATAGCAAGAAAAAACAAAAAAGAGAGAACTATGCTACAACAATCAGAAGCAATAATACAAGTGTACATGTGAATTAAGAAGAAATGATGACTAATAATTATTCTATAAAGGCAAAGATTTCTTCTAGTTCATTGTATAATATGAAAATGTATGTGCATACATAACATATAGTATGATCTTTCTCATTCTAATCACTTTCTACTTGTTTAAGAGATCTACTTCATGCCTCGAATATTATAATCACCTTATGAATACTTTTATTAATACTCCCCCTTAATTTTCTATGACTTTTCAGTCAGACAAAATTACACTATTTTTCTCCTCATGTTTACTGACAACAACCAATAACACCTATACACTGTTAGTGAACAATTTTTTTTTTACAGGCAGGAGAAGTTTATTTACTGAACTGCTGCCCCCGCAGGGCATGATGGAGAGGCGTGGCTTAAAAGTACAGGAGAGGGGTGACCCACTCCTGGGCCAGGACTTATCTAGGCCAAGGACAGAAAGAGGTGTGGCTAGGTGGGAGAAAGATGTAGCCATACTGGATCTGGATGTGACTTCAGGGTCTAGGACCCTCCTAAGAGTAGATTTGAGCAGAGGTGGCCCAGGATCTGACTTGGCAGGAGGAGAAGGTGACTGCTTCCAGGCCTGCCAGTTACCTAGGTAACAGATATTGTACGGAAACTTAGCCAAGAGGGAGTGAGGTGTCCCTGTGCAGACCTTAACAGTTTTCTGAGGGGTGAGGCATGAGTCATTAATTATGAACCAAGAACGACTTCAAAAGTGTAAAGAAATAAGTCAAAGCCACCAGAAAAGACTCAGAAATGGGTATTTAAGAGAAAACAAAAATATTCTTAGTCATACAGTGGTAGATAGGCCTCAATCCTTAACCCACTGAGGAATGAGAATGCCTTGGCAAGGCCTGCTTTCAGTTCTGACCCAGAAGCCTTGGAGGATTTAGTGTCATCCAACCTGTTCAATTCCAGGACTGGAGACTCAAGGATGTAAATTTGATGGTCAACTCCTACTCCCTAGGATTCCCACATTGGAAGCTATTTGCACTTTGATCTGCCCCGGGGCAAGGACAGAAAACAACCTGCTTCTAGTCACAGATCACTCTCTGGGACAGTTTATTTTCTAATGATTGAGACCATGTTGGCTTAAAGATCTTTACCCCACCCCTCCCCACCCTACCTCAACCTCAGGCCTAGTAAAGGAAATATTAGGGAACTTACTATCTCCCAGTTTTACTGTAAGGTCCACTCTTCAGGGCACAAGCCAAAAAGTAGAAAAGAGAAAGGGAGAGATAGGGAAGGTTGGACATGAATGGCAGAGAGAGAGAGCAAAGAGAGCCTGAAAGTAAACAGAGTTCTGACCATTTATCATTGCAGTGGCAAAAACTGTGTACATCAGCTGGTTGGGCCTCAGTTACAAGGGCCAGAGTAGAGAAGTGGTGTGGATGTGGATGTGAAGGCAGCAATGGTATCCATGCGCTGTGTCCGCAGCAGACAGACGGGTTCGCAAAAGGCTGTCAGAACTGTGGGTATTCCTAGAGCAAAAAGGGAAAAACAAACAGAAAAAGAAAAAAGAGGAAAAAAAACAGAGAGGAATACCACCTATCCTGACTTTAAGCCCTTTATCCAAGTCACGGCACCATTTATGTTAGGTTTTTTAAAAAGAGGTAGCCGAGTAAGAACAGCACCAGGCACGTGGTATTCAGGTAAGGAGTAGGTTTATTCATCGTTCTGGCTGGCACCAGCTCATCTTGGTCCTCCACGCGGTGGGGAAAGGCCTGGGAAAGAGAGAGAGCTGGGAAAGAGAGAGAAAAGAGCTAGAAAAGAGAGCATCTGGTAAAGAGGTGGGAAAGAGCAAGCTAGGAAAGAGAAGAGAGCTGGGAAAAAGAAGAGAAGGAAAGAGCTGAGAAAGAGCTAGAAAAGAGCAGAGAGTGTAAGTGAACAATTTTAAAAGTAGAAAAACTGATGAAAATTCTATTCAAGGAAAGATTTTTACTGGGTGAAAAATATTTCTGGACAACATTATTGAGGGATTTTTCTCTCTCAATGTTTAGAAGATTAAACTTTTCTGGAATATTGTTGAATTCTGCAGGGGAATTTGATATCAGTCTCGTGAGACACAATCTGAAATTTAGATATGCATTCCTACTGCCTTCCAACACAGACAATTCAGAATGTTCAGATAAAAGAAATAAAACCAACCTCCTCTAGAGCTGATTACTACAATAGGAACACAGGCATTATCACTTGTCAGTTCTGTGTCCTCAGTTTTTCATTTTAGGAGGTTTTTTTCTTTTTCATCTAAATCTATCATTACTGCAGGAGAATAACATTGAATATAATATACTCTTGACTTTATAAAGGCCAAGAAAAGGAGTTATTCACTTATTTGTGTTCTAGACAACATGGATTTCTAGAAAATGCTCATTGAAAAAAAAAAAAAACAACAAAACAGTACTCAGAATACTGTCTAAACAATGCCTTGGCATTCTCTTGGAATTCCTGACTTTTGGGCTTCCCCTGGATTCATCAGGCTTTACATTTCTATGTTTCCTTCTTATGCATGAGGCTGTTTCAGCAAACTAATTCCAGAAATGTGACACATTCCCATCAGTCTCCAGATCCGAAGATGTGGAGGCCAAACCTGAATGTTCCATTGTTTCTGTCTCAGAATTTCTTTCTACTTTGGATCAATGTTTACTGAAGTGATTAATCATTCTCAAAGTTCACAACACTGACAAAAGCAGCTTTCTAGCACGAAATTTAGATGAAATCTAGAGAATTGATAAAGCACATACAAGAATCTACAATAATACACAATAAACATCAAGTACCCTCTGTCTACCTTGGAAAAATTCCATTTCTTTTGATCACCTGTGCCCTTCCTGGTGCCTCTTGCCTGCTTGCTCACCCTCACACATACCACCAGCATGGGGTTTGAATTGAATTGTTTTTTTGTTTTTTTTTTTTTAGTGTTGGTTAATTTTATGTTCACATCCTAAACAACATCTTGTTCAGATGAACAAGTTGTTTGATTTTATGTAAATGAACCAAATTATAATGTATACATGCTTTTAGTCATATTTTTTTCCCACTCAAAATTATTTTTCTAAATCTACTCATGTTGCTGCTTTTGGTTACAGCTCATCTATGTTCTCTTCCATAACAGATTCCATTTGTAGACTTGTGCCCCATTTATTTGCAAATTCAGCTGCTGCTGATGGTCTAGCTTTGTCACAAAGTGCTTTTGAAGTATCCAAATGCACCTTGTCCAATACATGTGATACATTCTCTCTCTCTCTCTCTCTCTCTTTCTCTTTTTGCCAGTCATGGGGCCTGAACTCTGGACACTGTCCCTCAGCATTTGGGCTCAAGGCTAGCGCTCTACCACTTGAGCCACAGCGCCACTTCTGGCGTTTTCTGCTTATGTGGTGCTGAGGAATCAAACCCAGGGCCTCATGCATGCAAGGCAAGTGCTCTACCACTGAGCCACCTTCCCAGTCACATGATACATTTTCTAAGGACACTTTTATATTTTCATATATTTCATGTCTTAAACACTATGCTGTTGAATTTGCCCTTATTTTCCATTTCATTGTCTGCAAGCTTCCCACCTTTGCTGATTCCTCTGCTTTCTGAGAGTGCATGTAGTCCTACACTTTATCTCACTCAGTATGCATTGCTGAGCACAATGATGTATAAGAATATGGAGACTGAAGAAAAGATTGTTAGGAATGAGCTTGCACAATCTGTTTATAGTACTATATTTTACAAAAGGAAGATTTCATCTTTATCAAAATGCTCAGCTTTTTCAGTTTTACTACATATTTTTCAATAAATAAAATCCCTGATGATAAGCCATTTCAATTTGTTTAGACTGATGACCTTTCATATATATAAAACCACAAAGCTGAGATTTTAACCATATAATATTCTGTATAGTTTCCTGTGGGTCGATTTGCCTCTTCAAGAGTAACTGAATTTCCCCATTTAATGGGGAAAATTGCTCTTGCCCCAAAGAAGAAGGGGCGATCAACAGCCTTTTTCTTTTCTATGTTCAAGGATTGTTTAAACAAAAGAGTTAATTCCCCTGAGATGATAATACTTCATAAAATGTGTAAGAGAGCTATGATGGACCAGGGAAATGAAGGCTCTTCTGAGAGAAAAGTGAAGAAAAATTTTTACAGGAGATTAGAAAAAGGGTGCAGATCTTTGCCAAAAATAAAAGGGCAGAAACAATTAACTTCACAGAAGCAGTAAGACTTTATTGGAAAATTATGATTTTTCTCTCATTGGTTGATTTAGTGCATTATATACATTTAAAAAAGTGCAGCCAAGCTTAAAAGAAAAAAAACTTCAGACACTGCACATAGCCTTCATTGATACTCAGTGCTGATTATGTTATAAAAGCACAAGTGAAAGCTTCAGTTGGGGAGAGAAGGGTTGTCAAACCCCGCTTTCTGTGTGTCCTCATTTAGATTTGACTTTGGTAGATATGTGAGAAAAGGAACAAGGCAGCATTCAGATGACTTTCAGGAGCAATATCACCTATCCCTTCCCTTCATTTCCGATATCTTCCCAAAGCAGCATCACCTCTTTGAAATTTTAATACTTTACATGAGATGCAAGAATGTCTCCTGTCTTTATTTCAATGACCTACTGGCAATTTTCTCTCTGTAAATAAACATAGGGTTCACTATTTGGAAAGCTTGGATAAGAAAATATAGTTATGTGTCACTTTCAGATAAACGAAGACCTTAAAATTTATTGAATATTCAAAGTAGAGTACAATTCTTGTTAGCTGAAGTAAGCAATGGGGCTTAGATCCATCTCAGGTAGGAGAGGATGTTGAAGGGGGAGAAAACATTTATTGTGGGTAAAAATGCTGTGACTGAACCACCCAAGCTTCAGCAAGGCACAGGACGGGATAATGATACAAACCAAACAGATAAGAAATGTGACTATGAAAATATTTTGTAATTCTGTGGATGGAGTAGCTGTCCAGGGAGTAGTGAGGTCCCTGGCTAGAATCAGGCAAAAAAAAAAAAATCTGAAAAATAACTACCTGAAAAGTAACTAAGGCAAAAAAAGGGCAAGAGGCCTGGTTCAAGTGATAGAGTGCTAGCATGACTGTCTAGCATGACTGTCAGTACTACTCTTGACAAAAAAAAGAATAGACTTGATGTTCGCTTTTTCTGTCCTGCTATCATTCTGTGGAGTGTACTTTCTTCTTACTTTCACTTTCACCTTACTACTTGCTTCACATTAAACAATAACAACAACATTAAACCCTGCTCCCACAGCTATACCACTCAACTACTTAGATTATATTGATCTTGGATAATCTCTGCTATTTTCTTATCCGAAAATTGCTGAAAGCCATATATGACCTCAATACTATGTACTTGGTAAGATCTTGGTTCCGTATATGATTCCGGTACCATTGGCTCCTGCTTTTAATCCTAGCTACTTGGGAGGCAAGCAACAGGAGGATCACATTTTGAGGCTAGCTTTTCAGAAAAGTCCATGAGATTTCATCCCATAGAAAGAGGGTAGGTGTGATGGCATGCAGTTGTTTACTCAGGTATGATGAAGAACCTAAAATAGGGAGATCATGATCCTGACATTCCCAGTCAGGAAGTAAAAAAAATACCAAAAAGATCTGGGGGTGGGGTTGTTCATTAATAGAGTACCTACTTAACAAATGTTGAACAAGTTTACATTCCCACCAACAGTGTAGTAGCATTACCTTTAGACCACATCCCCTCCAGCATCTATTATTCTTAGTTTTCTTTTTTAATAAGTTTTTTTTTATTGTGAAAATACTGTACAGAGAGGTTACAATTACATGAGCAAGATAATGAGTACATTTCTTATCAAGCATTGTTGCGTCCTCCTTTGTAGTTTTCTTGATAATGGCCATTCTAACTGGGGTGAAGTGGAATCTCAATGTTGTTTGATTTGCATTTCTTTTACTGCCAGAAATGTTGAGCATTTCTTCATGTGTCTATTGGCCATTCTTATTTCCTCTTCAGAGAAATCTCTCTTTAAATCTTTAGCCCACTTATTAATGGGGTGGTTGTTTCTTTGAGGATTTGTTTTATTTTGGGGGGAGCATTGATTTTTTGAGCTTTACGTACAATTCAGATATGAGGCCCTTGTCTGTTGTATGGCTAGTGCAGATCTTCTCTCAATCTGTTGGCTTTCTATTTATCTTGCTGGCAAATGTTGAAAAGATTGTCCTTTCTCCATTGTTTTTCCTCCAATGAATATTTTTAAGTCTTTGCTGAAAATTGGTTGTGTACAAATATCACCATTAATCACTGGGTTCTCTATTCTGTTCCTATCCATCTCTGTGTCCGCTTTTACGATAGCACACTGCTGCTCTGGTATCTGCAGTATGCAGTTTGTTTTGAAACCACACACTGCAAATTTCTAACAGATTTTTTTTTTTTTTGTGCAACTGGCGTGTGTAGTAGTAGAGATTTTCAGAACAATATTAACAGCATTCCTGGGCCTTTGTGCATTCTAGGAGCTATCTGGACTTCTTGCCCTGCTCTTCCCCTGCCACAAGACTGGATTATCATCACATAATTGTTTAAGAAAGTCATACCTTCAGAGAAGACACTATAGTAAGAGTTGTTTCCTCACCTATGGTTTCCTTACCATCAGAAGTAATTCTTTATTATCCTGCATCCCAGTTTACTTTGAATCCTACATCAAGTTCAACTTTTTCAGGGTTTTCATACGTACATAAAGTTTGCCACAATCTTGGTTTCTGGGCTCAAATTTACCAACCAGATTTATTAGCTTTTTTATAAAATACATATTACAAATACAAAGACTTTCCACTCATTGCTATTCATCATCTCAATCCTGGTTTAGGGTGAAGATTTACCTGTTTGATTCTTCTCTAACTTTGCACTTAATGGCTGGGCTGTAGTGATCCTTTATTCATGTAAACCAAATCATGCCTTTTCTCATCAAAACCCTCCGATAGGTTTATCTTATAAACCGTGTGATAAACTAGAAACCTAGTTGCAATATAAAATAGCAAATACTTTAGTTAAAATATAAAGTCTTATGTAGTTAGTTATAATACAATTAGATTATATTATAACCAAAGAAAAATCCAAGCCCTCTCCATGACTGATAAGTTCCCACAGGTTATCCCTAAGAATGTCTCTGGTCTTAGCCCTCCCCGCCCCCACATTATCTCTTTACTTTGTACTTACTACAGTGACCTTTATGGTCCTCCTCAAAGTCATTAATGTTAAAAAAAATTCTCTTCTCAAGACCTCTACACTTACTGTTGCCCCTTTTAGAAATGCCCATTGTCCAGAACTGATGTGAGTGATATATATCAATGTCTTACTTTGTTGAGGTTTTTCTCTGCTCAAATGTCAACTCTGGTAGGAATTCTTGCACAACTGCACTAAAATACCTCTCATGCCCATAATTCTTCGTATGTAAGATGAGTTGATAGTTTTAATGAATAAAACAAATTAAAGGGTATTGATTATATGTCCCAATATAAGCAAACTGAAACAAGTGACTAGAATAGAAAATGCCCAGAACTGAAGTCTAGATTGTAATTTATAAGTGAAAAAAGTAAAATCACAAGCATGACGTAGAGCATAGAGGCCGACCTATAAAGCCAAGAAGGTTAGAGGTTCATGAGAATATGTAGTATCTGCAATTTGCAAACCACATTGGGTCAAGTTCAGGGAATTCCATAGGGCTTCGGCATCTGTATTGATATTTAGAAATAGACTAAGAGGTGAGTAAGCAGGGTGATCTCTTAGAATATTGACTGGGAGAATTTACACAGGCTATTTGTCCTTTATGGGGCAAACACATATATTTTGCAGAACAAAAGGAACAATGACTTTGTGAAAATATGCCTAGAATGGTGAAGTAAGAAAACATTTTCTCTATTTCTATAAGAAGGAAAATATTATAAAGTGTTACAGGTAATTTCAGGGTCTGTGGGATATTTTTTCCAGAGATCCCTATAATAATAATCTAAATAATCACTATTGTATGACTAGAAAGTTTGCCTACTTTGTTTTTCACTTGCAAAATGATTATGTGATAAATATTTTCTTGCTAGTGTTTTTTCATGAATATGATTGCAATACCCTTTGAGATGTCACAAAAATGAAGTTATTAAATTGAAAACATGCACAAATTTCAAAACTTATCTGCTCCACAAACTTATTTATAGAAAAATAATACTGCAACAATTTTTATTTTCATTTCCTTGACTACTGCCAATAATATCTATCAGTACAAAGCTGAGTGCCAGTGGCTCATGCTTTTAATCCTGGCTATTTACGACAGAGTTTTGAAGCCAGCCAGCAAGAAAGTCTTTGAGACTCTTATCTCCAATTAAGCAGCAAAAGTCTGGAATATGTTGTTGTTGTAGTGATAGAATCCCAGCCTGGAGTGAAAAGGCACTGAAGACCTAAGGTCAAACCTTGGTACTGGCAGACACACACACACACACACACACACACACACACACACACACACACACACACACACACGTGTATTGGTTTATGTATTTGCCATGATTTTTTTCTATGACTTTTCCTGTGTCTATCCTTGAACATTTCTTTCCGAATTTTAAACACACACATATAAATGGATGGATGGATAGATAGATAGATATATAATAGAGATTGTGGGAAGCGGAGGTAGACGTAGAAGCAGAGATATAGATAGAAGATGTAAAGATACAGATGTATAGATAAATAACTGAATAGTGCATTTATTTAATTGAAAAGGTATAAACTTTTCTATAAGCTCATTTTCACCAATATATTGCTTACCTTCTATCTTTTAATTTTAATTTATCATTTAAATTTCACAGTTAAACTGTCACTTAGGGCATTATAATTCAGTAAACACGACTGTTCAGGTGGGCAGTTCGGTGAGAAACCTTAATTCTACTTTGATTCCTCTTTCAATATTCCATCTCCTGTCTGCAACTACTTTTCACTGAACTCTCCCCTACAAGGCCAGAGGAGTCCTTGCTCACCACTGCCACTTCCACAACCTTTTACCTGAACCTGATCATTTTCACCCTATGCTATCTGAACAGCCTTCAAAGTGCCATACTGCTCATACACCTAGACACTGATGCCCATGCAGCTTACACTTCAAAAACGGGTCAGTATTGCTTTTTACCTTTCAAAGAAGGGAAATAAAAAAAGCTTACAAAATTGTGTTACAGCTGGGTGCCGGTGGCTCACGCCTGTCATTCTAGCTGAGGCTGAGATCTGAGGATCGGGGTTCAAAGCCAGCCCAGGCAGGAAAGTCCGTGAGACTCTTCTCTCCAATAATCCACCAGAAAATCGGAAGTGGTGCTGTGGCTCAAGTTGGTAGAGCGCTCACCTTGAGCTGAAGAGTGCAGGGACAGCGTCCAAGCCCAGAGTTCAAGCCCCATGACAGCCAAAAAAAAGAAAAAGCATTACATGTCTCATATATATATATATATATATATATATATAAAACAATATCCATTAATTAAATACTTGTATATTCATCAACTGGCTTGAGAAATAGAATAATACCAAAATACACGAAGAATCCAGGTGCTTCTCTGACTCTATTGCTCTGGTTCTACCATAGAGGCAGTTGCAGCTCAGACAAGGGTCTCATATCTAAAATATACCTGGAACTCAAAAAATTAAAACTTAAACACTCAACAACAAATCTTCTAAGAAACAACTGCCCAAGAAATAAGTGGGCTAAAGACTTAACGAGAAACTTCTCTGAAGAGGAAATAAGAATGGCCAATAGACACATGAAGAAATGCTCAACCTCCCTAGCCATAAAAGAAATGCAAATAAAAACAACATTGAGATACCACCTCACCCCAGTTAGAATGGCTATAATCAAGAACTCTAATAACAGATGCTGGAGGGGATGTGGACACAAGGGAAGCCTACTGCATTGTTGGTGGGAGTGTGAACTTGTTCAACCACTTTGGAAAGTAGTATGGAGGTTCCTCAAAAGACTCCACATAGAGCTCCCCTATGACCCAAAATCCCACTTTTGGGTATTTAACCAAATGATCACAGACAAGGCCATACTAAAGCTACTAGCACAACTATGTTTATTGCAGCATTATTTACCATAGGTAAGATATGAAACCAACCCAGATGCCCCTCAGTAGATGAATGGATCAAGAAAATGTGGTATATATACACAATGGAATTCTATTCCTCCATCAGAAAGAATGACATTGCCCTATTTGTTAGGAAATGGAAAAACTTGGAAAAATTTATATTAAGTGAAGTAAGCCAGGCCCAAAGAAACATAGGTCCCATGGTTTCCTTCATTTGCAATGACTAATACATATCTAGGACAAGCAGAAAAGGTCAAAAGCTATGAATATATGACCATATAAAATGATGTTAAGAGAAAGGAACTCCAAGACAGGGACACAAGTGGTTTTTCTTTCTTGCTGCTGTTTTTAACGTACTTATAATGCACTAGGTGATTTTTTTTGTTTCTTTTGTATGATCTTTCCCCATGGTATAAACCCTGTTTTCACTGTATTTGATTCCGGTGTCCTGCATCTTGTATATACACTTTTCTAATTTGGGAGGGGAAGGGAAAAAACAAAATGCTTAAATAGGGATACAGGTTGACCCATTGTAATAATGAGATGTACAAGACACTATGTTGAAAATGAACTTCACAACTTTGGGGGGGGCAAGGAGGGAGGAGTCGGGGAGGTGGGGAGGGAAGGGATGATGGGGAAAACAAAGGAGGGGTAACAATGCTTGATAGGAAATGTTCTCATTACCTTCTGTAACCCCTCTGTACATTATTTTTACAATAAAGCTTATTAAAAAGAATTGTGTGTTAATCATGTTTTGTCACTTTTTATTGTAAGCATTAATGCAATAATTATACAAATTGAAGAATTCCACTGAAATTTTATTCCGATATAGAAGTCATATCCATCCACCACCCTTTTCCTGACCTCTCCCTTATACTACTGGATAAGTGCCTTCGCATTTGTTATACTCCATTTTTTACTTTAAGGTCATTTCTTTGTTGTTGTTTTTTGTTTATTTTTTCACATATGAGAGAAAATATGTATAGTTATCTTTCTGAGTCTGAGTCTTTTACTTAATATAACTTCTACGTCCATCTATTTTCCTGAAAATGCCAAAATTTATTCTTTGTGGATGAATAACATTCTATTGTGCATATATATATATATATATGTATATATATATATATATATATATTCCACTTCTCTGTCAATGGTCACTTATATTGATTCCAAATCTTGGCCATTTAATAAGAGTTTTTAATAGAACTATTGAAAATAGTTTTTCCATAAACATGTACATGCATGGATCTCTTTTGTATACTGACTTCCTTCAGATTCATACAAGGAAGTAGATAATTAGAATATATGATAGTTTGTTACTAAACAACTGCACAGCAGTTCTCATTTCCACTGCCTTCAGTATCATCATGTGCAAGGAAATAATTTGTTTCACAATTTCCAAGCTTTCTATTATTTCTCAAGCATTTGGACACAACTCTGTAAATTTTTCTAACTCTATTTTTTTGTGTTCCAAGTACTTGTGGAGAAATGTTTTTCTGTCCTCTAATCTACAATTTGTCAAGCAACATTAGTCAGCTAACAATCCAGAGAGAAGGACAATTGTACGAGCATGTGAGCGTGTACATGATTAGACAACAGTCTAATGTGATTAGTGTTCAGTGTTTCACATGTGAATATATTCAGAAACTGGAGTGAGTTAAATACAATATAGAAGTACTATGTGAAGACAATAAAGAATTTGTCTATAGTCAAGACAATCGTATTATTTTTATTGTAGGATGTCTCCAAAAGCCACACATATGAAACAATAGTCATAAACAAGAAACCCAATATGTAACAGCATAGAACTAGATTATTAAAACTCAGAGAGTTTATAAGGCAACAAATATCTACTATGCCATCTCATATTGGATAGGAGGTAAAGAATCAGTCATGACTTTAGCAAACTTACTACATGGAGAGTAGATGCAAAAGGTCATGATTATTAAGCTGTCATATCAGAATCAGTGTAATAGTGAAGGCAGCAATTGCCTCATGGAAACATAGATAAAATAATTCCGAGTAGGACATCTGGGAAGTATCCTAAAATATTCACCATTTCTCCCCAACCTTGGGCAATGACAGTAAAGGAAAGAAGGTCAATTCAGCTGAAACACTATTGTGGATACATATAGGTTGGTAGAAGGCTTTCTTCAGGGGTTAGGCAATGGGTTTAAAGAAATTTAGGCTTGATTCCAGCACTCTTGTGCTTTAGATGTTTTGCACGAGCAAGCACAGAATTACTAACAAGCAATTTTTATAGAAATTTAGGATTATATGTCTATAAGCACATTTATTTTGGGTTTGTGATGCAGTGGAAATTTCCATTGAAGTGAGTCACTGTTCTTAGTTCTAATTTCTATATGTTGCAAGGAGAAATCATAGTTGGAGTAGTTCACTTAGAAACATCTTCAGTGACATTTAGTCTTCCTGGCATCGGTATATTCTATATATTTGGACTGGAGTGGACCGATTTTGGAGAACCTCAGGGAGACTGGCTGCCTTTCCTGAGACTTTGATGATTGGAATTAATCCTTTCAAAAGTGTGCAGACACAGAATAACAGGGTTATAATTTTTGTAAATTTTTATCTTGTAACTCAATCCAACCATTATTTGCCTTCAGTAATGATTTTTGAAATGTTTGCTTTTTTGACTGTTCCTTCCTTCATCATTTAGTTCTTGTCATTGTAAGAACTTTTACAGTGGATCCTTGTCACGAAGAAATTCATAATCAGCTTTGAAAAGTTTTAGCTGATGGTCAACAGTGTGTGTCTTTTCTTTTTTTCTGAAACAGCCTGCCTGGTAGGCAAATCCCAAGGCAGGGTATAGTGTGAAGAAAATGTGCCAACTTTCAAATGAGCCATCACTGAATTAAACTATCAGACCTTCTGCTTCCTGGCACTGGGCCTGGTAATCATAAAATTTCTATTTTTACCTGGGAAAAATGAAGGTAATATTTCATTCCTGTAAACACAGTTGTGAGTGTTAGTTGTGTAGGTTTGCCACCTAGGAGAGTGTTTGGCTCCTAGCAAGACAGATTTCTCCCTGTAGAAGGTTCTTCTTACATCCACCTATATATCTGTACAGTTCTGATTTTTCATGCATATTCCAGCTTGTTGTTTTTAATCACTGGGCCTTTGTGTATTCTTTGAAAATGTCTTTTACCCCTGTGCTACAGAGACTTTGCAAATACCTAATTTTCTGAAATGCTGGTCTTTCCTCATAGTACTTGTCACAGTAGGACATGTCTATTTGTGTGATTATAGGTTTGCGAACTCTTTGAGGGTGGGCAGGAAGGTCTGTTTTCCATAATCTCACTAGTCTTTATTTCTTGCCTAGCACGGAAGACTCTTAGAAAATACTTGTTTCTTTTATAACTGATCCATTTAAAAAGCAAAGTCCTTTAATCCTTATGTAAGACATATCAAAACTCATGTTTGAGGATAGTTCAATTTATTTCTGAATAGATGTGGAATGTTGTCTTGGAATCAGATAAATTGAGGTTTTGCTTTGTCAGTCATCCAGGTATCTTTAAACAAATCAGTGTCTTTTTTGCTTATTTTCTATATCTGAAAAATGAGGTTAAGATTTCCAGATAGTTGTTCCAGGGGAGCATACTAGCAATCCCAGTAATTTGGGAAGGATTACTTGAGAGTGGACAGCATAGCAAAACCTTGACTTGAACAAAACCAAAATCCAAACAGTAAAGCTACAGATTGTTTTTACATTTTAAAATTTAGTTTTAGTAGTAAGACAGCATAAATGAAATGCCTAGAAGAGTGTATAAATCTACTATTCACATAAGATATGCTAGTTTTATGTAGTAATAATAATATGAATACAGATAAGCAGTAAATAAATAACACTCACTATTAAGTGCAGAATCTCCATTCTATGTTAAAATTAAGTAAAATCTTCTAATATTCACCAACATTTAATATAGCTCAGCAGCAGCATGTTTAATATGATTAGCTCAAGATAATGTTTAACTTGCCAGTAAACCAACAATTAAATTATTGGCATAGCTTCATGCCTTAAGCACTTTGATGTAAAGAGTATTGGGGAAAAAGAACTAACATATTAATTTATGATGAAAGACAGGAATATTAACTCTATTCAACTAAAATGCTGCTGAGATTACAAAAGTATTTGAGAGCTGAAGACAGACCAATCATTCTCTGTATAAGATGGCTGTATGCAGGTTTATGAAGCTTCATGTGATTAGACAAGATTAATATAGTGGATGCTTTTGTTTCTCTGTTGGAGTGTGTTGTACAAGAAAGAGCTATTGATTAATGTTCTCTGTGTACTTCTATCATCAAATGGACTGTCAGAGGGACTGGTTTGGTTGACAAAGAAATCCTTTGAAACAGCTGTTAAAGACACCATAAGATGTTTTAATAACAGACATGTTTGTGAGCTGCGCCAAATGTCATCTCCAGAGGCATAATTTAAAGGTATATGGGAAATTTGGGGTGATGTTGTGGCCTTGGATTATTCATCAAGAAGGGGACATGTCTGGACCCCAAATAAATGACTAACTCCCTACTAAAGAAAGGAACAAATTTAGAGAGCACATTGACAGTACTTGGTATGCAGCAGGACTTACAGTCTTCCAATGGCAAAGGAGCCACTTGAGAATTTATTATATACATTAATTTGATTGCACAGTGATATATTTGTTAGACAAATTACTACAGGTCTAATTAAAAGGTGGTCTCAAAGCCACCTGATTGCTGATTTACATTACATTTATTGGATTCCAATGTATTTGTGGAGATAAATTAGATGTAATTTCCAAGTAATAAAACTTAAGTGGTGTAAAATCTCAAGGTTACTAGATTTAAGAATGAATGAAGAAATTTAAACACATCATTGAACAGCATGAGGCATTGAATGTTCTTCTTTAGTGTCAGCAGTAGCAATGGACAGGAGTTAGGAACCTGTTTTCAATCTCATTTTTGTTGTTGTTCTTGTTGATTTGTGGGCTCTGCATACATCTTCCAATTACAGGACTCAGTTTCTACATTTGAAGATGACTTTTCCCTCATTTCCTTTGCAGGGTTAATTTTAAGAAAACTACTAAATGGGGAAACTGATTTTCTAGTGATATGTAGTAGATTATGATAACTACTTTGGTGTAGGATGTAGACCATAGCACATTTGGAGATAAATATTATTTTCTTTATTCTTCTAGAAAGAATTCATGACCCTAGAATCTGGATATGTCTGCTTTATTGTTTATTCTATCACCTGCATATGAAAACATAGTTATTTTGCAAATTATGATTTTACCATAATACCAATAAATATCTGATCAAAGTATTTATTTATTAATTCTATGTAAATGTTTGAACTTGGTTTGAAAACAACATACTATTCAAAAACTTCAATTTTCCCCACTTATTCTAGATTATTGCATTCAATTGCAGTAATATTTGAATTATGATTTCAAATATGCCATTTTTTTGGAAATTAGGAATGACTTAGGTGGACAAAAGGGCATCCAGCTGTGAAAATATTTTATCAGTTTGGCTCCTTAATGAAGTTTACTCTCTCATATCTCTTCTTTCTTTCTTTGCCAGTACTGGGGCTTACACTCAGGGCCTCATGTTCTCATTTGGTGTTTTCCACTAAAGCTGATACTCAACCACTTCCAACCTTTTGCTGGCTAATTGGAGATAAGGATTGCACCACCTTTTCCTGCCAGGGCTGGTTTCAAACCACAGTCCTGATATCTAGGCCTCCCTCCTGAGTAAATAGGATTACAGGTGTGAGCCATTAGTGCAGACTCTCACTTCTTTTGATGCTGTGACACTGGTAGTTGGAATTAGTTTATTGTCATACGAATAACCTTTTTTGTTCTAAACTATTGGTTTGTGAGAGAGTGGATGGGGGATGCACAGAGTAGAGGAGACTGGATTAGAAGGTGCTTGATGATTGCAAGGAGTCCTAGGGAAAAAACTGGCCACACTAGGCAACTTCTTCACTTTTATGAAAGCAGAACTGTGAATGTCCACTCTGCTTCCTTGCTTGTTCAGTCTACCTGTTAACTTGTGTGTGTGTGTGTGTGTGTGTGTGTGTGTGTGTGTGTGTGTGTGTTTCTAATTGGAAGGATGCTAGAGCATTGTCTCTTCATATTCTTGTTCTTCCTGTTCTGGGAGTTCTGTTTATATGTATGGCAGGCTCCATTATGGTTTGTTTTGGCATCTGTTGTCTGAGCAGAGCGAATCTCTTTATCTTTTATTAAAGACATCTTTTTAATTCTTATTTCCCATTCTCACCTGAACTTTTAGGTATATTATATGCAAGAAAGAAGTGTCTTTCTCTGTCTATGATTGGGTCTACCTTTGTTGCTTGGTTTCCAATGTTGTACATCTGAGTTTGACTTTAATCCACTCTTACCACCCATATACCATTATGATACATTAATTCTTCTCAAAATATGACATTTCTCCTGTTTACACATCAAATTTCTTCTAAAATATTTCCTTCAACTTATTGTGCCATTTTTATTATCACTGTTTCATTTCAATCATCAGGTTTTGTTCTTTCTTCTAGGATGACACTTAGTTTGAGATGCATATTAACAAATTTAATAAATGTGGCCTCAGATGGAGAGAGAACATGTATTGCCAGACTTGCTTAACAGTATTATTGTATTTATTTATTTTTATTTTCTGAGCTTATATTAAAATATTTTCCATTTGGAAATATTTTAATATAAACATGGTTCTGAGGATATCAACTTGAAATCCTTGTCCTGGGCTTTAAATGATCAGATACATTTATTAAAAGATATTTAAACATCTCTGGAGAGTAAAAACATGACAAAATACTTGTATTCCTATTCTTTGCATCAAGCATCAAAGCCTCACAGCTGTAGTTGGTCTCTGTGTTATAGATTTTTATTAGGAAAGTAAGATAGTATCTCCAATATCTCTTTCAGCATTGAAAGAAAAGACAATTGGATTCATGCCTAGAGTTTACGATCCCACTATTGTTTCTACTAGATGGTTCTGTGGGAAAGACTTAAATGAATTCTTCTGCACTGAGCAAGTATATAAATAATGCAGATTTCATATATTAAATACAAATATAAGTGCTCGCTTCGGCAGCACATATACTAAAAAAAAATACAAATATAAGACCAAATACTAAGTAATAATCAATATTTGAAGATAAATGGGCAAATTAATGTATTGGTTTGAATAAAAATGTAAATCTTTAAAATGTAGTGTTGCCTTTTTATTATAATTTCATTCACATGGGAATTTTGGCTGAAACAGTTTGAAGAACAAAAGAAGTAATGCTTAATATGTAATGCTAAAGATATTTCAGTTTGTCACCAGAAATACATGTATATAATTGATTTCTTAAGAAAAGAGAAACAACTATATTTAAATGTATTTCCTGCTTTTATTTAATAATATTTTGTGAATCTGGTCCCAAACTCCAAACAATCCTGACTTCATCTCCTAGGTACTGGGAGTCCAGGAATTATTTGACTTGATATTTAAGAATAATTTGAAAGTAAATGGGCACAGCACCAGGAATCAGAAGACTCATACTGATTTTGCCTATCATAATACAATTATCTTACTTGTCTGATCTCCAGTTTATTTGTAATATGAAGGAATTACAGTGGATGATACCTGAGGTATTTCTTTGTAAAATAAAGAATCTATTTGTGTTTTATGTAACTATTTGGATTTTTAAAACTATCTTTAAGTAGTGTACAAAGGAGCTAATATTTAACAAAACAGTTTATGAATATGTCTTGATCATTTCAACATTTGTACTCTTCTTTCCCTCACTCTTCTTGTTTGTAGGATTATACCTTGAATTCTTGACTGCATTCTCCTTCTCTTCATTTGCCTACTCCTTTTCCCTTTGCCCCACCCTATGCATTTCAAGTGCCCATTTTTTTGATGTGTATTTTATTAACTTTGACTTTGCTTTTCTACCAAATTTCAGTTAATACACTTGTGTACACTGGCATACCACGTTTTTGTTGTTTTCTTTTTGTTTTTGCTTTTGTTTTGGTCAGTCATGGGGCTTGAACTTGGCCTGGGTGCTGTCCCATGAGCTCTTCAGTTCAAGGCTAGAGCTCTACCACAGTGCCACTTCCCCACGTAATGTATTTGCTTATAAGTTTTTAAGGTAATTCTATATTTCACATTTGTCTCTCTGGACCTGACCTCACTTAACAATTTTTTCCAGATCTTTCCATTTCTTTCCATATAATACAATGTAATTCTTTCTAATGGATGAGTGTATTTACCACATTTTCTTGCTCAATTGGTCCATTGAAGCTCGTTTGGGTTGATTCCATACCTCAGCTATGTTGGATAGTGCTTCAATGAACACAATTGTGTTGATTTTACTTTGTTCTGGTTTGTAACCTTTTGGATTCCATGAGTAGAATTTCTGGATCATAGGGTAGTTCTATAATTAGTTTTTTGAGCTACTTATATTGCTTTCCAAAGTGGCTGAACAATTTACATTCCCACCAAGAGTGTATTAGAATTCCTTTTTGGTCACATCCTTGGGCAGTATGTGTTATTGTTTGTATGCTTGATAATGGCCATACTAACTAGAGTGCAGTGGAATCTCAGTGTTGTTTTGATTTGCATTTATTCACTTTTGTTTCTGCTTACCTATTTGTTCCATACTAACTTTGAAAAAGATGATTATTTGTGAAGTACATTTAACATCAAAATTTTCCTTCTTGATGCCAAAAATTACCCCAAATTTTATTGTCCCATAGAACTCTACTCATGAATGAATTGATATTGATTGCTATTTTCAAAGTAGTTTTTAGTTCTCAGGTTAGTTTCAGCTCATTATAACTTTAATAATCTTTGAATGATAACATTTTGTTAGAAATAAACATAAAAACACTTGTAGTTTAGATTTTTTTCATTACCTTTCCCCCCAAGTCAAGTTTTAGTAAATACTGATAAAACTCTGATTAAATATATTAAATTCCAAAAGAAAATTTAATAATTTTATGACTCAAATTTAAATATCTTGATACAATGTTTTTTTGTCATGATCCTATATGTAACATGGTAATGCTAAATTAATCAAGTTGCACTGTACTCATAAACTGACATGTTGAATTGAAATTTCTTTGTACAACTACTTAAAATATGCTTTTTAAAAGAAGAATAATAATATGATTGTTAGTTTAGTTTACCTAGGTGTGTGGTATTCTTCTACAGAAAGTCACGATGACCACAAATATTTCAATAATATGCTAAATACAATAAAGATATATTCTTTTAGTAATACTACTAGATCGTAAATTTTTGTAAACTTGTAAGTGGGAAGATTTTAGAAATGTATATGAACTCTACAAAAGGAAAGATGTACCCTATAGTGCATTATGATATTACTTGTTCAGATAAATAACCTAATAAAAAAAAGCTGAAGTGATTTGGATGTAGATTTCTGTAAATTAAGTTACATTATAAATGTTGAGAAAATAGAAATGGATAAGTACAATTTACTTTATGATTTTTCCTAGTGTTCAGATGCATTTGAAGCACACAGAAACTTTTGCATCGTTAAGGATAAAATTTTAGTAATTTGCAGACGCAGTGGATGTTTAGTGGTTCTGGAACCACTGCAGGTTATTATTAGAAGTCAATAAATTTAAGGTTATATCAGACGAAGCCACTGACAAGTGCAATATGAAAATCTCTGTAGACATATTTGTAAAACTTTTGTTAATCTTTGTTAGTTTTCTGATAATTTAGTACACAATATAGTATGTTTCCCTTGTGATCTCTGTTACATTCATATTCACTTAGCTCAGTTGGATAAGTCATTTTACTGAAGGTCGTATTACAGAACTCAGATTGTTCTATGTTTTTAGTTTTCTGAAAAAAATGTTGTAATAAAAGAATATAACGAGCCAGGCATTGATAGCTCATGCCTATAATCCTAGCTATGTTGGAGGCTGTGATCTGAGGATAACAGTTCGAAGCCAGCTTGGACAGGAAAGTCATTGAGACTCTTGTCTGGGATCAAACACAAAAGTCTGAAGTGGCTCAAGTGGCAGAGTGCTAGTCTTGTGCAAAATAGCTCAGGAACAGCACCTCAGGCACCGATTTTAAGCCCCAGGACTGCACACACACAAGAATATAACAAGTTAGTGCAAATTAGTCATAACTAATAGGAACTTTTCAAAGAAATAAAATATCTAGGAAACAGCCATATTGTAGGAAATATTTAGATCAAGTTATTTTTTATTAAAACACATTTAAGATTTCAAAGTCATCAATATTGCTCTACTATGACAGACTATTTTTTGTTTTGACATATTGCATGCAGACTTTGTTGTTTCATTCATAAATATACATTTTAAAATAGTTGCAATTAGAGTATATGCAGAATATTGACATCTGTGTTTGTACTTGTTCAATGATTTACTTGTTTTTCTTTACTTACAAATGGCTTCATAATATATCAGCAACATGATGTGTAATGTATATTTAAATATTTTATTTGGATTATTTCCACTTTTTCTGTTGCACATAATGAAGTAAAAATTTTGATCAAGACAGTTTTTCTTAACTGTCAAATCTTTACCTTACAGCAAAATAATAAAAATCATTTAATTGGAAAAAGGTATATAAAACTATGACAGTCATGTGTAAAATATACACTACATATCTCCACATTATATATAAGGCACACTATAGTATATTACCATATATTTTACATGCAGGTGAAAATGTTAATAGCTTCTCCAACATTTGGTCAGCATTTATTTGATCTTTATGTTTATAAATTAGTGAGGAGTTTAAGATAATGTTCAACATTCATTTAGTTTCATTTCATTGTGGAATAATGAACATTTCCACCCCCCCCCCCAGGCAAAATCGATATCCTATTTATTGGGGATATAATTTAAAACTGATCTAAACTGATTTTTGAGCTATATGACATACAGCTTCATAAGTTTTTACTTATATATACACTTATGAACCAATCAAGACAATGATGGTTTCTCTAAGAGTTTATGTAGAATTTGCCAATAACCTGTGAAGGGCTGGGTATTTGTTTGTATGAAGCATTTAGTGTAAATTCAAGTTTTGAAATAGATATTGAGTCATTCATGCTACATTTTCTCTCTGGGAAGTTTGTATGTTGCAAGAAAAATTTCTATTTCACCGAAGTTGTTAAGCTTAGTGCCATCAAATCGTTCATAATGTTCCCCCATTAGCTTTTTGATACTGCTAAAATCTGTAATCATGTAACTTCTATCATTTTTGGTTGGAAATTTGTAATTTATGTCTTCTCTTTTGTTTATGATTATCACAACTGTATTAATCATCTTCAAGAATCATTCTTCCTCTGACTTTCTCAATACATGGTCCATTTTCCTTTTTCTTCGATACTTGCACTTATTTTATTTACTTTCGAATAAATTTGACTGTTGATTTAATGCCAGACATGGCATATTTTATCTAGTTGTTTAGATAAGAGATATTTTGATCTCTATAAATACTCTTTATTTATTTATTTATTTATTTATTTATTTAGTGTGTGTGTGTGTGTGTGTGTGTGTGTGTGTGTGTGTGTGTGTGTGTGTGTGTGTGTGTGTATACCAATCCTGGGGCTAGAACTCAGGGCCTGAATGCTGTCCCTAAGTTTTTGCTCAAGGACAGCATTCTACCACTTGAACTACTCCTCCATTTCTCAATTTTTGGTGGATAATTGGGGATAAACATCTCATAGACTTTTCTTCCTGGACTGGCTTTGAAACAGATCTCAGCCTCCTGAGTAGCTAGGATTAGAGGTGTAAGCCATGGGCATGTGGCTCTTTTTTCTTTCGTTATTAACACATGCTGATTGTACAAGGTAATTTCTTTAAGATATGTTCATATAAGTATATAATATACTTAAATTTTATATACATATATGATCATATTCATTACCCTTGAAATTCCCCTCTTCTTTTCCCCCTCTTTTCTTTTGACCCTTACTGCTCTAGACACTTTCACAAGCCTTGGAACAGTTTGACTCTGTCCTTGATTACATTGGGAACTGCTCTTCCAATAGGCCAACAGCCTTTGCCTCACCAGACCACCAATTCTATCTTCTCAGCTCCCAAATGTTTCCTTCCTATCAGTTCCATTAGTTTTACAGAAGCAGATTTCTTGTTTTTCTTTCAAGATTAGTCTCCCAGTGTTTCTGTTTACTCTTATGTGATGGACTTTGTAACAGAATGGTTATTTGTAGAAACTATGGGCAGCTCTAGGTGACCCATTTGCTGTTAAACATTTTTATTATTTCTGCTAGGGTCATCATAGGGCTGCATAACTTGAAGCTGGAATTTGGATGTGAAATTTTATTGTTATCTAAGATCCAGTTGCAGGCTGGGCATGAAGAGCTCTTTCTAATAGAAAGATGTGCTTTAAAAAGTATCTAACATAAATCTGACAGTGAAATATAGTAGGATTACACTGGGAGTTTGTCTTGGAAGTTGATTTTAGTCATCTAGCAAGCATTTCTCATGTTGTTAAGAATATATATATATATATATATATATACATATATGTATAATTAGCAGCTTAGGTTTGATGGCACCAATTTACAATTGGATAATTCATAAGAGCAAAATATTCCCATTCACCATATAAAACTCCATAGCCATACAAGTTTATTTGATAATTAACTAGGAATATTCCTATCATCAAATGATTTTCCAGAACAAATCTTTTTCTTGCTCATCTGTCTTTTTAGCTGTATTCAGGAGACTTCTTTCTCAAATATTTAATTCCTTGTATTCTGAAACAAAACTTGTATTTTCCCATTAATCTGTTAATAAGCTATTTTTATAACAATAATATCAGTATTAAATATTAACTGTAGTGTCATGTGAAGTGGTTCAAGTTGTATTACTATTAAATACGTCATCAAAACAATTATGTCATAAAAGTGTCTCTTCAGAATTTGTGAGCTGATCTCCAGGGAGCAAGACCTCTTCTGATTAAGAATCCTAAATTTTCACTGAGAGAGAATACAATCCTAAATGTTGAAAGAGAAAGATACTTCCCAGACCTTTGAGCTTAGCCTCAAAACCATCCCATTGCACTATGTACTTGTTCCCTTAGGGCTTCCTCTGCCTTCTATTGACCCTCTGTGTCTCCTTGTGTATCTTCCTCTCACATAGAAGGGCATCACGACATTGGAATTCTCCAACTCTGTCCTGAAATCATGACAGACCTTTTCCTTAAAGTCTGCTTATTTCTTCCTTTCTGTGAGGCAATACCCAAGATATCGACTCAAGAGCCAAGGGTTGTAGTCTCTCTCAGTGTACATTGACAAACACAACAGTTTTGTATGTTCTGAGGTAAGAATGAAGAATGAGGCTGAGAAAGAGAAAATTACAAACATACATAGGAGTACACCAAAATATAGTATTATATTCACAGTCCTGCAGGGCACATACCTACACCTTGAGCACTACAGAGATCCTTGCAGGGTCTTCCTCATTCTGTTCAGAACCCGCAAGTATCTTGGCAAATTGAGTATTAAAGCCATTCAAATATATTTAGATTGCAGGGCACTGGTAACTCACACTTGTAATCCTAGCCATTTAGGAAGCTGAGATGTGAGGATTGTGGTTTGAAGCCAGCCCAGGCAGGAAAGTCTATGAGACTCCTATCTCCAGTTAACCTCCACAAAAAGCTAGATGTGGAACTGTGGCTCAAGTGATAGAGTACTAGCCTTGAACACAACAAAATCAGGGACAGCACTTAGGCACTAAGTTCCAGTAAGCTCAGGACTGGCATGTGCACACACACACACACACACACACACACACACATACACATTTCCATTAAAATACTTTTTTAGACTTATAGTAGTTTGTGAACATTTAATTAATTTATAATTTTCTTGCCAGTACTAGAGCTTGAACTCAGAGTCTGACGGCCATTCTTTAGCTTTCAGTTTTTTTGCTAAATGCTGGTGCTTTACTACTCAAGCCACAGCTCCATTCCAAGCTTTATGGTGGTAAATTGGAGACAAAAGTTCCATACACTTGTCTGTCTGGGCTGGCATTGAACCTTGATTCTCAGATCTCAGCCTTCTGAATACCTATGGTTACAGGCGTGAGTCATTGGTGTACAGCATTACTGTATTATTATATATTTTTTGAGAAGTATGTCAATCACAAATTTTGTTGAAAGTTAAAAATCTGGGTAAAGACTCAAACTTTTCTCCAGTTTGAAATCTTAATATCAACTAATCAGTATGGCCTTTCATTTATTTATAACTGTGTTGGAAAATGTATGTTATATATAAAAATACCTTAA
The DNA here is from genome assembly GCF_019054845.1 of Dipodomys spectabilis. Classification (NCBI taxonomy): domain Eukaryota; kingdom Metazoa; phylum Chordata; class Mammalia; order Rodentia; family Heteromyidae; genus Dipodomys; species Dipodomys spectabilis. Next base: position 6,847,667 of record NW_024870730.1, read on the forward strand.
CCTTTATTTACAGCCTTAGATATAAATATGATATATCTATGTATCGTGTTTAAAAAGTGAAAAATCCAGGTGATCAGTGTTATGGTTCAGGCCTGTAATTCTAGGAAGACAGATCTGGAAAATTGTGGTTTTAGTGTAGGCTTGGCAAAAAGTTAGCAAGAACCTCCTCTCAACAAATAACCCAGGCATGAGATGAAAAGTTTGTTATTGTTTCATTTCAAATGTGATTCAAAGATTTAATCTGCTTACTGACTGACCACTTCAAAAGCAGATTGGGGTTTCTGAATCTCTTTTAAGGAAATTTCAGCCTGTGCCAAGAAGACCTAGGGTTTCTCCTATTCCATCCTGTAATGTTTTCAGAGTGTCTGCTTTGACTCCAAGATCTTTGATCCATTTGGAGTTGATTCTGGTGCAGGGTGATAAATAAGGATCTAGCTTTAGTTTTCTACAAGTGATTAGCCAATTTTGCCAGCACCATTTACTGAAGAGGCTTTCTACTATTCTCTTTTTTTTAGCTCCCTTATCAAAGATTAGATGGCTACAGGTCTGTGGGTTCATTTCTGGGTTTTCAATTCTATTCCATTGGTCCTGAGGTCTGTTCTTGTGCCAGTACAAAGCTGTTTTGATTACTATGGCTTTGTAGTAGAGTTTGAAATTTGGTATTGATATTACTCCAGCACTGTTCTTTCTGTTGAGGATCGTTTTTGCTATTCGGGGTCTTTTATTGTTCCATATGAATTTTTGGATTGCCTCTTCTATTTCCTTGAAGAATGAGGTTGGAATATTGATAGGTATTGCACTGAATTTGTAGATAGCCTTGGGAAGTATTGCCATTTTCACAATGTTGATCCAAAGAAAGGTTAGACAAATGGGATTACATGATATTGTAGAACTTCTGCAGGGCAAAGGACATAGCTAGCAAGATCAATAGAAAGCCCACAGATTGGGAGAAGATCTTTACTTGTCATATAACAGACAAGAGTCTCATATCTAAAATATACCTGGAACTCAAAAAATTAAATCTCCCAACAAAAAATCCTCAAAGAAACAACTGCCCAATAAATAAGTGGGCTAAAGACTTAAAGAGAAACTTCTCTGAAGAGGAAAGAAGGATGGCCAATAGACACATGAAGAAATGCTCAATCTCCCTAGCCATAAAAGAAATGCAAATAAAAACAACATTGAGATACCACCTCACCCCAGTTAGAATGGCTATCATCAAGAACTGGAATAACAGATGCTGGAGGGGATGTGGACAGAAGGGAAGCCTACTGCATTGTTGGTGGGAGTGTGAACTTGTTTAACCACTTTGGAAAGTAGTATGGAGGTTCCTCAAAAGACTCCACATAGAGCTCTCCTAGGACCTAGCAATCCTACTTTTGGGCATTTACCCAAATGATCACAAACAGGACCATACTAAAGCTACCAGCACAACTATGTTTACTGCAGCATTATTACCATAGGTAAGATATGGAACCAACCCAGATGCCCCTCAGTAGATGAGTGGATCAAGAAAATGTGGTATATATACACAATGGAATTCTATTCCTCCATCAGAAAGAATGACATTGTCTCATTTGTTAGGAAATGGAAAGACTTGGAAAAAATTATATTTAGTGAAGTAAGCCAGGTCCAAAGAAACATAGGTCCCACGGTTTCCCTTATTTGCAAAAGCCTGTATATTTCTTTTTTTTTTTTTTTTTGGGTCCGGTCATGGGGCCTGAACTCTGGGCCTGGGCGCTGTCCCTCAGCTCTTCAGCTCAAGGCTAGCACTCTACCACTTGAGTCACAGTGCCACTTCCGGCTTTTTTCTTTTTGCTTATGGGGTGCTGAGGAATTGAACTCAGGGCTTCATGCATGCAAAGCAAGTGCTCTACCACTGAGCCACCTTCCCAGCCCTCAAGCCTGTATATTTCTGAGACAAGCAGAAATGGTCAGATAAGTTGATGTTAAGTGAAATGAACCCTAAGTTAAGGACTCAAATGTTTTTTCCTTTTTGCTATTGTGTCTAACATATTTATAAGATATTTCTTTGTTGGTTTTTATGTCCCTCCGCCATGGTATAACCTCTGTTTTCACTGTATTTGATGTTGTTATAATTTGTGGAGGGGAAGGGAAAAAACAAATTGTTTAAATAGGGATACAGGTGGACCCATTGCACCAATGAGATATACAAGATGTTATGTCGAAATGAACTTTACAACTTTGGCAGGGTGGGGAGGGGGGAGAGATGGGAAGGGATGGTAAGGGGAAACAAAGGAGGAGGCAACAATGCTTGATAAGAAATGCACTCATTACTTTGTCCATGTAATTGTAACCCCTCTGTACGGTATTTTCACATAAAAGAAAAGAAAAAAAAGGAAAAAAAAACCAGATTGGGTGCTAGGAAAATGGCTCAGTGGTAGAGTGCTTGCCTCACATGCATGAAGCACCAGGTTTGACTCCTCAGTGCCACATAAGCAGAAAAAGATGAAAGTGGTGCTGTGGCTCAAGTGGTAGAGTGCTAGCCTTAAGCTTATGAGCTGAGTGACAGTGCCCAGGCCCACAGTTCAGGCACTGTGACCAACAAAAGAAGAAAAAAAAGATTGAAATGGTCTACTAAGCTATAAAGTTCCTCATAATTTAAAGTAGAAGAACCTGAGTTTTGAAATTAGCAAAATCTTGTAGCATTTAATTTTCATACTGACACACTTACACACCTCCCCCACTGCACATGTATACAGTGAAGATATAGCTTGGAGTGGGTTTATGATAAAATAGCTATTATATTGGATCTGCTTTTGATTAGCTAATTTATGTCTTTAGTTTGAAGAGAGAAACATCTTTCAAAGATACACACCCTAAAATTTATATAGTACAAAGAGTAAATGCTTTGCAATTCTTTTAAGAGATGTTGCATATGGATTTCCTTTTGTTAAACATATTTTTTGTGTATGTGTGTGTACCTAATACCTGGCTACTGAGGTGAAAACCTTCCTCCAACTGAGCAAATTTTTGTCTATGAGCAAACACTTAAGAAAGCTGGAGAAAGTATTATTCTTGAGTAAGATGTCAGCCATGAAGTTCCCTACAATCATTCCAATATTTATCTGTGTCTTAAGCCTCATGGGAGAAAATTTCTGACCTCTATACATCTTTACAATGAGGAGATACAGGGCTGGGAAGGTGGCACAGTGGTAGAGTGCTTGCTTTGCATGCATGAGGCCCTGGGTTCGGTTCCTCAGCACCATACAAGCAGAAAAAGCCAGAAGTGGCGCTGTGGCTCAAGTGGTAGAGCGCTAGCCTTGAGCTGAAGAGCACAGGGACAATGCCCAGGCCCAGAGTTTAGGCCCCATGACTGACAAAAACAAAACAACGAGGAGATACATTACTACACTTGACTAGAACCGTAAGCTAAGAGACGTTAGTAAATTAAGAGTTCCTGGACTTCTTTTACAGCGTAGGAACGTCTAGAGATTCGCTTGCAAGCTCAGAAGTGTGTCAAAATAGAGGCCTTGAACCCAGAGAGCTCTGTCATTGGCTCAAAATAGTCTCATCTATGAACTCCATTCCACTCATGGAGCTTCTACTACTTCCAGTCAATCTAATCTTCTTGGGAATCCCCGGCATTGGATATTGGCCTCTGTACAATCTCCATCAGCTTTCTCTCAGGTGAATGGCTCTTAGCTATATCTCTGTCCTCCCTCTCTTCTTCCAACACTGACCCCCACCATATTCTATATGCCATATTCCATATGCCTTATTGTTTTGTTAGTCTATTTGCTTCTCTTTGCTACTTTATTCAACTAACTTTCCTATCCATCAAATATCATTTAAAAATGTTTGCTTAACCTGTAGAAAATTTTATTTTCCGTAATAAACTTTCTTGTAGCATCTACAATGTGTCTCTCTACCTTGACCTGCTTCAATTGGCAGTCATCTAATTCTAGGTTTCAGCTAATCTTCGTTTTCCTGGCTTTAATATAGTGCAACATATCTGAAAGAGATGTGAGCTTATCGCTGATTGGGGGTTGGGAGGAAAACACAGGACCAAGGACATTTTTCAGTAGATTTGTTGGATGCTACCGATTCTATTTTTTAAATTAAATTTAGAGTTAGCATTCTTTTTTTCTTTCAACATTGACAAACCCCAGCAGATAAGATGGACATTTAATTTGCTTGACCATTTCACATAATTTACTAGGGAAACATTGCATTAGGTAGTCTGATGAAGAAACTAGATGAGATCAGATGTTTTGGCTAATAACTTATAAGACTTTAATTAAGATTTTGGCTTCATGGAAATTGAGTGTCTAGACCAGAAATTCTAAAACATATTGGAGCCTCTAACTACATAACCTTCTGGAGTTTTCTCTTGAGAAGTATGTTGTTTTCCAGGATGGGCATAGAATGTTGATGTAGAGCCACTCTGAATTCTTGGAACTTGAGCAAACTGATATACGTTACAATCTACAAGAAAAGATAGGAACTAGAAAGAGTCATTCCAAATCCAATGTCTTATGATATTGAACCAAGATTAAATTAGAGCAAAACCAATGGCCTTAGATCAGGAAAACTCAGACATTACTTTTCTGGAATGTAAATTAACCTTATAGAAAATTATAGCTTCTATAAATAATACATATATACATATACATGCTGGCCTAAATAAAAGTAAACTATTTCCTTTATTGAAGAAAAGATCTCAGGGTTATTAATATATGAAAGCATACTGTAAACAATTGAAAAATGAATATTTTGTGAATCATTTTAAAGTGTTTCGATCACAACAGTTTTAAAATAATCGATGATCATCACAAATAATGAATGTTTAACACTTACCTAATATGGGAAATAGAGTTAATAGATAATTTTTGGTACAGTACTCATTCTGAGTATTTATAGATGTAGTCATTTGTTAAAATATATAGCTTATGTATACAAACTTAATAAATGGTCAAGTAATTTTATAATTGTTTTCGTGTATTCCTAAAGTTTTAGACTATATAAATTTATTTGTATCATGTATTTATGTTTCTTAAAATCTGGACTTTTAATATTATAGAAACTTCTAATATTATAGAAAAATATGGCAAAGTTGTTTTTAATGTACTTATAATGTGCTATGTGATTTTTTTTGTTTCTTTTGTATGTTCTTCCCCCATGGTATAACCCCTGTTTTCACTGTATTTGATTCAGGTGCCCTGCATCTTGTATATATCTTTTTCTAATTTGGAGAGGGGTAGGGAAATAACAAAATGCTGAAACAAGGTTGACCCATTGTAATAATGAGATGTATAAGACACCATGTTGAAAACAAACTTTACAACTTGGGGGGGGGAAGGGAAGAGTTGGGGAGGTGAGGAAGTGAGGGATGGTAGGGAGAAAACAAAGAAGGAGGTAACAATGCTTGATAGGAAATGTGCTCATTACCTTACTCAAGTAATTGTACCCCTTCTGTACAGTATCTTTACAATAAAAATATATATTAAAAAAGAAATATGAAACCTCTAAGAATACTTTATTTGATCTTTTTGCCAGACTGTATTTGTGGACTTATATTCTTGTTGGCTTCTTGGAACTGGACTTATTTTCTTGCCAACTTTGGGAACATATATATTGTTGAATGTATTCCTTTTCTTGGTGGTGGTATTTATAATGAATCCACAATTTAGAAAATATATTTATTTGGTTTTAAAATTTCATTCATAATATCCAGGGAATCTAGATTTGCATGTAATCGTGAAAATAAATCTTTTCAACTGAATAATATTGCATGGATGCATTACAAAAGACAAATATTGACTTTTATGCCTTTAAATTGAATTCTTTTTATTTTAAATATTCACATTACAGGAATTTATTAAGCCAGAACAAAACATCATTATTTACACATCCAAGAAATAACTCCAGTGCTAAATCAGTGAGGTACTTACACAGATTATAGGAAATATGACTGAAGAAAGAGATTTCTTCATATACATAGAGGCTCAAATTCCTTACACATGTATTTATTTTTCCTTGGGATCTTAGCAGATTGCTGAAGTCACTATTAATTGTTAAGTAAAATTTCACAAAATTAGAGCAGTCACATCATGTATTTATAAGCCCAGAAAGACATCAGAGCAATGATATGTATTATCAAAGCAGTTTTAAGGGAAGGAATTTTTCGAAAGTAAAGTTCAAATGGCAATGCCAGTTTAATTTTTCAAAAGCATAGATTCTCCAAATCATTGAGCATATGGATTTCTATGGCCTCTTGCCTTTCATGGCTTATTAAAATATTTGATTAGCTGCCCATGAGGTATTAACGTTATTTACAGATTGAATAAATGAAAGGAACCACGTGATTACAAATTTTAGCCTAGGTTGGTGTTTGTGCAATGTCACACATAGACAACATCTTGCATGATGTAGTTGCTAGGACTGGTTCCTCATTATTTCAATTAACATTTTACCCCTGGGAAAAAGCAGGACTCAGTTACAGGATTTTTCACTTGGAAGAGTATCTAGAATCAACTTTTCTTACCATTGAATTAACTTCATTGAAGCTGTTAAAATTCCAATCTCCATAAGTAAATAAATAAATAAATAATTTCATAAATAGGATTCTCATTGTTTCAATAGCATAGTGATTAAATTACTTCCCAACTGTGTAAATTCTTATATTCGTGTTTCAAGTTACCAAGAGCTTGCCTTAACATTTTATGATAAATGACTAATTTAATTTGAGAAAAGGGTGGTTGGTATATACATTGCCTGTTTGGAATTAAGAATTCTCCAAAAAAAATCACAAATATATTGTCTGAAACAAAACAAAACAGTACACACACACACACACACACACACACACACACACACACACACGACACATGCACACGAAATGAAAACACCCTTCATTGAATAAAATTATTTTTGCTATCGTCAAAGACTACTATAAATTATCAGCATGTAAAGACATGTCTGTAGCAAAAATTCATGCTACTTACACATTTTAAAAATTATTTATGTTACCGAAATAAAAAGGTGTACCTTTTGATCCCCCTGTTGAGTACACTGACTGGCTCTTTTTACTGCCTACATGCTCTGCGTTATTGCTCAGGTTAGTGTTGCACAGATTTGACCTTCAGCATCCTCATCCCCAGGCAGTAGTAATGATTTTGGCAGTGTTTAAAAAATATACATGTATACCTTTCTGGGTTATAGACAAAAAGCTGCCAGAATATTGTGTTGGAATGGAACTGCATAAGATGATTTTGTTCACATATTCGTGCTTCATAATATTAAGTTGCTGTATATTAATTCATATCATTTGCCAACAAATTATTTGTTGTATTTTATTGCTAACAGCTCCAAGAAGAAATTATTTGGGAAAATTTACACAGTATACCAGAAAGTTGGAGAAAAAGCAAAGCAGAATCGTCTATTGGTTCATTAGCACTAAAGGTAACCTTATCAAATGTTTAAATTAGACTTTTGAAAGAATAGAATCATGCACACAGATTGAGACAAAGAGTGTGTATGATGAGCTGGCAGTGTAAACCTCCCCACTCCCAAGTTGCATGATTTATCAACTGCATGCAGTTTTTACTTGAGACAAACACAATCTTAATATTGTCATATAATATTTAGCATCTTCTTTCAAACATGCATTGGCTACTAAAATAAGATCTTAAAGAAAAACTGATGTTTGATACAAAATAATCGTGTTTCTTTAAATGTGGAAAAATACTCTACAAAAAATAAGTAGAAAAGTGATTTCTGATCAATGTGTGACTTTATCTATAAAAATCCCGATGACTAATTAGTGTGCTTACAACAACTCCTATTGGTCTGCATCACAAGGAAACATCCACAGAAAAGAAATGGCATCAAACAGCTAATAGCACAAGGCAATTAAATCCTTATCAGAAATAACATGAAACTATAAACTGTACATTTGGCATTAGGTTTCAGGGTATTTTTCAATTGTCTTATATCTGACAATACAATAGTGCAAAAATCACATTACATTAACAAAACATACAGTTGCAATCCAAATAGTTTAAGGATTGGTGGCCCTTATAATTCACATATAAAATAGATTGGCACATTTTTTATTTTACTTGTTTTCTTCCTGTGTAACATTTTGACCTTCTTTAACTGAATGTACATCCCTTTATTTACCCTAACAAACTACTTACAAAAGATACTGGCATAAGATCTGTAGGTGCAGTCTTAAAGGAATAGAACAAGAGGAAGCATGCAAAAGTCTCTACAAATCATTTGTAGAACTCGCTGTAGCTTTCTCCTTTAGCAATTATTGAATCTGTGCTCTAGGGGAATATAGAGCATTTATCTTGCATACTTGAATTTGATACCCTGGATTTGCTCCTCAGTGTATTTATGTGCACGCACATAAATCTGTTACATTCTTTTCTTCCTACCTTCTTATTGTTCTTAGAACAGTGACTGGGCCATCAAGCAGAAGAAATGTGTTGTCTAGAAAAACATATGACAGATTATAAAATTAATTCAGGCTTTCTAATCAATAAATTGAAATTCATGGTTTCTTAGGTGATTCTAATGTACAGTCAGTCATTCACCCCTAGTTACAGATGCGAAATAGGTGGCTCAGAAATACCAGTGAATTACACAGTAGATAGTAAAAGCTAGAATGTTTTTTGGCTCTGATATTTTGTTTACTCTGCTTTTATTGTTTCTGCTAACACTTTTGTTTTCCTTCTTACATCTCTGTGAAATTGAATGTAGATGTACACTTGTCAGGCATTTACCCTTTCTGTTTAAAAAGCTCTATTATGTTCACATCTTGTTTTAGATCTAGAATAAACTATATAATTGTACTGAAGATAAGTTACCTCAATTCATTAAAAAATGTTTCATTTGTGTAAACAAGTATCATTTCTTATTTTTGCCTCACCTATGATTTTATTCTTAAGGACTCTATGGAAATGTTATATTTATATTGTCACAATTACATCATCATTCTTATTTCCTAGCAAATCTAATTTTATGAGAAAAAGGGAGGAGGAAGAGTTAAGTGGGAAAAATACAAGCCAACATCTTATTTTTAAAAAATTCCATCATGAAAATATCTCTAAAGATTTGATTTTTTTATTAAAAGAAAAATGTATCATTTCTACTACTCTTTTCCTATGTTTAATTTTACTGGAATTCAATCTTCCAGACCACTCATTGATTCAAATGCAGAACACCTATAAGCTGAAGGTTTAATCTTTCTTTCCTCTAAATAAATTCCCATCTGAAGTATGATAATATTTATCTTTTGCATAATTATATTAAACAATGTATGAAATGGTTGGAATTGATCTAAGAAGTGTGTTTTCAGTTTTACATACATAATCAGGTATTCTTTGTTCACTAAAGGCTTTCGTGGAAGAAAACTAGCATGTGAGGAGCTGGGTCTCACTACAGTCTTTGGAGACCTGCAGGCTACCCAGAAGAGGTCTCCTCTGACAATCTCAACCGTGCACAAGCATGGCATCTTCAGGACTGTCTCAGTTGTGGGACTGAAGGTAGCTAACGAGGCCAACCTGAAATTGGAAATGCATTGTAGTAACTCTGGCAGGTATTTCTTGCATAATGAGTAGTCCCGCATTATTAATGGAGTCTTGGGGTACTTTTTCTGCCAAGCCTGCTTTTCTAGCTCCTAAATCCTCATTAATCAAAACAGAAAGCAGCCTTGGGCAGAAAAATTACCACAGTTAGCATATTCCCAGAGCTTCATACTCTGCGGAAATAACTTTTAACATATTTTTCCACTACAATTTGCAGTTGTTTTCCACAATGAAATTCCAAAGAGATCCTTATTTAACATGCTTAACATATATAACAACTAACTTGAAATTACTTGGTTGCCAAAGAATGCAGAAAAAAAACAGTAATTAAAGTTTTCTGAGGTAGCAACTAAAAGTAACAAACAATTCTAATGTCCTTTAGAAGAACAAAATTAGCAACACCTTAAAATAATATTTTGCATATCATTCTTTTACACAGAAAAATAAAATTTTCCTTAAGTTTAATTTTTTATTTCTGCTCCACATGGACAGTGGAAATGGCGAATATCAAAACTATTTGTTATGCAATTAGCAATTATAGGAGTTTAATCATAGTCTAGCTAAAATTATTTTTGTTTCTGCACCATAAGCAAGTACATATCTGTTTTTTTTAAATTTGCATCCTAACATATTAGACGTAACTTTTGGCTTTCTTTTATTTTTTTTAGATGTATGTAAAGTAGGTGGTTCCTCAGTAATCTATTAGAATATATCATCAACCTGTTCTTTGGTAGTAGAACAGCTGAGGATAAGAATTAAGTCAAAATGCTGGCTAGTTCTATGGCCTATTTCCACATGAGAAGAAGTTTCTCTGAGAATTATCCTCTCATTCTGGGACTTAAGATGTACCAAACGATAATAAGCTAAATTGACTATTAATTCAGTGATTGATCATCATAGGGCAAATTAGGCCTGCTTGAATTCAAATTATTTTAAGACATGGTAATGCAAATAATGTCTATTCAGCACTGCTGCTAGCTCCCCACACCTTAGTAATTACAAGGAATGTGAATATATACTTCTACTCTAAGTATTTGTTTTCAGTCTCCTAGAGATTATTTCTTCAGATTCTTTAAATTTTCAGTGATTCTTCAGAGTTTAGGCTGAAGTTATATAGTTCTGGTATCCTTACAATGATCTTTTATGAGTAAATGATAAGAAAGATGAAGGTGTGGCTTATAGTAGAACTTCTGCATATCATGCACAAGGCAAGTGTAAGCTGGGTTTGGGTATGTGTGTATACGTATACACACATACTTATACATGCATACTAGAGTGTTCACCCATGTAAAAGTAGTTGTATACGTATTATCTAATCTCTTTGAGACAATTTCTTTTGTTCCTACAAAAAACACATCCAGAATAAATATGCTATCTTTACACATGTAAAGATCTCCAAAGAGAAGTCAAGTAACTTGCACCCAGTTAGTGAGTGACAGAATGCAGATTCAATTCTCCATCTGGGGTCATAGGAAATTCATAGGCTATAACTCATTTCCACATTTTGCATATTAAATGTACTTTGCAATCTATCAGTGAAAGACTTTGGAACGCAGGAGAGCAATTTCTTAAACATATGCAATGGGAAGCAGTCCTCAGAAGCTAAGATAGGAATGCCTGTTAAAGATTCTAGTAATTGTCTAGTCGAAGACTTGCATTACAAAATATAAGCATACAATTTCAAAGCTAAAAAGAGAATGGGATGTATATTTCTAGGCATTTAATTCTTTCCTTTTCAGTTTCTTCAAGCTGAGAAAAGCCCCAGGGTAGACTGTGCCTCTCAGAGTTGACCTCATCTTAATTTTACCCATGGAGCTAAGCTTTTGTTCATCAAATCATTTAGGTTAGTTGTTTGGAGGTAAGGCTTGACAACGGGCAATTATAAAGACTGTCCAGATGTAAAGCCCAGCTTGAAAACTACTGCTATCAACCATATATAACTGGAAAGAATGGCTAGAAGATGTAAATTACCAGCCCCAATCACATCACAGAGCATCATAAGATCAAGCATGAAATAACAGGCATAAAAAATGTTTTAGATCCTGAAATAAAAGAATAATTTACTGATACATTTAAGAAGACTCTATTGTGAACTAAAGAAAGGCAATATTTCATATCCTGTATCAGTTGAGTATGGTATATAGTATACTATACGTGCTTAAAAAATTAAAGGATAGTAGAAAAAGTATTCAAGTTTATTTTACTTTTTTCCCCCACAACTATACTGGGGCAGAGTCTAGGAATCAGGATCCTTGGAAAACATCATTGTAAATTCCAGATCAAGTGACTTAGAACAACTTTTTGAGTAACACTGACAATAAGTATTTGATTTGGGAGTTCTCTTGGCCTCAAATTTTTTTTTGAAGTAAATCAAATGCATGAACTCATCTTCACTATGAGTTTAGAAATAAACCCATGACAGGTAAACCTAGCTACCTAGTTCTGTGGATCTCCAATTAACCACCCAAAAGCAGGAGTGGAACTGTGGCTTAAGTGATTGAGTGCTAACCTTAATCTAAAAAGCTCAGAGATAATGCCCAGGCCCTAGATTCAAGCCCTAGAACTCACTCACACAAAAACATACAAACAAAATTTTATGAATGTGTTTAAGTCTGGCTTACTCAAAGTATGCTATATTATTGAGAATTGTCTTATGTATTTCCACTGTCTTCTTGAATTTTTCCATGAATAAATGTTTTCAGATTATTATGGTAAGAATTCAAGTAGTAAGACATATCCAGTTTTAAAAAATAATGCTTGATATATTATTAGTTTTCTACTGACATTTAATTAAATTCTCAGGAATGACTGAGTTTCAAAGACCTTTAAAAGCAGTGAGGGGCAAAAGAATTAAAGGAGGAAACTTAGTTAATTGTTATAATCCAAGCTCCACTAAAAGAACCAAAATGCTATCATTTACATACATCCAAGCAATTGGCATATGCTGTAAGTATCTGTATAGAGAAATGAGAAATAATTTTTTGCAATATCTATGTCCAAAAGTATTTTGAGATGAGCATTGAAATTTCTATTTCAACTCATGTGTATATCAACTTAGATTTCAATGAGTAGTGTCAGAAGGACTTTTACAAACTCAATAGTTTAAAGAGGTTAACCTACTTCCTCAAAACTAGATTTTGTTGAATTTATAAATAAGGCTAGTACTATTCATATTTCTAGTTATTTAGGTTATGAATATTCACAAATTTAATATGAATTACCGAGAGAAACAACACTTGGAGTAGTATTGGAACATTTGCATCTACAATATGTTACAAATTCTCTGATGAGAGACATCCAGGAAAAAAAAATCTCATCTTAATTGATGTTTGTGATAAATTGGCCAAACAATAGAATGAAACTAGGGAGTTAGGGAGGAAATAAATTTTATTTTCCCCTGAATACTTGATAATATCTGTCTGGCACTTGTTCTTTATATTCTCTTTAATAGTAATTTTCTTTTCTATTAGAAACAGTTGCTAATATTTAAGTAGAAAATTCCTAGTCTATTTAGGTTTTTTTCCCTAACAATGTTATTTCTTTTGATGTTTTTCATTGAAGTAAGTTATGAAGAACTCAGAATGCCCTCCATCTGCATCTAGGAAGCAAACACATCAGTAAAAGTTGCATAAAACATCATCTTCAGTTAGTCCCAGTAAGCTCAACTGTCACTTCATCTCAACTATTTCATATCCACGAATGACTTCTAGTTATTCATTCAAGTACTGTTGAAATCCTCCTCTGTATTAGACACTCTGCTCCTCCCTCAATTTTTGCTCTGCTGTATTGAACAACTTGATGACCATTTTGAAGCAGTTCTCCTGAACAAGGTCAGTGTTCAAGGAAATTCTAAGACATTGTTAAGTACAAAGTCAAAATATAAAAATCTAGATCTTACTTATAAGGTATTGTTTCATGCAGAAGACATTTTCTAGGTAACCATGTTAATAAAGGAATCTACAAGCAAAAATAAACAAGCAAAAAATTCTTAAAACTCAGTATCATATCTTTCTATTTATATTTTGTTTCCAATTAGAGGCAAGAATTTAAAGGATCAGTAAATACTTCTTCAGTATTCTGTCCATTTACACCTCAAATATGCCAAGCCCTTGCAATGAAAAGCTTTTCTCCACATTCTCAAACTATCTAGGGTTTAATACAAAAATGTTAATTTCATACTATTTTCCCAGTAAGGTAATAATTTTGTGTTTCCCTTTCATATTGTTAAATTCATGGCTGTAATAAAATACACAGTTGTCATGGTTTTTCTTTTTCAGAGTGTAATATTGCTAGACATGGGTTTATTCTTATTAGTGAGCATTATTAGTGAGTATTTGTTCTTAGAATTTATTTGCATTAGTGAGGCCCAAAATAATATTTATGCATTAAATAAGGCCTTAGTAGTTATTATTTAAACATTCAGGGTATAGATGATAATTGTTTTTTTGATATTTTGAAAGAAAATGTAAATAATCTGTTCTTTTTTTATAGCCACAGTTTAATCTCCATGCAAAATTATTTGTTTTTGAAACCAGAAGCAAGTTTATTTTGTTGAATCAATGTCAATGTATCTTTCCCATGAGATAGTATTACAAAAATTACAGCCCATGGGATTTATTAAAGGAGTGGCTTAAAACCCAACACCTTCTTGCGGTCTACATTTCACGTAAGTATACCCAATCCATTTCCTTTTCCTGAACTCAACTCTCAAAACACTTAATCAGAAGGAAAGCCGACAAGTTTGATGTCATATTTACATGTCTTCAAAAGTTTTCCATGGAGCAACCCTTCCTACAGACCCTAAATAATGCTACCAGGATATTCACATTTATAGGAATTGAGACACACCTCTGTCATAAAGTGGAACTTCAATGAAAATGAGCATGAGATGAAGAGAAACAGGACGCTCACATTCTAATCTTAACTACTGTCACTAGATATATAGTTCACAGACATGTTTGTAGGTATGCGTGTGTGTGTGTGTGTGTATGTGTGTGTGTGTGTGCATGTTCAAGTGTGAATGTGTGTATATCTTAAATGAATAACATCTCTAGATCCAGTTATCTCCATGAATGGAAAGAAGAAATTAGGTTATATACATTTCTTTCCTATTCCTCTATCCCTAGAGCTCAAAAATCAATGGATGCAGAACTTAATGGTTTCGTTGACTCATTTGTATTTTGAAAACTTACTATTCTGGAGCTTGTCAATAGGTTGGCACTATACAGATGTACCAGTTAAGCACTTACTGCCTTCATTTGAGTCTTACTATCAGTGCATAGTTACAGTCAAAGTCAAAGAGAGAGTCTAAATTCATAGTTAACAAGAGATAACTGACCTCAGCTTTCTTAAGTTATTTGAAATCATTAGCATTCACTTTAGAAAAGGACTGACAATGAATGCTTTTTAGCTTTCAGAGAAATCAGATACTTTCTAAACTTAGCAATGCACCATCTTTAGACAGCTTTATAAAAATAAAAATGACAAAGTATAAATTGAATTATTTTAACAGTGAAATAAATTTGAGAAAAAAATGAAAAAAATATTTAATGGAAGGCATTTTTTCAGACATACTATTTTCTGATGAGTAATAGAAATAGTTTGTGGATAGCAGAGATAAACTCTAAGGAAAATGTGTTGGATCAAATGAATAGACAAAGTTTACCTTTCAGAAACATTTTAAGTAGATAAACAACTGAAAAGAATTCTACCTCTTTAAAATCAGTCAACAGTTTCTGCTATAATCTCCATTGATATTATTATGTATATAAACGCTGAGTCAGAATGGAATTAGAAAAAAGCTTTCTTGACTCTCTGCTTAATTAACCTGCTTTTCCATCTTTATCTCAATGGATTTTAGGGCCTAACACAACATCCTGTCCAAGAATATCTGGAGAAATGAACCTGGGAAAAATGATCCTCTGTTCAATGTGGGACTCTTCCTTTGTTCAGATATTCCAGTGTTGACAAATGTATTCCTATGTAATCTAGGCATACTTCTTTCTTCTTGAATTTAAATTTAACTTTCTCTCTAATTTCTACCTGGAATATAAGACCATTGCCTGAGTTCTGCTCATGAAAGTATATAATGAATCTATTAAAATATGTCATAGATATACCAAATGTATGAGAACACTCTGACTCATTTGATCAATTTTTCCAGCATGGAATAAAAACATCAAAGATTTTTTTGAGGGGGGAGAATATAATTTTCAATATTCTGTCTTCTTCTCACCTATTCATCTCTCCTCATATCAAGGCCTCCTAAATTTTAGAGAAGATATGCTGAAGGCAGCTGAAAGATCAGGCATAAATTGCCCAAAAATTAGTATAATGATGTATTTATGCTGGTTCTATAAAGTTCTGAAGACCCTAGTAAAACATGTATGAAGAATTTTAAAAGAGGATATAAACATAATGTCCAATTAGTACCTGTAGGCTAGAACTGTCACTTCATTGAAACAAAACCTTACCTGTGTCTTTTCAATAACATTCACTTATTTATCCAACAAATATGCTGTGAAATCCTACTCTCTATTGTGTGTTTCTTATGTAGCCCATTTTATTATATTGAGTAACATATTTAACACATGATCAATGTATTTACGTTCTAAGTAATCTTTTGGCAGTTGTTTCTGTTGGTTGACATACTAAAATAAAACTACTTTAAATATTCAAACTTCAAAAAGCAATTTTAAATTATAATTAAAAATCAGATAAACAGCATAATTTATTAATATGATAGACATCTATAGATATCCTTTTTTTCTTTGTTATTTGAAGAAATTATCTATTGTGGTCTCACTGCCATATTGTTGAGATTGGAATGAGGAATTTCTTGGATTCTCACAGTGTTACTAGAATTATTTTCTAAGTGTTGGAAATCAAGACCAATTGATATTTAAAATTCTTGAGTACTTTAACTTACCAGGATGAGAAAATGAAGTCTAATTGCTTCCTCAATAGAACAGTTCTGTTCCATATATTTTCTATTCATGACATGGACAATTCTGCCATCAGAAACATTGTAACCAGGTAAAAAAAAATAACCAACAGTTCATACCTTTTCCAAATCTGAAGTCAAACAGGTTAGAATCCAACTATAGTACATTCTTTCTTTGTAATCATTAGGTAACGTTGGAATTAGAGAGGATAATATTTATGAAAATCTTTCATGTTTTGAGACATTCATTTCCCAAATAGAGCTGATTGTGTAGCAAGACTCATAAACTGACATTACAGGCAACTTCACAAACATGAAGAAGGTTTACAATGATACTGACAAATAAATTACTTTTCACTGCACATAATTAGGTATATACAGGATAATTTAACCAAATGGAATGATTGCTAATAATGAGTACTTAAAAATTATCATCAAATTTCCATGTTACCCAAGAGAAGATGATAAAAATAAATGGTGACATAAAAGCAAAATGTTTCTTTTTTACCCTCAACTCTTGAATATTTCACCAAAATATGTCACTGCATGTGCAAGTGATAGAAAGCTTTAATTCCAAAACCATTTCTCTAGATTACCAACAGATTTATATTCCTGGTGCCTTTTTACATGATCACAAGCCAAACAGGCATGTGATTCCCAAAATCGTGGAAGGTTTACGGTGAAATCCTTCCTCCAGTTAAAGTAGCTAAGGTATAACTTATTGTTCTTGTCGACTTCCTTCAGATATTTCGCTAACTCACTGGGTGAGTTATAATCTTCCACATGAATGAATGAATCTGCTGGAATGTAATTCTCATAGTTTTCCCTAGATGGTCCTAGAACAACAGGTACTGAGCCAGCCAAAAAAGCATTGTAGAGCTTTTCTGTGATGTAATCTTTGTGGATGGAGTTTTCAAAAGAAAGATAAAATTTACAAGTAGATATGGTCGGAATCAGATTTTTATCATTCACATATTCCCCGAATGCTTGCCCATAGGTGTGGATTTCAATACTTTTGCTTAGCTCGTTGTAATACTTGACCCTAGCATGTTCGGGATTCCAATTACTAACAACCCAGCACACTAACTTTTCTTTGCTTGGCACTTCAAATACAAAGGGGTTTGTGCTCACCGCCAAGAAGCCGTAAGGCACTTGGATATCTGAATCGCGGCGGTAGGTCAGAGTCAGGTTGAACAAGTGCTCAATGCCACTCTTTTGGGGAGTATGAGTTGGAGATTCCAAGTTCATCCAAATCCATTTCTGGAAAGGTGGTCTAGCCTGCTGAGGTAAATTAGTGAGATCCCAGCTAATGTCTCGGTGATGGATCAGGACGGCGTGAGACTTGTTATACAATGACCTGTCAGTCGTGAGATGGCATCCTTGGATGTTGAACATTGCTTGGCAGGATGTGAGGTCAAAGGTCTGCCCAAATGGCCACACCCAGACCAGAATAGTAGTTTCGTTCAAATAATCGGTTTTGGTGGAAAAGAAGTTTTTCATTTTCAGTACGGAGCTGGCAGACTCCATTGGACTAAAGATCCAGCTGTTGGTGGGCTTGATATAAATTAACAGGCATGCCATGAAGCAGCCAAGGATAATGCAGACAATTAAAAATGGGCGGAGAATTCCTTTGGATGTTGATGTCATAATTTTTTCTGTGGAACAACAGGGAGAGAGAAAGAGGAGAGAGAGGAAGAGTAAGGTTAAAGAGATCATATATACAGTTGATGAGAAACAGGTGACACAGACTAAAATACTCCTCATAACAAATCAACTGCTATTCCTTTTCAGTGTTAACAAATACTTGAGAAATAAAAATCATAGTTTTTGATTATGTCAAGAAACTGCTTCTAAACAAAGATTTCCTAGAACCCATTCTCTGCAAGCCCCTAATCAGAATTCGTCCTAAATTTGTTGGCATATCTTTAAACCAATCTAAACTTCCTTCAACTTCATATGGACCTGTTTTAATTTTATTTGTTTGTAGTAACTTGACATGACACAAACGACAATATAATTAATATATTTAAGTATATTCAGTATACTTAGTGAATCCAGCATCTACTAGCATGTCATAATCACTGTATTTGCATTTATGTGGTATTGGGGCATGACAAAAGTTTTTCTTTGCAGTGGGTCGATATTGGTATCTCAAAAACGAAAAATAAATTCTCAAACAAACCTGAAAAAATATATTTCATGGAGAATAGTTTTGATCATGTGAATTAGCCCATTGTTATTACAGAGATCAGTCAAAAGTTAAATTTTTTAAAGTTTCCTCAAGGATTTTCTTCCTCTTTATGAAGAACAATACATGCATGTAAAAAGTGATAGAATTATTTTGTAATTAAATTCTTACTCATTTTCTGAAATCCATATTTATTTTTACCAAAATAATATGGCCTATCAATTTCATGGAAGCATTTTTTTAAAATCTTGGTCAAAACTAATAAATATAGGACATAAGATGTGTAATTTTCATTTTTTTATTTTTTTATTTTTATTTTTTGTTGGTTTTGGGGGCTGAACTCTGGGCCTAAGTGCTGTCCCTCAGCTCTTCAGCTCAAGACTACCCTACCATTTGAGCCACAGTGCCACTTCTGACTTTTTTCTGTTTATGTGGTGCTGAGGAATCGAACCCAGGGCCTCATGCACGCGAAGCAAGCACTTTACCACTGAGCCAACTTTCCAGCCAGCCCCCAGATGTCTAAATTTCAGAAAAAAGATATGAGTTACCCTCTTATTACCTAAATTTATGTGAACATTTAGAAAGCTTTATTTTGGGCTAGTTTTATTTAAAGCATATATTTTTTGAGTAGTAATGCTTTATTTTAAAAGTCCAAATATTACAAACATTTTAAATAGATGTAATTTAACAGTAGGCCTATGGACGTCTAATTACAACAGATCCTATGTTATAATTTTAACTATTTAAGCAACTGTTTAATTTTTTCCAAACCCGAAGATCTACAGAAGAACACTAAATGAGTCTCCTTTTTATGGGAGTCTCCTTCTTATTTCCTTGACATTTTTATGACTTGTTTACTCGTTTTATACCTCCTACCTTCAATATTTCACTGCTATTGGGGTCAATTACCACACAACAGGGGCAGTTATTCAAGAGCCCTGCTTTGTGCAGAAACTGTCAGAAAAGTTTGGCCCTTAGAGCCAAATTGATATTTTTTTGACAGCAAACTTTTCACCCATTCCTAATAACTAAAATTCAACTGGATACCCAACATGTCTTGAGCTATTAATCAATCACTCCAACCTACTTTTCAAGCACAATCAATGATGTTTCTGTACTTTTCAATCAGAGGCTGCAACGAATTTTCAGGGAAGTATAACAGTAAATGTTTTCAATTATTATTTATTTTAGCATTATAACAAACTTTGTTCTTTAAGATAAATGATCTTTATAGAGTGCTACTATTTTGCAAACCATGCTTCCACATTTACACTTCTTTTAAAAATTAAAAAAAAAACAAACTAGTTTTAAGTACTGTGAGAATATACAAAGACTTTAGCTTTTAAGTCATTAGAATCTCCAGTGAGTGTATTTGTTGATAAGGCTTGATGTACAAAAATTACAGTTTTCCATTGAGAGATTAATCAATCTCCTTCTTCAAACATACTCTCCTCTATGTTGAAGAATAAAACAGAGCTTGATATATCAAATCGTAGATACACATGAAGGCATCTGGAAGAGAAACATGAAACCTAGGGAGAGTAAGAAGCTTTTTCCAAGAGTGGTAATTCTATTCTAAATAAATTCTTTGAATTGGAGGAAAAGCAAAGGTTAATTTTCATTTTCAATTGAAAGAAACAGGAGTATGAGACAGAATAGAATGCAATACATGCCTTGCAAGTTTACTTTGGAATCTTGGGCTTGTACCTTGCCACTTACGTCATTATCCCTAAGGGGTGGCTACAAACCCATCTCTTCAGTGTCAGACAAGCAGTGGAAGGAGGAAGAAGATGCTTCCCCTATGCTATTAGGAATTTTTGAGTCAACATATTTGATGATCACTGGGCAAAATACCTACCATCTATATTTCATATAGGTACATGGTCGATTCTTGACATGATGTTTCATAAACTCATACCAACTCCAAAGAGCAGAAAGAAGTCAATGACAGATTAATAGGTAAATTTTGAAATAGGTTTATATTTAAAAGGTATTGTTATACATGGAAATCATTTGACTTATTTCTTATTAAGGAAGTTTATAAATTGTTTTAATTCCTGGATCACATTAAACATGATACACTGGCTGTTAGGTGGCAGAATTAAGAATAAGAGCTCTTGTTTTCCTTTTTTGTTGTTAGTTTAATGTACTATGCGATTTTTAAAATTTGTTTTATATGTTCTTCCTCCTGTGGTATATACCTGTTGTCACTGTGTTTGATTTTGGTACCTTGCATCTTGTGTATATATTTATTTAATCTGGGGAGGGGAAGAGGAATAACAAAATGCTGAAACAAGGACACAGGATGACTCACTGCAGCAATGATACTGAGAGATGCTATGTTGGAAATGAACTTTACAACTTTGGAGGGGAAAAGTAGGGGTGACGGGAGGGGGGATAATAGCAGAAAAACAAAGAAGGGGGTAACAATAAAGAAGGGGGTAACAATGCTCCACAAGAAATGCACTCATTACCTTATTGATGTAATTATAACCTCTTTATACAGAATCTTTACAAGAAAATATTTTTTTAAAAAGAATGAGAACTCTTATCTTTAGGAGAAATTATTGAATAATAGATCTCTTCTTATTTCTTTATCATTTATCATATCTAGATCTACACTTATGGACAATATCAGTTCAAATATAACTCATATTTCTGAGTGAAATACAGGAAAAAGTCCTAATGAATGTAACCAAGGTCTTGTGTGTGTGTGTGTGTGTGTGTGAGAGAGAGAGAGAGAGAGAGAGAGAGAGAGAGAGAGACAGAGACAGAGAGACAGAGACAGAGAGACAGAGAGAGAGAGAAAGAGAGAAAGAGAGAGAGAGACAGAGAGAGAGACAGAGACAGAGAGAGAAAGTATATATTGGGGCTTGAACTTAGGACCTCTGTGCTGTCCTTGAGGTACTTTTCTTTCCTATTTGCTCAAGGGTAGCACTCTACTACTTGAGCCATAGCTCCACTCCTCTTCTGGCATTTTTAGGGCATTTAATTGAATTAATTGGACTTTGCTGCTTGGGCTAGCTTGGAATCACAAACCTCAGATCTTAGTCTCCTGAGTATCTAGATTTACAGGTATGAAACATCTGAGCCTAGCACAGAGTCTTTTAATAATGTATGGAGCAGTGTTTTTAAAGTTACTAGAAAATATCAAGTTTTGAAACATATGCAGAATATACTTGTCAGATTTAATAGCCTAGTTATCACTCACCCTTCTTATTGTAGTACCCAAGTTTCCTGTTGGACAAGTTCTCTCATTTGAGAGAGAGTCTCTTCGGGAATACAATTACATTAGTTGTAATTGGGTTTATTACTTGACACAAGTCATCCCAAGTAAAAATGAAATCCATCCCAAGCAAACAGAAAATACAGTTGATATTACCGCTCCCATTTACTTTCCTTTTGCAGAATCCATACATACAATGTAACTTTGCTCAACTATATTCGTAATTTTTGGCTTAAAAATAATACACTGCCTATCAATTCTCAAAATAGTTCCTAAACCATTTCACTTTATGTAAACCAGACTTTAAGTATTTGGCAGTGGTATCAGAATTGTGGCTATATAAATCTCTCTCTCTCTAACTACAACTATCTGTCTATCTATATAAATACAGATATATAGTTTTCTACATAGAGACAACAATATATATAGAGTGATACCTATATATATCTCTATATACAAGTATATAGATAATTTTTTTAAATCAAGGAATAACGTGATTCTCCCATAGCCATTATCTCTTCATTTCATGGGATTAATTTGGGGATTATTCAAAGTCTTCTAAACAATACACAGAGCATTCATAGCATAAAGTGCCCTTGGCATTGTTTTCTTTTTTTTAATCATTGTTTTATTGTGCTTTTACTCCTCACTCCAATTTTTATGCCTAGAACCCTCACAAGATTAAAAGCAAAAGCTTTATCCTCTTACTGGCATGGGACCCAGTGATACTCTACGTTGTACTTTCACACTTTACATACCTAACATTATTTTCAAACATCACCTTGAAACTTCCAAATCTGTGGAGCTTTCTCATGGACATTATGGCTATTAGTTCCCACACTTCTTCCCTTCAGATGTTGAGCCAACTGCCTCCTCCTGCCTTGGGAGAGATGCCATTTATTTTTTGGCAAAAAGACACTGGTTGATCCCTGGAATGCTATCAAATGTGTGTGTGTGTGTGTGTGTGTGTGTGTGTGTGTGTGTGTGTGTGTGTGTGTGTGTGAGAACACACATCATTTGATCTTCCATCAAAGATCCTTTATTATATTCTCTGCTATTTCTAGGGCTAAGCTTTTGTTTTAAGCTTTCTCGCACTCTGGGGAAGTTGCCAGTTTTGGTCACTGAGGCTTTTCTTGAATTTTCCTGAGAGCACTCTCTTGCACATAACAACAGTTCCCTGACCTGTTGTTCCAGTGGCTTCATCCTAGATGCTCCAATGAATGGCTTTTTTTTCTTCTTTCATTTCAGTCTCAGATACTCATTTCCATTGATGAGAGAGCCACCCATTGCCTTTTTTTCTCCTGCGCTAAAAATTCTTTTACATTGTCTTAGAAATTTTCTTTTCAATTCAGAGCTTAACCTCTTTTGGTTTGGTCTTTCATCTGCTCTCTGCTCAATCACTAGTTCTTAATCTTTGCCTTTATTCACCATGGAGCTCTCTTTACCAGCTTCAGACATAGCTAGCCAGAGCAACCAGTTGTTCTCTGGCTCAAGGTTCACTTCCCACAGGAGAAGCCACAGACAGGCCTGGGGTGGGCATTTGTGCCATTTTCCTAGAACTGCTGCCCTTTGGGCCAATAATCTTTCATAACTGTGAACACCAACATTTGCTGCTAGCATTTCCAGGATTTTTGAAACTCGTTGCAGCCAGTCAATAAAAGCCAAAGGAAATGTTAAACACAGCACAAGACACACAGAAACTATCTTTGCCTCCTTATATATTGACCAACCATCCCCAACCAGAGTTTCTGAAAGAATATCTTGCTACCATTGTTTATTTTCTTTCACACAGGCTAGTCTCAAATTGTGATCCTTCAATCTCTGCCTCCTGAGTAGCTGGAATGAACAGGTACACACCACCAAGCTTGACATATATTTCTGATATTAAAAACAAAACCTAATTCCTTCCAAATAACAAGGTAATATATGAAACTCGGTCCATTCTCATGTTCCTTGCTTTAGCTGACTTCTCAGTATTTTCCTAAAGGAAACATTTGCTATTTCTCGTAGGGAATACTGGCATGCTGAACTTGGAACTTAGTCTTTAAAATTTATTTTTAACTGACACTGGGCTTGGATATGATCAGTGGGCAGAGTGCTTGCTTAGTAACTGCAAGCCCCTGAGTTCAAGGCCCAGTGCCACTAGAAAGAAAAGTACTTCCATTTTTAAACTAATACAAAAAGACATAACGATTTTACACATTTATACTATGTAGTATTCATCACGCGATGTTTAAATCAAGTTAAAGCTGTTTTCTGAAATGTTTCTCATTTTGTCATGTTGAAAACATCCCAAATCCCCCTTTCTAGTCTTTGCTAGGTACAGTTCATTAGTGCAATCTATGACCACTACAGATAGTACACCCTGTAGACACAGACAGTACTGACCAACAGTACCCCAGAGCTTCTTGCTCCTGTCTTATTGTTTGTTACCAACCTATCAACCTTTCTCCTGACTACTCTTCTCTGTACTTCCTCTGAAAAATCATTCTCTCAATGTCTATGAAATCAACTATTTTTGTATTCCATATATGAGTGAGAGCCTGTGACAGTTATCTTTCTGCTTATACTTACTTTTGATCTTTTCAACTTTTTCCAGTGCCAAACACCCATAGTCCTTAAGGAAGGACACTCTCCCCTAGGCCAGAAGCAATCAGCATCAGCATTGTGGGAGGGAGCTTGATACTATACACACACACACACACACACACACACACACATAAAGGACTATATACTACATGTTCTTGTTCAAAAGTTCAAAAGTTATGATCATGATAATAACAATAATAATGAAATAATAATTGCTCATGTATGGGAAAAGGGGGGACTATTGGTAAGCAGGAAGAGGAAAGAAAAGGATACTGAGGGGTGAAGAGGATTGAAATACTATGTATATATATTATATACACATATATAATACACACACACACACACACACACACACACACACACACACACACACACACACACACACATATATACTTGTAGACAGACATGGTGTGAGGGAGCAAAAATGGTAGAAATGGAGATCAAAGTTTATAAATTACAAAGAATTTTATGAATTATATTAAGGAAATTATATTTTATGACATATACAACTCTGCAGCCACTTTTTTGAACAAACTTGATTCATGAACACTGTTCTCTACTCTCATTCTAGAAATGAATGGCCAGGAACAATGAGTATGGACTAACATTTTGGATAATTCTTCTCCCAGTAAGATAGTAAGTAGAGAAAGGACGGGGTAAACAATGTTTGACAAGAAATGTACTCATTACCTTACTCATGTAACCGTAATATCCCTGTACAGCATCTTTACAATACAATAATTTTTTAATAAAATAAAGGAAACTCAGAGCATAGCAAGGACCTAGCTTTGTTTTTGTTTTATTATTATGGTATTGATAAAGCAATGCCAGTAGCAGCAGGTTTTAATAATGATGTAATTGTTGATCCAAGGCCTTGGTGAGAGTTGTGTTCCCTGTGAGCAACATTCTTTTCCTGATGAGTTCTTTACATGCTGCTTGTTGAGTCAACTCTGAAAATTAACTCATCTCCAAGGGCCAAGAAGCCTATAACAATACCAATATGTTTAAAGTAAGTTTCAGTTACATATCAATGTTTTTCATGAAATATTATCCTGTAAAATTTTAAACATTTTACAGCTACTGACTTTAAACATTACTTAAAACAGAACAAAGAATTCCTTCTGCATATTTTTTATATTCTAAATTTTCTGACTTTCACCAGCCTACTATATAAAATCATATATTTGGAAAGTATAGTATCCGAATCAAATTTCTGATAAAACAGCTTTGAATTTGTGGAGATGCTGACCTATCTCTTAGAATATTTTCCTTCATTTTGTAGTAATTTCCTTCATATGTAGTAATACCAGAAGCATTATTAGGTAAAAGTAAATCTACATTCTTTTGCTAACATAGAATCCTTTCTCTTTTAGGCTGTGGTGATTAATTTTATGAGTTTGTTTAAGCCATAGTATGTCCAGTTTGATGGTTCAACATTTCTGAGATGCTGGCTGCAGGTGTTTGTGGATCAGGTTAGCATTGAACTGGTGGGCTGAGTAGGGCTATTGACTCTTACAAATGTGTTTGGTATCAAGTCTGCTGAGAGCCTGAATAGAGGAAAAAGATGAAGGAAAGCAAAAGTTATTGCCAAATGAATGACTTGGAACATAGATTTGGCCCTCATTGGCCCTCTGAGCCATTAGTACTAGAGCTTGAACTGAGGACCTGACTCGTGTTCCTTACCTTTTACGCTCAAGGCTGGTGCTCTGCTATTTGAGCCTCATCTCCACATCTTTGCCAGACCTGGAGCTTGAATTCAGGGGTCTGGGTACTGTCCCTGAGCTTTTCCAATCAAGCTAGGGCTCTAGCAATTTGAGCCACAGTTCCATTTTTGGCTTCTTGATAGTTGAAGATAAGAGCTTCACAGACTTCCCTGCTCAGGCTGGCTTTGAACCAAGATCCTCAGATCTCAGCCTTCTGAGTAGCTAGCTTACAGGTGTGAGCCACAGCATCTGGTTTATAGCCTTTTTTATAGTATCTTTAAAAAGTACTTAGTAAAATCGGAGACTGAGATACAAAGATACCTTCCATATTTTTTCTTTTGGTGATTAATTGGAAATAAAACTCTCATAGACTTTTGAACCACAATTCTCAGATCTCAGCATCTTGAGTAGCTGGGATTATAGGCATATGTCATTGGTACCTGAATCAGCTATATAAGACTTTAATCTCTGTGTTTATATTTTAAAATAAAATAAACCTCTTTAAAAATATATGATATGCCATATTTATATTTCATAAAGGAGTTTATATATAAATGCATATGTACATTATATTTTATAAAGAAGTATATATGTTACATTTATAAACATTATATATGTATATAATATACATGTATATATAGAATATATACATATGTATATATGTGTATCTATAACATATATGTATATATAGAATATTTGTTTATGTATATATAAAGTATGTCTATACATATGCATATATACATATTTGTTTTCATGTGTCATTGCCTTCCATTGGTTCAGATTCTCTAAAGAACTATGCATTATACATAGTTACAAGCTAAATACTATCACATGTATAAGAGGATGATGACAGAATATAAGGACAATGCTGTGGTGTATAAGAATCTACCTATTGGGGTAAACACTTCATCAGAGGTGGTACTGCCATGACAATGATTAGATCAGACTAATTTCACAGCTGGTCATACTTTGAACATGTGTGCAACTAATTAGAATCAGCTTTCTTGAGACTGAATAAAACTAAATCATTGTTGTTCATGAGGAGCTCCTGAAACTTCAGGTTAAATTTACAATCAGAGAAAAATCAAGTAAGAACTGAACCAGGAAGAATGAGTGACAAAGAAGTCAAAAGCCTCAGACATGAAAATGATAAAAATTATACCTAAAGATTGGTTAAGGACAAAGCAAATGTAATGAAGTGGCACCTGTGTAATCTGAAAAAAGTACCAGCTAGTGTACTTTCTTAAAAGAAAATGACAAAGTAATGGACTTTCTTAAAAGAAATGATATTATTAGAATAAAGGTGAAAAAGGTAAGTTTAGAAATAAAAACAAAACAATTATGATGAGGAGGTAACATTAGTCTTAGAGACACAAATACCCTCTGTTCAGTCTGGAGGCAGGGAGTGGTGTTTTATCAGGAAATCCATTGGTTCCTTTGGGTTCTTTCTTTATAGCTTAAACAATGCATCCTCAAGGTCATCTAACCCTTTTGGTCACATTTCATGCCTAATCAGCAATCTCTTGGCTATTCATTTTACCCAGTAGATAAGTACCTAGAAGAAAATACCACGTTTTGTGAACATAATAGAGCAAATGAGCTCACAAACAAGAGAATACATCAGCCGAGAAAACTTGTTGCCTTCCATCCACCGCTGTGGAAAAGCTATTTGTCCTTCTTTGTAAGGCTCAGTCCTTTATTAAATTCTGGAATATAAATAAGGAAGGTCATTTATACCATTAATTAGCCTTTGTTTTTTCTGTACTGATAATTTCTATCTTTCTATTATTTTCTTCAACAAAATTTAAATAAAATATCAGTTCCTTTTTTCTTAAGAATCTCCACTATCCCAAACAATGCTCTACTCTTTTTTCTTCTTCTGTCTTTGTAGGGTAGAAGCTTACTTCTTCAACCCTCTTAAATCCTACATCTAGATTCTTGCTACCTTTAATCCATGAAGTGCTGTAATGATTTTACAGTCTTCTTCCCTTTCTTCATCCTACTTGGAACTAAATCCTGTTTCAGTAC
Source organism: Dipodomys spectabilis (assembly GCF_019054845.1). Classification (NCBI taxonomy): domain Eukaryota; kingdom Metazoa; phylum Chordata; class Mammalia; order Rodentia; family Heteromyidae; genus Dipodomys; species Dipodomys spectabilis. The sequence goes on from NW_024870730.1 coordinate 6,875,901, forward strand.
CTGTTATTTCCTGGATTATTGCAATGAACTGTTAAGTTTTATAATTTATGCTAATGTGATTTTCCTCTACTACACAGTAAACAATTTTTTTCCTTTCATTTTCTCCCCCTCTTAAAAAATTATACTTTTAAAATGGAGGTAACAATGCTCGATAGGAAACGTACTCATTACCTTACTCAGGTAACAGTAACCCCTATGTACACTATTTTTACAACAACAAAAAAAAAACATAAAAAAAGAATTAAAGCAACAATTCTGTTTCATCCTAAAGAAACAAGGATGAAGGTCCTAGAGAGGAAGGAAGAAAGTCTGATCTTGTAAACCACCATAACTTGACTTCCAGGCAAACTGACTAATAAAATCTGTTGTAATGTCTTTTCTTATCTACAAAATACTTTGAGGAGGAACTACCTGATGTAAGATTGCTCACAGTAAACAAACCTCAAATTTGGTAGATTTACAAGGCATGGTTTTCTGGAGAAATTATAAAATTGAAATACATTTAAAGTTGAAGGCTTCCTTCTGTGCCAGGTGACCATGGGAATTTTTATAATTCCATAGACCAGAGACTCAGCTACTAGTCGTAGGTTGTTTTAGAGTCTATCTGCCTCTTCATCAATTGCATCCAAAAATTATTAATTTTGGGCTAGGAAGGTGGCTCAGTGGTAGAGCGCTTGCCTTGAATGCCTGAGGCCCTGGGTTCGATTCCTCAGCACCACATAAGCAGAAAAAAAAGCTGGAAGTGGCGCTGTGGCTCAAGTGGTAGAGCGCTAGCCTTGAGCTAAAGAGCTGAGGGACAGCGCCCAGACCCAGAGTTCAGGCCCCATAACCAGACACCTCCCAAAATTATTAATTTTATGTATTCATATTGGGGAAATTACTTCTTATTGCACTTTTAAGTGAAATAGAAATTAATTTTTCATTTAATTCAGCAAAATTTAATTTAAATTAACTTTCACTTAATTTATTTCAATTTTATTTTGCTAAAATTACCCTGTAATTTTTCTTGTTATGTTTTTGCTGTTATACTAACAGATTTCTTTATTTAGACTTTCTGTGAAGTGTGAGCATAACATTATTTTTCAAATGGACAGGTTAAAGATCTAGTTCTGTTGAATTGGAATCCCATCCTTACAATCTCATTTGACTTTAAATACTTCTTTAGGTACTCCATCCCAGTATAGAGCCATAGTAAAGGTTGAGTTTCAACAAACAAATTTGATGGGGAGCTTGATTCTAGCCATCATAGGAGGTAATGTTGTAACTGATGTATATTTGTTTGTTCATTTGTTCATTTGGTGAGGGTACTAGGGTATGAAATTAAGGGCCTTGAGCTTGCTCCACTGTCTTGCTCATCTACCACTTGAGCCATCTACCACTTGCTCATCTACCAATTGTTAATTGGAGATGAAGTCTCATATGCTTTTCTGCTTGATCTGGCTTTGAACTGACAATGTCCAGGACTCAGCCTCTAGAATAGTTAGGATTACAGGCTTGAGCCACATGTGCCTGGCTTGTAAGTGATTATTTTAAGGGGGAACATACAAGCATACAAAGTTAGACTGGGTAGAAATGGTATAAGAGCAACATCAGTGAAGATTAGCATGTTTGCTTTTCCTGTTATTTTAACAAGCAGTGTATGCAGTTGCTAGATGCAGTAGATCATGCCTAGAATCCTAGCTTCTCTGGAGGCTGAGCCTGGGAGGATTTTTACTTGAGGCAACTCTGGGTACAAAGTGAGAAACTAATTTAACCAATAAAATAAAAACAATAAAAAGCCTGGCATTCCCCTGTCATTCTAGCTACACAGCAGGCCTTAAACTGTCCATGCTTGAACTGTTCCTTTGAAAAATAAGAACATCTATGTACCTGCCAGATTTATATATATATATAAATATATATATAAATACATATATATATATATATATGTAGCATTGATATATTATCTACCTGCCAGATTTGTACATATAAAATGCATCAATATACACACATTACACAGACATTCCCTGGTACATCAGTAAGTATGACCTCTAAGTATGTGGCTTAAGTAAAACATTTCCTTACCGAACATAAATTGCCATCTGAAGCAGAAAAATGACAAAGCTACACTACCTCTGAGAGAAAGAGTTGTAAGAACTTTTACCTGGGGTAACTCAGTCACTTTCTATGATCACCTTTCTCAGAAAGAAAGTGTTACTTGCTTTATGAATGTGTCACTACTTGGTACTGGCCACGATGCAAAAAGCAATCTGCTCCATTTTAATTTGATTTTGTTCCATCTCTAGAAGTAATTACTGGACAATTATTTTGTCATAAGCTCGATGCTCAGTAGGCAATTCTGGCTCCATGAGATTAAGAAACTAATTTTCTCTGATGTGTTTTGCCCCTCTTTGACCTTCACTTTGCAAAAACATATTTTTTTTTTTTTAGATTTTCACTTTAGGAACAGGCAAATTTTCAGTCATTTGCACTGTGTTAATTTTCGTTATGTACTAAAATTCCATAATTTCTCCTTTCAGCTGGCATACTAGCTTTCTGAAAGCTTCACATATGACAAATTTTCCATTAAAACATTTTAAGTTGATGTATTTGTGAAGTGATGCATACTTAATGTAAGGAAACTTTGTAAAGAACTTATAAACATAAAGAAATAGAAGTGGTTAAAGGAACAAATTCTTTGGAGTAACAGATGCCTTTAAAAACAACTGTGGATTCCATTAACTGGGCCTTAGATTGTCACTTTTTCTTTGGTTCTGCTTCTTTGAGAACCTAAGCTCTAGGAACCATGAAACAAGTTGATTTCAACTTTGTCTTCTTTGTGCCTAGCAGAATTAATGGTCCATAGAAGACATAAATATCTATTGAAAAAATATCTATTGAAAAAATATCTAAATGTGTAAGTATTTGGTTAATAAGTGACTAAAAATGCAAGTGAATTTTCTGTCTCATAGTAATTTTTCTTTCATTTTCAGTAGAGGAGAACTCAGCATCTGTGATCACTTGCAATGTGGGGCGACAATAGCCAAGAGGCTAATATTTGGAAATGTTTAACTGTAACTATTTATTTGTACTGAGAGAGTGGGATTTCTGCTCTTTAAGGTATAAAATAAGACCTGGATCTTTAGATAGAAAGGTATTTCTATTGTGTGAATAGGGATTAACATTAGGTTATAGCAAACACTCTAACACCTGAAATTCAGAAATAATCTTTTCCTTTTTTAGCTTGATTTTCAGGTAAGGTCCTGAACTAACTTTGCCTTGGTTGAGCTTTAACTGTGATTCTCCTGTCCCCATATCCTAAGTAGATGGGGTTATAGGCACCTGCCACTAATATTGCCCAGAGACTTTTTTTTTCAGTTGCTTGCTAATGCTGTACAATCAAAATGTACATGATATCCTTAAAGAAAAATATAACTATTTTGCCATATGATCCAATGATCATATGACAGATCATAGATAACTGTGTAAAGCAAGTACAGTCATAGCTCAAAAGCCAAATTTACATGTGCCATATGAAAAATGTGATTGATACTTTTTTCTTGTGCTTGTAATATTTAATACTATTAGATAGCATGCATAATTCTTTCTTTTACACCAGTTAAACAGTAAGTCAAGTGAAGAACTGAGACTGACAAAACTTAGAACTTGCTTTTCTTGCTTTTCTTTTGATGATTGCCAGGTAGTTGACAGCAGAAACATTTTAAAACTTATGTTGACTAAAGATGAAAACATTGATGATTATTTATGTTAATGATACTAAAATGATCAAGAAGTATTTTTTCATGACTGAGAGATATATTTGATCGTCATATCTTTGTAGATATATAGCAGAGCTTGACTATATATTGAAATAGGCATAAAAGTTAAATTATTACTAACATCACAGGTTTAATGACATTGTAGAAACTATAAATTCTGTACAAGTAATATATACTGGAAAATGAAAATAATACTTCAGGTTGGGGATGGGAAAGGAATAATGAACAAGGGTGATAGAAGAGGTAACATTGATCAAGATGCATTGTACTTATAATCGGATTTACAGAACTATAATCCCTTTGTACAACTGTTTAACCATACTTTTTAAATTTAATTTTATTGTCAAGGTGGTGTACAAAGTGGTTAGTTATATACATAAGGCAGTGAGTACATTTCTTGTCGAACATTGTTACCTCCTCCCTCATTTTTCTCCCACTTTCCCTCCCCTCAATCCCCCCAAGTTGTAAATTTCTTGAAAAAAATGTCAAGAGCACAAAGAATAATAATAAAAATAGAAGTCCCTCATGATATGAATAAAAAAAAATTACTACCAAGAATCACATCTCTTCTGGCAAAAAAGTCTTCATTAATTGTTCCCAGAGGGCTTACTATTTTTCTTTAATAAAAGAATAATAATTAAGAAAATAACTAGTGCTATTGAACACTTAATATGACCAACTGTATGATAAGGACCTTATTAAACACTGTCTAAAGACTGAGACAATTGTAGATGAGAGGTAGTTGCTACTATGGTTCTCTCATTTAACCCTAGTGATCTTATGCAATGAGAAAAGTTCATTAATTTGGTAAAAGTGGAGTAATAGTTTGAATATAAAATGTGTCCATTAGGCTCATGTATGGAATCAGCTCAGCTGGTGGGATTATTTTGGGAGAGTCTAGGAACTCTGGGGAGTAGGAACTCATTGAGGAAGTAGATCCCTGATGGGGTGAATATGTTGGTTATTTGTGGCTTCTAATCTCTTGTATTTTGCTTCCTGTTCTCCATAAGTGAAGAAACAACTCCACCACAAACTCCTGCCACCGTGATGTTCTGCCGAAGCATTTAGGGTTACAAACCTGGACTGAACCTTCTGGAACTAAGGCAAGATAAATCTTCCCTCCTGTAAATATATTGTGATCATTATTTTGCTCACAGCAGTGAAAAGTCTAGCAACACAATCATAAGAGCTAATATTTTAATTAGTTAACTTGGGATACAGACCACGAGTTAGTTTCATGTAGCTCTCAGGCACAGTGCTTGAATGCCTGTTCTACTGCTTTCTTACGTAGTAGTTTTAGCTTGTTTGCTGTGACTTAGTTTTTTCATTTCTAAACAGAATGAAAATATCTTATCCAGAAAGATGGTTATTGTTGGGCTGGGAAGTTGGCTCAGTGGTAGAGCGCTTGCCTTGCATGCTGGAGGCCCTGGGTTCGATTCCTCAGCACCACATAAGCAAAAAAAGAAAAAAGCTGGAGGTGGCGCTGTGGCTCAAGTGGTAGAGTGCTAGCCTTGAGCTGAAGAGCTGAGGGACAGCGCCCAGGCCCAGAGTTCAGGCCCCACGACTGGACCCAAAAAAAAAAAAAAAAAAAAAGAAAGATGGTTGTTGTAAGAAATATAAAGTGAGGTGTAACACAGCCATAGTATTAAAAGTATTTATGATTTTTTTTTGTTTGGAATTGTCCTAGCTGTTTTGTGTAATTGCAAGGATAAGGTAAATAGGCTAAAAGAGTTTAGAGAAATTAAAATAGAAAACATGAATGTAATTTTAAGATTAGTTGTCATTTTGAAAGAAGATTTTTAAGTGCATTTATTCTTTTGTAACTTAAGACTTTTAGACAAAAGAAAGTGCCCTGAATTTTAGCCTAAGTGGAGAGTGATGGATAATTTAAGCTAATATTAAAAACAGGAAAGCAATGTACAAACCATAGGGACAGAAAAAGTGAACATGACCTATTCAGTCAAATACCTAATATCTTTGGGGACAGTTCTTTGGTCAAACATACATAGTATGGGTAGGATGCAGAATTATCTGGAAGCTTATCAGAGGAGACTGTCTAAATGTGAACCTGTTTGCCTCAAGTAGTCCTGTAGCTAACTGTTGAAAGATGACTGCTCTTTTTCAATATTTCACTAGACTACTTCAATGAAGAAGTACCCTCCCCCAAACCCCAACTCTGGGCCTAGGTACTGTCCCTGGGGTCCTTTTGCTCAAAGATAGTGCGCTACCACTTTGAGCCACAGTGCCACTTCTGGTTTTCTAGTGCTTTATTTATTTATTTATTTATATTTTTATTTGTTGTCAGTCATGGGTCTTGAACTCTGGGCCTGGGTGTTGTTCCTGAGCTCTCTAGCTCAAGGCTAGCATTCTACCACTTGAGCAAGAGTGCCACTTCCGGTTTTCTGGTGGTTAATTTGAGATAAGAGCCTCACAGACTTTCCTGCCTGGGCTGGCTTTGAACTCTGATCCTCAGATCTCAGCCTCCAGAATAGCTAGGAGTATAGATGTGAGTCACTGGTGCCTGGCTCTAGTGCTTTATTAGAGGTAAGAGTCTCATGGACTTTCCTGCCTGGGCTGGCATCAAACCACAATCCTCAGATCTTAGCTTTCTGAGTCTCTAGGATTACAGGTCTGAGCCATCAGTGCCCAACTAAGAAGGCTTTTTAAAAGATATAATTTCTATCTTTCTTGTAATTTGAAACCATTTATTTTTATTGTTTCTATTTAGATGGAAAACATCTGGTCAACCTTTAAAAAAAGCTTTTATTATCCTTGAAAACAGTTATTAACAACCCTCAGCTTGGAGTAATGTAAAGTTTCGTTAACATCTCTTTATAACTAGGTACTGCCCCTGAAATACCAAGCTGTGACTATTAGACATTGATTTTGCCTTATTTTGTAGCAGTGATGAAAAGTTTGCTCTTATTTTAATCACATATCTGTTTCATTAGTTAGAAACATGTTGCTTGTAAGTCTTTGAGGTGTGACATGGAGTGGTTTAAGACTGTGAAGGAGTATGAGGAGATTATCATGGGTAAGATTCTATAGTTCTTGTCTTAACCAATAGGAAAAATAATTCTTTATATTTTGCAGTCCCCATAAATATTTTTGTATTTCTAACATAATAAAAATTCATGTTTTTTTAGAAAAAAAATCTAAAAAACAATCAACATAAATAAATCATTAATTACTTTTTATGCAAAAAGTTTCTTAAGAAGAAGTGTTACTAACATTAATATGACTAGACACCTTTTTTAAAACTCGGTGCTCTTGTCTGTGGTGTAACAAGATAATAGGCTTTATGAAACAGTGGCAGAAAAAACCAAAAGAAAATCTGTAGAAATTTATCTTAACTGTCCATAATTCATGTTAAATAATCATTTGTATTTATTAAAGACCAGGTGTCTCAGCTTGCCTAATTCATACCTTTGTAAGAAAGAAGTAAGAATATTTTTCAGACAAAATAGTCATCATTTTTTTCTTTTGTTTGTGTTGAATAGACCTTAATTGAAGCAAGAATATGAATCAAGGAAACGTCTGGTGAATTGAGAGAACATGCTCAAGTTCCAGTTCCCACTGTGAAGAACAAAGTCCATATACCTTCTATGTGGTAAATATGTTAATTTGTTCAGTACATGATTAATTCATCTTCATATTGAGTACTGTACAGGTCACTGCTGACACAGGACCTACAGAAGATTGACACATGTCTTACGTAGCTAATAGGATAGTAGTGGATGGCAGGAGATATAATAATGGCAAAAAATAAGATGTTATAATTTAAGGAAAATTGTTTTAAAAATAAAATAAAGCATAGCGTTAGAGAATGACTGATGCTAACAGAAAAAAAGATGATATGCAGAGATTTTGGGTAAAATTTAAATGACAAATCTAAGAAAGAACAACCAATGAAAGGAGAAAAATGCCATTCAGACAGGACCGAGTATTGCAAACCTGTGCAGCTCTCTGTCTGCTATTTCTCACAAAGAGAGCGTGGCCCACTCATTTCCACCTGTCCAAAGTCAATTCTCCAATTTTATAAAAATTCTTTCCCCAAAGTACATAGTTATCCAATTCATTTCTAATCCATTAATGCTTTTCTCTTTCACATCAAAAAAGGATTTTAATGGTATTAGGAAACACCACACCTAATTTAATTTTACAAAAATATTTACAGAGGAGTTCCGGGAAGATGGCGGAGGAGAAGTTGGAATCTGAACAAGCTCTCGCATAGAAAGCAGTTTTAGAGTTCCAGTGAACAGTCCTAAGCCAGAGAATCACACCAAGTGTGCCATCACAGGACAGAGAGTTAGACAAGAGAGGGGAAGCCAAGACAAGGAGACACATCTGAGCGCCTGCCAGCAGCCGCGGCGGCGGCGGCAGGGTCGCAGCAGCGACCGCAGCCGCGGCCATACCTGAGCGCTCACACAGAGAGTCCGGGACAAAGGAGCCAGACGCAGCTTGTGAGAGGATTCTACTCAACACCAGCAAGAACCGACAAGAAGCGGACATCTTCATCCTGCACTTTGCAGACCAGAGACAACCCAGGATCCAAGACTTGGCGTGAGTAGAAGCCTGACTTCCTCACTCCTTCTCAGGGAGCAGAGGAGGGAAGGCCACCCCTCCCCCCCCAGCACCGGTGATCTCCATCTTGGATACCGACAAAGCTCAGAGGAGCTGCTAGCTCCAACTCAGGCCTTGGAATAAAACGAGTCATTTAACAGGTCACAAGAACTTAAAGGCGAAGTGACCTCACAGACTCAGCTCCATCGGGAAAAGTCACCCAGCTCAGGCACCAGCCATTGGAGTGGCTTTCCTCACTGGGTAACCAGAGCCAGAGGCTGCCCCTCCCTCTAGCAGCCTCCACAATCAATTGAAAAACAGAAACCCTGAGAATGGCTCCAGGGTGGGCTCTGTGAATTTTTCACAAAATAGCCCCAGGGAAAAGCTACTGTTTGTTGAAAGGCCTCAACTCTACCAGAACCTAGCCTCATCACCCTCTTTTGTGATTCTCAAAGCAGATCACCCTCCCATAACCTGGGAGGGGGATCTCAAAATCTTGGGTAAAGCAGAGCATTTTTCTGCCTGTTCCAACAAACTGACTTAAGAAACCAATCAAGCCACAGGACCTCAAGCTGACCAGAGACTCCAACAAGAGGCTGGTTACAGACAAAAGGGAGATACAGGATTCTTCCCACCCCTCCCAAAAAAATCAAAAAAAAAAAATCAAAGAACTTTTTTTTCTTCTTTTTTTTTTTTTTTTTTGGTACCTTATATATATAAAAAATTTTTTTTCCTTTTCTAAAACTTTTAATAATCTTTAATTTTTGCCTTTTTTGAAAAAATAATTGTTTTCCAGTAACTTTTTTTTCCCTCTTATAATTTTTATTTTAGGAATATGTGAATGTATGTTTTCCTTTCTTTTCTTGTCTTCTCTCTCTTTTTCTTTCTTTCTTAATTATGTTTTTGTTTTTTGTCTAGCTCTACTGAACTTCTGATCTTTTTTTTTCTCCCTTTCTTATCCTTTTCACCTTTTCCTTTCTTTTGTTCTTCTGTATGTGACTTAACTCTTGTCCTGCACATCCTGATAAACCCATAGTTAACTAGTAGACCCTATCCCCCATTGTGTACACACTTAATCCACAAATTTATTACTCAATCCAAAACCTCTGAGACTTAAATTCCTTAATAGCAGTACTACCTCTTTATACCTATATAATATTTTAAGCATTTTTTAAGTTTTTCACATCTCCTCTATCTCCCTCCTGTTTTCTCATTATATTCACATTCCTCTCTAAATAGATGGTCTTTCAATCTCCATAACTATATTAATTTTTACGTTTCTAATTTTTTTTCTGGTCTCTTTTCATTTCCCTTTACCTTTCTTCTTTTTCTCTCCCTCTCTACTTGCATCCTACCCAACCTATTTCCTGCATTGAGATTAGGACATAGTTAACTCTCCCTGTGCCTCCCCACAACAATCTATTCCTAATTTTTACCCACATCTCTCCCTAATCCTAAAAATTTCTGGTTTCCAAATTCTTCTCTGCGGTTCGAAGCCCATTAACATATAGTTGTTTGATGTTGAATAGATGTATCTGTTGAACTAGATTGTATCTGTAGACTATTGACTGTATAAATGCAAACGTTGGTTGATGGTTGCCTTAAGATAGTGTTCTAGCACAAAACTGGTGCTATTTTCATCTCAAATGGGCAGAGTAAGCCGAAAAAACACAAGAAAAATGGCAAATCTGGGTATCTCAATTCCCAATCTTGATAATCAGGGGTCAGATCAGATAATGAACAATCCAGAGGAGAGTTCCCAAATAGCTCTACAAACACTGGTGGCAAACATGATAAATGAGAAGTTTGACAACTTACAAAGGACTCTGTATGAGCTTGATAGGGAGAGAGAGGAGGCATCCCAAAAGTTTATACAGGAATATCATAAGCGTGAGGCAGCTACTCAAAAACTGATACAGGATTTGCGTGAACAACTTGAGAATACTCAAAGAGAAAGGGAGGAATGGCGTGAGCAGGCTGAGAACACTCAAAGAGAACTGCAGGAATCCCACGAACGGGAGGAAAGAGAACTGCAGGAATCCCACAAACGGGAGGAAGCTAATCAAAGAGTAATTCAGGAATTGAGAGACCAGGTAGAGAACACACAAAGATCACTAAAGGCATTCATGGAATCCATTAACAAAGAGCTGAAGGAAGTCAGGGAGACCACAAAGGGAATGCTGAATGGAACCCAACAGAAGGAATGGGAGCCCAAAGAAACCATAACCAATCAACTAAGTGATTTGAGGACAAACACTGAACACCAAATTAAGGAAGTAAAGAAATTCATACAAGACCTAAAACAGAGCTTCAACAAAGAACTTGAAGCCATCAAAGCTGACCAACTAGAAGGAAAAGAGATAAAAAACAAAGTAGAGAGTCTTGACAGCAGGTTAGACCATGCAGAAGATCGAATCTCAGGGATTGAAGACAGCCTAGATATTATAGAGAAAGAACATACAACCATCCAAGACAAGTCCAAGAAGTATGATAGATCTATCCAACACCTGGAAGACACCATCAGAAGGCCTAATCTAAGGATAATGGGTGTAGAGGAGCACCTAGAAACAGAAGTTAATGGTCTAGGAAATTTGTTTAACAGGATCCTAGCAGAGAACTTCCCAAACATACAAAAAGACAGGCCTATTCAGATACAAGAAGCTTTTAGAACCCCAAATAGACCAGACCAGAATAGGACATCCCACCGTCACATTATAATCCACACAGGATCAACTCAGACCAAGGAAAAGATCCTTAAAGCTGTCAAGGAGAAAAGGGTAATCACCTATAAAGGGAAACCAATTAGAATCACCTCAGATTTCTCAGCAGAGACAATCAAAGCAAGAAGAGCCTGGAATGATGTATGCCATGCCCTAAAAACAAACAACTATCAACCAAGAATACTGTACCCAGCTAAACTCTCCTTCATAACTGAAGGCCAAATAAAAACCTTCCAGAGCAAAGCAAAATTGAATCAATACATCTCCACCAAACCAGCCCTACAAAAGATTCTTAAAGATGTCCTACACATAGAAAAGCAACAAGACCGCAACAAAGGCCAAGAAACTGCACCCAAACTGAGAATCCAAGAACCATAGGAAGAACCCAGTTTTCGCAGCCCCCAAGAAGGTGGATAACATGGCAGGAACTCCCAAATACCTCTCAGTCCTATCTCTTAACGTTAAGGGACTGAACTCTCCAATTAAGCGACATAGACTGTCTAGTTGGATTAAAAAACAAGACCCTTCTATCTGCTGCCTGCAGGAGTCACATCTTGCCCGTAAAAACAAACACATTTTCAATGTTAAAGGCTGGAACAAAATCTACCAAGCAAATGGCCCCCATAAACAGGCGGGAGTTGCAATCTTAATATCAGATAAAATAGACTTCAAATTAAAATTCGTGAGAAGAGATAAAGAAGGTCGCTACATACTAATTAAAGGATCTCTCCTTCAGGAGGATATTACAATTCTAAATATCTATTCGCCAAACAATGGAGCACCCAAATTTATCAAAGAAACACTACTTTCCCTCAAATCCCATATAGATCCAAAGACATTAATTGTTGGGGATTTTAACACACCACTCTCCCCACTAGATAGATCAACTCGGCAAAAACTCAACAGAGAAACCACAGATCTAAACAGCTGCATAGATCAACTAGACTTAACAGACATCTACCGAACATTTCACCCAGCAGCATCAGAATACATGTTTTTCTCAGCAGCACATGGAACGTTTTCTAAAATAGACCACATTTTAGGCCACAAAGCAAACTTGACTAAATTCAGAAACATTGAAGTTATACCTTGCATTCTCTCTGACCACAAGGGAATAAAATTAGAACTCAATGCCAAAAGCCACCAGAGAAAGTCCGGTATCACATGGAGGCTGAACAACACACTGCTGAATCAAGAGTGGGTCATGGAAGAGATTAGAAAGGAAATTCAAATGTTCATGCTATTCAACAAAAATGAACACACAAATTACCAGCTCCTCTGGGACACAGCAAAGGCAGTACTCAGAGGCAAGTTTATAGCTCTGAGCTCCTACATCAACAAATTGGAGAGATCTGAAACTAGCAATTTAATGACACATCTAAACCTCCTTGAAAAAGAGCAGCAAGATAAACCCCAATCCAGTAGAGGGAAAGAAATAATCAAAATTAAATCAGAATTAAATGAATTAGAATCCAAAAAAACTATAGAAAGAATCAACAAAACAAAGAGTTGGTTGGTTCTTCGAAAAACTTAACAAAATTGACAGACCCTTAGCAAATCTTATCAGAAAAAGAAGAGAACACACCCAAATTAATAAACTCAGAGATGAGAATGGAAACATCACCACAGAAACAACCAAGATTCAGAACATTATAAGGGAATACTTCTCAAAACTTTATGCTAATAAGTTTGAGAACTTGACAGAAATGGACCTTTTCCTAGCAAATACTGACATGCCAAAACTAAACCAAGATGAGTTAAACCAGCTTAACAGGCCCATATCAAGCATTGAAATAGAAACAGCAATAAGAGACCTCCCAGCTAGGAAAAGTCCAGGACCAGATGGTTTTACAGCGGAATTTTACAAGGCCTTCAAAGCAGAGCTCACACCAATACTCCTCCAACTCTTCAATGAAATTGAAAGAGAAAGCTCACTACCGAACACATTCTATGAAGCCATCATAACCCTCATCCCAAAACCAGGCATGGACTCATCAAAGAAAGAGAACTAAAGACCCATTTCTTTAATGAACATTGATGCAAAACTTATCAACAAAATTTTGGCCAATCGACTTCAACAATTCATCCAAAAAATCATACACCACGATCAAACAGGATTCATTTCAGGGATGCAAAGCTGGTTCAATATACGCAAATCAATTAATATTATTCATCACATCAACAGGAGCAAGAATAAGAACCACATGGTTATCTCAATAGATGCAGAAAAAGCATTCGACAAGATCCAACACCCCTTTATGATGAAGGTTTTGGAAAAATTAGGAATCCATGGAACATTCCTCAATACAATAAAGGCTGTATATTACAAACCTACAGCCAGCATTATACTCAATGGTGAAAAACTAAAGCCATTTCCTCTTAACTCAGGAACAAGACAAGGATGACCACTCTCTCCACTTCTCTTCATTCTAGTATTAGAATTCCTAGCTACAGCAATAAGACAAGATGCAGACATAAAGGGGATCCAAATAGGGAAAGAAGAAATAAAACTCTCCCTCTTTGCAGATGACATGATCTTGTATTTAAAGAATCCCATAGACTCCACTCCCAAATTACTCAAGGTGATTCAAAACTTTGGCAAAGTAGCAGGTTATAAAATTAACCCCCCAAAATCAATGGCTTTTCTGTATGCCAACAATGAGAGAAGTGTGGCTGAAATTAGGAAAGCAACTCCATTTGTAATAGCCCCACAAAAAATAAAATACCTAGGAATTAACTTAACTAAAGAAGTGAAGGACCTCTATGATGAAAACTTTAAAATCTTGAAAAAGGAAATCAACACAGAACTTAAAAAATGGCAAAACCTCCCATGCTCCTGGATTGGAAAGATTAACATCGTGAAAATGGCAATACTTCCCAAGGCTATCTACAAATTCAACGCAATACCTATCCAAATTCCAACCTCATTCTTCAAGGAAATAGAAGAGGCAATCCAAAAATTCATATGGAACAATAAAAGACCCCGAATAGCAAAAACGCTCCTCAACGGAAAGAACACTGCTGGAGGAATATCAATACCAAACTTCAAACTCTACTATAAAGCCATAGTAATCAAAACAGCTTGGTATTGGCATAAGAACAGACCTCAGGACCAATGGAATAGAATTGAAAACCCAGAAATGAACCCACAGACCTATAGCCATCTAATCTTCGATAAGGGAGCTAAAACAATAGAATGGAAGAAAGACAACCTCTTCAGTAAATGGTGCTGGCAAAATTGGTTAACTACATGTAGAAAACTAAAGGTAGATCCTTATATATTACCCTGCACCAGAATCAACTCCAAATGGATCAAAGACCTTGAACTCAAAGCAGACACTCTGAAAACATTACAGGATGGAATAGGAGAAACCCTGGGTCTCCTTGGCTCAGGCCGAAATTTTCTGAATAGAGACCCGGAAACACAACAAATCAAAGAAAGGTTGGACAAATGGGATTGCATAAAGTTGCAGAGCTTCTGCAGGGCAAATGACATAGCTAGCAAGATCAATAGAAAGCCCACGGATTGGGAGAAGATCTTTACTAGCCATACAACGGACAAGGGTCTCATATCTAAAATATACTTGGAACTCAAAAAATTAAACACTCCAACAACAAATCCTCAAAGAAACAACTGCCCAATAAATAAGTGGGCAAAAGACTTAAAGAGAAACTTCTCTGAAGAAGAAAGAAGGATGGCCAATAGACACATGAAGAAATGTTCAACATCCCTAGCCATAAAAGAAATGCAAATCAAAACAACATTGAGATATCACCTTACTCCAGTTAGAACGGCAAAAATCAAGAACTCTAACAACAACAGATGCTGGAGGGGATGTGGACAGACAGGAACCTTACTTCATTGTTGGTGGGAATGTAAACTTGTTCAACCACTTTGGAAAGCAGTATGGAGGTTCCTCAAAAGACTTCACATAGAGCTCCCCTATGACCCAGCAATCCCACTTTTGGGCATTTACCCTAATGTTTACAAACAAGACCACACTAAAGCTACCAGCACAACTATGTTTATTGCACCATTATTTACCATAGCTAAGATATGGAACCAACCCAGATGCCCCTCAGTAGATGAATGGATCAAGAAAATGTGGTATATATACACAATGGAATTCTATGCCTCCATCAGAAAGAATGACATTGCCCCATTTGTTAGGAAATGGAAAAACTTGGAAAAAATTATATTAAGTGAAGTAAGCCAGGCCCAAAGAAACGTAGGTCCCATGGTTTCCCTTATTTGTAATATCTAGTATATGTATGAGTCAAGCGGAAAAGGTCGGATAATGTGATGTCAGGAAAATGAACCCTTAGATGTGTATTTTAATGTTTTTTTCTTTCATGCATGTGTTTCTAACACATTTATAAGATTATGTCTTTGTTGCTTTGTATGTCCCTCCCCCACAGTATAACCCCTGCTTTCACTATATTTGATGTCAGTATAACTTGTGGAGGAGATGGGGAAAAACCAGTTGTTTAAGGATACAGGTGGACCTGTTGCAACAATGAGAAGTACAAGTTGTCATGTCCAAAACGAGCTTTACAATGTTGGTGCGGGGGGGGGGGGGGGGTGTGCCGGGGGAGGGGTGGGGGGAAGGAGAAGCATTGTTATTAGGGGGGGAGGGGGGAGGCTGGGAAGGGATGTGAAGGGTAAACAAAGGAGGAGGCTGCAATGCTTGGTAAGAAATGTACCCATTATCCTGCCCATGTAACTGTAACTCCTCTGTACAGTATGTTCACAAATAAAATTAAATTAAAAAAAATATTTACATATGGCTTTCTCACATTTTCAGAGGAATGAGAGGATTGTGTCCCTTGATTTGTTTTCCTAATGTCAATCCTTTTTGGAAAATGGTATTGACAAAAGTAGGAATTTTGCAGTTTATTGAAATCCATGAGTATATTTCACCTGGCCATGGAACTGTGACTTAATAGATTATCTGTATATAACAGTTTTATATATATATATATATATATATATATATATAAAGAATGTCACTAAAGATACACGAAAAATCTTGAAAAGAAGTAAGGAAAGTATGGCAAACAGTGAAGAAGCCAGATCTGCTTGATTGAGTCTGCTGAGCATCATATGGTAACATCTTAGTCCCTAGTATTAACAGGCTCTATATCTGAGCTGTCTCACTCTTAAACTACAAATGATTCTTTTGTTGTTGTTTGTTTTTTCTTTCTTCACAAAAGGGTTCCTTTCCCTTCTGTGTGTACTTTTGGATGAGATCTCTAGACATTGGTGATATTATATAGAAACTCACATTATGGGAAGTTTTAATTTTTAAGACATGAAGGGAAAATATTACAAGGGCCATGTAGCTAATTAGCTAAGCTATACAAATCTCAGTGGCATGGTGTTGCTTTGTTAAAACAGAACCCAAAGAATCACTTGGAGTTGTTTTGAGATCTATGAACAAACCCAGACAAGCATTTTGTCAGAAATACAAATGAACATGGTGATGAGGGTTTTCTCAAGAGAAAATCTTTCACTCATGTTAACTTTACCGATTACAATGGACATCTATATTTGTGTTTTTCAAAATATTTATGTAAAAGCTTTTGGGAGATATGTATACCATGAAGGTGGAGTCTTCGTTAATGGCATTAGTGCTATAATAAAGGGTTTCCCAGAGAATTCTGTTTAGGCCAAATAAGGATCCAACCAAAGAGGCAGTTCTCATAATAAACCAACCTGGCTCCTGCCAGGGTTTGGGACTTTTGGCTTCTAGAATTCTGAGAAATAAATTTTGTTCGATTAAGCCATCTAGTCTATAATAATTTATTATAGAAGTTGATAGTAGGACACCGATATTTTTAGGGAATATTTTCTAACATAATAATTATCAAATGGTGGCTAATTAGAAAAATATCTTAAATATTAGAAAAGTAACTTTTCTTCTAGGTGTTTAAAACAAGATCAGAATAGGTTTCAGAACACTTATCCCAGGGTTGTGGTGAATAGAGGAATCCAAAAATGAGAAATCTATGAGGGGATAGGATTCCTTGAATAAGGTAAAGAGATACAATATTTTATATGATAGGTTTCCTTTAAAGCTATATTAGTATTTAATGTCATAGATACTACTTTCATCTATTTGTATCACTGTTGGTTTCTAGAAAATATTCATTTAGGCTAAAATCACTTGGATTGGGAATAGCAACAAGCATTGAAATGTTTGGAACCCATAGTGTTGGTAATTAGAAGAGTCTGGACCATGGGAAGAAGGACTTGAGTTTCAGACATCTATAATGCCTTACCTCACCAAGCTCTGAGCCTTCCCTGCAACCTCAACTCTAAGTATTGGGGTAAGATAATAGGCTTCATGCAGCCCTTCACCAGCTGTGACAGATACAGCCCCAACATGCCTTTTCTTGGACCCCATTAGAGTTGCTTAATGTCTTAAGGCTCCTCAGACACTGTGAAATGAATATGAGAGGTTCTTGGGATTTTGCCAAGTACTCATATTTGAGCAAACCAGAAGTGCTGGTCATTTAATACCTGACATTCTACAATGGTTGGGGACAGACAAGTAAATGCTGACATCTTTTATTCTCCAAGACAAAGACTCTGAGAAATGTCATAAGGCTTCTTAGAATGTGCAAGGGCCTGGGGGCCACTCACTTTTCTGGACACCAACCTGATAAGATATACTAAAAGGTGATTTTAATTTCTTTCTTCCTTTTCTTCTTTTTCTTTCTTCTTTCTTTTTTTTTTTTTCTAGTCTTGAAATAAGGACTCGGACACTGTCCTTGAGCCTCTTTGTTCTCAAGGCTAGAGCTCCACCACTTGAGCCATAGCACCACTTCTGGCTTTTTCTGAGTTTACTAGAGTTAAGAATCTCATAGACTTTTCTCAGGGACTAGCTTCAAATAACAATCCTCAAATCTCATCCTCTTGAGTAGCTAGGATTACAAGCACAGCCAACAGTGCCTGGCTGAGATTTTATTTTCTGTTCTTCATTTATCACATTCTTTCTGCCTGTTACTTAGAATCCTATGTCCTCAAAACTGGTGGTGGTAAAGTCTTTAATTCTTTGCTTTAAGACGGACTGAAGCTAGAAGATTGAGGATTTACAGGATAAAAGTAAAGAAAGTACAAGTGGAATGAATCAGATAAAGTACCCCAACCAGAAAACAGATACTTCATATGTGCTAAACTGCTGCTTTGAGTACCTTAGAAAAAAATGTAAACTTGTTCAACCACTTTGGAAAGCAGTATGCAGGCTCCTCAAAAGACTCCACATAGAGCTTCCCTATGACCCAGCAATCCCACTTTTGGGCATTTACCCAAACGATCACAAACAAGCCATACTAAGCTACCAGTGCAATAATGTTTATCGCAGAATTATTTACGATAGCTAAGATATGGAACCAACCCAGATTCCCCTCAGTAGATGAATGGATAAAGAAAATGTGGTATATATACATAACGGAATTCTATGCCTCCATCAGAAAGAATGACATTGCCTCACTTGTTAGGAAATGAGAAGACTTGGAAAAATTATATTAAATGAAGTAAGCCAGGACCAAAGAAACATAGGTCCCATGGTTTCCTTTATTTGAAATAACTAGTATATATCTAGGACAAACAGAAACGGTCAAAAGCTATGTACATTTGACCATATAAGATGATATTAAGCGAAATGAACCCCAAGACAGGGACACAAATGGTTTTATTTTTGTTGCTGTTCTTCTTAATGTACTTATAATGTACTATGTGATTTTTTAGTTTCTTTTGTATGTTCCTCCCCACAGTATAACTCATTTTCACTGTATTTGATTCGAATGCCCTGCATCTTATATATACACTTCACTTTTCTAACGTGGGGAGGGGAAGAGAAAAAACAAAATGCTGAAATAGGGATACAGGCTGACTAACTGTAACAATGATATGAACAAGACACTATGTTGAAATTGAACTTTACAACTTCGGCAGTGGCGGGGGGAGTAGTTGGGGAGGTGGGGAAGGAAGAGATGGTCGGGGAGAAACAAAGGAGGAGGAAACAATGCTTGATAGGAAATGTACTCAGTACCTTACTCATGTAACTGTAACCCCTCTGTACAGTATTTTTACAATAAAAATGTATAAAAAAGAAAAAATGAGTTAGACCACTTGTATATTTTTTTACATGTGTTTCTATTTGGCTAAGGTCATACACCAAAAGTTTTTCATTCTCTGAGTTTCAAATATATTAAATAAACAGAGACTTAGAAAATCTTCTTCTAATCAAAGGAAAATTTTTGTTTGTTTCTTTTTTTTTGGTGGTCGTGGGACTTGAACTCTGGGCCTGAGCACTCTGGCCTGGGCAGCTCTTCATCTCAAGGCAAGCACTCTACCACTTGGGCCATAGCACCACTTCCAATGTTCTGGTAGTTAATTGGAGATAAGAGTCTCACGGTCTTTCTTGCACAGGCTGGCTTCAAACTGTGTTCCTCAGATCTCAGTCCCTAAGTAGTTAGGATTACAGTCATGAGCCACTGGTACCCGGCTACTAGTTCTTTTGTCATTATTATAATTTTGATTTACAGTAACTTATTAAGTATCATTGGAAAACTATGTTCTTCAAATCATAAATATTCCCATAAGCAACAAGATCCTCTGTTTTAAATCGTTTAAATAGGGATACAGGTGGACCCATTGCAACAATGAGATGTACAAGTCGTTATGTTGAAAAACGAACTTGACAACTTTGGTGGGGGGTGGGGGGGAGAAGGATTGGGTGGGGGGGGGCAGGGGGAGGATGGGAAGGGATGGGGAGGGCAAACAAAGGAGGAGGCTACAATGATTGATAAGAAATGTACTCATGATCTTGCCCATGTAATTGTAACCCGTCTGTACAGTATTTTCACAATAAAAAAAAAGAAAGACAAAAAAAAATCCTCTGTTTTGAAATTTGCATTTAATTTGCACACACTTGTATGAATGTGTGTGTTTGTATACAAATGCGCATGGGTGAGAAATGTTGTGTCATTTTGGTGATTTTAAATTATATATTAGCTACTTGGAAAGAAATAAAAGGACTTTTATTTCAATTTAATGTAGGTCAGGACCCTAACAGATTAATGTGGATTTTTTTCCAAGTGTATTCATTGTACAAGTCCCTAGTTTTTAAAAGTCAATCTTATTTATAACTTCTGTCAGAGTTAGTCTGAGCTTCTGCATTTATCAGGTAAAGCATATGTCTCTCAGGATTATAGTATCAATTTGATTCACTGTGAACATTGCAAACTATTTATAATGAATCCCTTGAAATGTATTAATCCCATAAGATTTGTGTGTAAACTCAATTTTCACACATGCTTTCACATCACTGACATGAATAAGAGAAGTTTTCAAATGCAAAGTGAGTTTGAGCTTCTTGTTATGCTATTGTACACATATGTTTTCTTCTTTGAAATATTATACTTGTAATTCCATTAAACACTTGAAAGCATAGTAAATATAAGATTTTTTTCAGTGCCTATTTAAGTTGATCTGCAAATGAGTCCTATTTACTTTCAGTATTGGTTTTATCTCATTAATTCAAGATTACTTTTTTGTAATTATGTGTGGAATCATAGTCTTTTTACTAGTAGATGAAAAAGTCACTCATTCAAGTTTACTTCAAATTTATTTTCCTGGCAGAAAAACAAAACTTCTCACTCATCTGTCCTTTATGAAATTAATTTCCCTTTCTCATTACAATACAAATGTTGATTAAGTTTTGCAAAATGAGATAAAATCATAAACATTTTAAAGAACATAAAAGGAAGATTTGATATATGGGTTTGCATCAAACTTAAAAGTTTTTGCATGGCAAAATGACATAGCCAATAAGCTAAGAAGACAGCCCTACAGAATGGGAGAAGATTTTTGCCAGCTATACATCAGACAAGGGCCCACTATCTAGAATATTCAGAGAGCTTCAAAAATTAAATCCTCAAAAACCTAATAATCTAACTAATAAATGGGCTAATTAACTAGAGAGAATTTTCAGAAGAAGTTAATATGGCTAACAGACACATGAAGAAATACTTAAGATCTCTGGTCATAAAGAAAATATAAATCATAATGACACTAAGATAGGCTACCACAGTTAGAATGGCCATCAAAAAGAAACTAAGGGCTGGGAAGGTGGCTCAGTGGTAGAGCACTTGCCTTGCATGCATGAGGCCCTAGGTTCTATTCCTCAGCACCACATAAGCAAAAAGAAAAAAGCCGGACATGGCACTGTGACTCAAGTGGTAGAGCACTAGCCTTGAGCTGAAGAGCTGAGGGACAACGCCCAGGCCCAGAGTTCAGGCCCCATGACCGGATCCGCCCCCCCCAAAACAAAAACAAAAACAAAAACAAAATAATAGCAGATTCTGGCTAGGATGTGGCCCAAAAGAAACTCACACAGCTGGTGGGAATGTAAACTTGTTCAACCATTATGGAAAGTACTGTGGCCATTTCTTAAAAAATAAATGTAAAAATACCCTATGATCCTGCAATTCCACTCCTGGGCATTTATCCAAAAGACAACAAACCAGGTTTCAGTAAAACCATCAGTACAACCATGTTCGTCACCGTGCTGTTCACCATAGCCAAGATATGGAATAATTCCAGATGTCTCTCCATGGATGAGTGGATCAAGAAAATGTGGTATTTTCACACAACGAAATTTTACTCATATATTAGAATAAATTATATTACATTAAAGTAGAAAGAATTATATTGTTATTGAGGGAGAGGTGACAATAATAAAGATGCATTGCATTCATAAACTGCTTTGTTAAATGGCAAAGCCTTTCTACAGCTACTTACAGATAATTTAAGAAGTATAAAAGAAAATATTAGGAAGCACAAAACACTTAAAAAGAGATGTGAATATTATTGATAAAGTCTCATTTATAAAACCTACATGGGTAAAGTTCTGTAATTAAAAACAAATATAAGCATAAAGAGACTATTCATTTACTTACCTATTCATTCTTTCTGGATTTTTATTTATTGTCAGCATTTATCAACTGTAAAAAGTGGTTTCATTATGCATGTAACTTGGTTTGACCAAATTTAACTTGCCTAATTCACTTTCTTACAATTTCTCCTGTTTTCATTTTTTCAAACAATTTTAATGGGTTTCATTGTTTTCTTTCCATATGTACATACAATGTATCTGATTACATTCACCACTATCATCCTCTCTCTTTGCTCTTGCTCCTCCTGGTGGTTCTCTACATTTTTTAAAATTATTATTCATTTATTTATTTATTTTTTTGGTCAGTGGTGGGGCTTGAACTCTGGGCCTGGGTGCTGTCCCTCAGCTCTTCAGCTCAAGGCGAGTGTCTACCACATGAGCCACAGCACCACTTCTGGTTTTCTGGTGGTTTATTGAGATAGCAGTCTCACGGTCTTTCCTGCCCAGGCTGGCTTTGAACCAAGATCCTCAGATCTCAGCTTCCTGAGTAGCTAGGATTACAGGGGTGAGCCATCGGCACCCCGTTTCTTTACAATTTTTTTTTTTTGGGTCCGGTCGTGAGGCCTGAACTCTGGGCCTGGATGCTGTCCCTCAGCTCTTCAGCTCAAGACTAGCACTCTACCACTTGAGCCACAGCGCCACTTCCGGCTTTTTTCTTTTTTTTTGCTTATGTGGTGCTGGAGAAATCGAACCCAGGGCCTCATGCATGCAAGGCAAGTGCTCTACCACTGAGCCACCTTCCCATCCCTTCTCTACATTTTTATGTTCATGTCTACTTTGTCACCTTTAGATCTAGATCAAGTTTTCTAAATTTAAAATGGCTGCAAGTGAAATTTCTTCCTAGGATAAATGTCTAATTCTAATATTTAACAGAATTAAAAGCTCATAGAACAAAATACAGCAACAAAACTGAAAACTGAATCAACAATGAATTTACCCTCCCTACACCTAGCAACAATTAAAAATAAATTATGACTCTCTAAGAACTATGATTAGTTACATGTAGCTTAGAATTATGGTTGATCTTCGTATGTGTCATAACTGTGGTGTGTTATTTGTTTTGCACAGATAGCACTGTCTTCTATGGTGATATTGTTTTGCTTTATTGTTTTGGTTTTTGACTTCACAATGGAAACTATCAGGATAATTTTATTTGAAATTAAAACTGAAATCAGTTATTGCTTTGCATTCTTCACAATCTTCATAAGGAATCTCAGTTTCTATCAGTAAATCAGTTGTTCACTAACTTTTGAGTCTCTGGACACAGAGGGCACCATCTAACTCCCTCCTTTACAACATTGGCATTCACTTGTTAGCCACAGTGCAGAGCATACTGGCTGCTAACAATATATATAAAGAGAAAGTCACCTGGCTTGTACTGTATTCTCTTCAGGGCTAGCTGTGCTTTACCTCCAGAAACCCTACAACATTTTCACAATTAAGAGTCAGGGTCACTTTCTGGTTTTGGTGAAGGAAGGAGAAAACTGCTATTTTGAAATGCCCTCTGAGAAATCTCTATAGCAAAGCCTTCTCTCCAAGGACAAGACAGTATGAGAGCTTTATCTGACCTAGAAGAAGGGCATCCTTCAATTTCAACAGCTTCTACACTTCCTACATGATCTAAGAAGAAATTAAAACGCTAAGAAGTATCTGTAAAAGCCTTATCTCAGGGACCTAACTTGTTAAAAGGCCAAAATTGCATCTTATTATCAAAAACACTTTCTTGTCATACATACCTAACACTACTCCAACAAGACTTTGATATTGAAGCTGTATATTAAAATGCAAAGAATGAAATAATTTGAAATGCAAACTCAGAAGTCATAGAAAATCAAAAGGGAAGAAATAAAGGAAAAGAAAGATAGAAAGAAGAAAGAGAGAAAATAAGGAAGATAGATCATTGGAGAGAAAACAAGGGCAGTCATGTGAAATCTCTACACACACAGCGACCATAACACATTCTTATAAAATTTCACAATAAAGGCCTATTGAATTCAGTTCCTATTCGTCAATTCACCATTTCTGGCTTTCAACAAAAGAATTACAAGTAATTGTAGAGGGGAATGAAATAAAATTTGTCCCCATTCTGAAGAAGAAAAATGCATTAGAAATAGAAATATCACATTGATTGTTTTTAATTGGACACTTCAAAATAACAAGTATTAATGTTTTAAGAACCACTCTCTCTCTCTCTCTCTCCATATATGTGTGTGTGTGTGTGTGTGTGTGTGTGAGAGAGAGAGAGAGAGAGAGAGAGAGGTGGGAGGAGAGGGATGAGGAGAGGGAGAGAGGGAGAGGGGTGAGGAGAGGGAGAGGGAGAGGGAGGGAGGGAGAGGGAGATGGAGAGGGAATGTGCCAGGTGTGGTTACCCATGCCTGTTAATTCTGGTACTGGAGAGGCTGAGGTATGGCAATCATCACTGCAAACTCCTAAACCTGCCTTTCATTAGCTACACCTATGCCTATAGCAGATTATTCACACACACACACACACACACACACACACACACACACACACACACACACACACACACATTCTGCTCTCTATAGTTACAGGTTCCAAACTACAGATTCCATCAGTCAAGAACTGTGTCTGCTTTGAACATCTCCAACTTTAGTTTCTTATCATTATTCCCTCAACAGCGTAGTATAACAAATATTGTATTAGAAAAAAATCTAAGTGACTTAAAATATAAAGGAGAATATGCATAGGTCATATGCAAATGCTATACCATTTTATATAAAGGACTTGAGCATCAGTTGAAGTTCATATGAAGGGCCATCTTAAGCCTAGAACCTCATTCCTAACATCTAGGGGATGACTGCTATTGTCTGGATGTGAAATATCCCTTGAGGATTCTTACATTGAAGTCCTAGTTCCCTGGTGGTTAGCAGTGATTGAATCATCAAGGTCTGACCAAATTGATAAATGAATCCATTGACCATGCCATAATTGGATGGAACTGTTGAAGGATGGTAGAAGGTAAGCAGTATGGCTTGGTTGGAGGAAGCAGGATACTGGGGAGACAGCTTGGAGGAGTACCTCAGGTCCCCTGGCTTCCATGAATGAGCAACCTCTTCTACCACATGCTTCTACGTCCATGATGCTCTCCTTTGCCTTCCTCCCACACCAATGGAGTTAGCTCAATACAAAGTGAAACTAATGGAACTGTAAGCCAAAATAGATACTTTCTCATTTAAGCTACTTTCCTTATAATTTTGTCACAACCATAAAAAAGTAACTAATATAATGACTATACATTCTTCATGCCAAGATACTTAAACAATGACACTTGTATGTGCTAATATATGCAATATTTAAGAATAATTTCATATGTTTAGAGTGGTGGCAGAGGTAAAGACTCTGGAGATTGAGGGAGTAGAAACAAAACAACTAAGCAACAACAAAAAACAGTCATCAGCTTCTGAGATTATTTACCTAATAAAAACATCTAGATCAGAGGGTAACCCAAATAGTATCCTAATGTGCTATCAATGGAAAATTTACCACATTTTTCTTTCTTGCTATTGTTTCTTACATGTTTATAAGGCACCATGTGATTTTTTTGTTGCTTTGTATGTCCCTCCCCCACGGTATAACCTCTGTTTTCACTGAATTTGATGTTGGTATAATTTGGGGAGAGGAAGGGAAAAAACAAAATGTTTAAATGGGGATACAGGTTGACCTATTGTAACAATGAGATGGACAAGACACTATGTTGAAAAAAGAACTTTACATTTTAGGCTGGAGGGGGATATAGTTGTGGAGGTGGGAGGGAAGGGATGGTAGGGGAAAAACAAAAGAGGAGGCAACAATACTTGATAAGAAATGTACTTATTACCTTGCTCATGTAACTGTAACTCTTCTGTAAAGTATTTTTACAATAAAAAAAACATTAAAAATATATGTTGGCTTCTGAATGCCAAGGCATTCAAGGAAAAGAACCATGAAAGAGTGGCATCATTAAAAAACATTCAAACTAATTAAAAAGTAGCAGTTTACCTTTTCTGATAGATAAAACTGCAATAAAGCTTGAGTAGTACACATGAAAAAAAGAACTTGGAGGACACATTGGACAACTTAGAAAGTTGAATTTTCAGTAGAGCAAATGGCCCAACAAGCATCCTTTGGTAAAACTAGAGACTATTACATTCAATGTTCTGTGATAAAAGTATTAGAAATATTTGGCATAGCAAATTAATCTCCACTAGTGAACTATTACAAATTTTGAAACAAGTAATGTTGGCCAAAACATAAGCCCTGTTCTGCCTTGAAGGGCTTTTGTGTTTTATATTGGCCATAATGTTGTTGTGTACCTGTGCCAAGAATTTTCAACAAATGGTTATGCTTCAGATATTATTACAATTTCTTGCAGAAAGGTCATCTCTTGAGTATAAAAACCTGTGAAAAGTAAGTGCAATTAAAGTTAACACAATCTGGGAAAAGATCTTAAAACCTTCTATCTTAGCAAAGACTTATAAACCAATTGAATATTTAATCAAAAGGAAAGCTAGTTTTCTTTATTGACATGTCAATACTGTTGTTTGCCATTAAAAAAAAACACTAACTGAAAACATTTTATCATTTGGAAGTTTCAGCATATTTTACCTGAGGTGTATAGTGGATGTAAGTAAATGCTTTGAAAGATAAAGACTTTATTTCTTGCTAGTTAGCTATGTCAAATAAAAGATTCTTTCAGTAAAATTATCTGATCTCATTTTGGAAAGGAAAATTACATACAAAATTTAGCTATTAATCTGTGTCCACTGATGAGCATTTCCCAAGAAAGCAGCACTAATTGGTAGTATTTAGCTCCTTGGTTGTTTCGCTCCATTGTTCAACTTGCGGATCTGAACAGCATGGTGAATGTGTAATGTCAGTCCACAAGAGATGTCATGAGAAACAACATACAAAAACTTTACCTTAATGTCAAAATCTTCCAATGTTGCTTGAACCTGGAATTCCTTAAAGTCAAGAGAGAGAAAATGATCAGAGAATTTTGAGACATCTTAGCTTGTCAAGGGAATTGCACTTTTTTGATGAAAAATGAAGAAAGAAGAATTTCAATTTGCTTACATGAAAATGGAAGAAATGAACATTATAAAACTGGAAATATAATTTGTGAAATGAAAAACTCATGTGATATGTTCAATAGAAGACTGTAGAGATAGAAATCAAAATCTACTAGCATAAAATCTTAGGATGATGAATGATCCTCATTCATGGGTAAGTAGAATGAGTTTATTTTCTTAGAAGTAACATGTTATATGTAAATAAGATATAGACATCTTTTTAAAAAAGGAAAACAAAAAGCTGTTTTCACTGAATAGAAAATGTGAAATAAGGGCTGGGAAGGTGCCTCAGTGGTAGAGTGCTTGCTTTGCATGCATGAGGCCCTGGGTTCGATTCCTCAGTACCACATAAGCAGAAAAAGCTGGAAGTGGTGCTGTGGCTCGAGTGGTAGAGCTCTAGTTTTGAACTGAAGAGCTGAGGGACAGCACCCAGGCCCAGAGTTCAGGCCCCACGACAAGCAAAAAAAAAAAAAAAAAAGAAAATGTGAAATAACTATAGTTTTTTGCTCTTGTACCAGTCCTGGGGCTAGACCTCAGGCCCAGTGCAATATGCCTGTCCCTGAGCTTTTGTGCTCAAAGCTAGTCCTACCACTTGAGCCATATATACATGTCTGGCTTTTTGGTAGTTAATTGGACATAAGAGTATCACAGGTTCCTCAAAAGATTAAACATAGACCTTCCCTATGACCCAGCAATCCCCTCCTGGGCATTTATCCAAATGACTCCAAAACAGCCTGTATTAAAGCAACCAGCACAACCATATTCATTGCAGCATTATTTACCGTAGTGAACACATGGAATCAATCCAGATACCCAAAAGTGGATGAATGGATCAAGAAAATGTGGAATATATACACAATGGAATTCTATGTTTTCATCAGAATGGCATTGCCCCATTCATAAGGAAATGGAAAGAGTTGGAAAAAAATTACATTAAATGAAATAAGCCATATCCAAAGAAACATAGGCTGTATGGTTTTCCTCATTTGTAATAATTAGAATGTGCCTCTAAATCTACATGTTAAAGACAAAAAGTATACTTGGATATCATTAAATAAACAGCAATTCTAATTCACTTGTAGATATATCACCATCTTTATGTTTTCCAAAGTCAATTTCCATAAACAAGCAAGGGTTAGCTACATATGATTAATTAAACACTTTTTGAAGATTATTTTAGCTTGTCTTTTTCACCAACTGACTGATCTGAGATGACTGAAGTATCAACTTGGACAAAATATTTTATCACTGTACTTGACTATTAGATAATTCAAACTTGTATATTTTGAAGAGATATTTCATAGTATATTATTCTAAATAAATCGATCACTTATTTTTACTGTCTTAGTGACTATTATGCAAATCATACAAAAGCCTCTATTTAAATAGGAACAAATTCTGCGATAAAAGTTGAAGCCCTTTTTTCTGCAGAGAGGGATAACTGTAGTATTGTTCATCAGCACAGAGAAGTCAATGCTGAAAGTATAGGGTACCCTACAGTGTATTCATACAGTGAGACCAAAGAAGGACAGTCTTAGCGGAAGATCACATGGGTTCAATAGCTCTGTGCATATGATCATACAAAATGATGTTTATCAAAACGAACCCCAAGAAATGTAAACAAGTGCTTTTTTATTGTTCTTTTTACTGTCCCCTCCTCCCTTTGGTATTTCCCTTTTGTCACTGTTTTTGATTTCTGTACCCTTTATCGTGTATATTAGCTTATCTGAAGGGGAAGCACAGAAACAGTGGGCCAACAGATGAACTAATTCATTGGTGATGCTCACTAGACAGTATATTGGAAATGAGCTATAGAGCTTGGAGGGAGGGAGATCAGAAGGGGGAAAACTGGGGGAAAACAAGGGAGGGGGTAACATTGTTCAAAAGGAAATGTACTTATTTGGGGTTCATTTCACCTAACATCAACTTATCTGACCTTTTCTGCTTGACTCAGACATATACTAGTTTTTACAAATAAGGGAAACCATGGGACCTATGTTTCTTTGGGCCTGGCTTACTTCACTTAGTATAATTGTTTCCAAGTCTTTCCATTTCCTAACAAATGGGGTAATGTCATTCTTTCTGATGGAGGCATAGAATTCCATTTTGTATATAAACCACATTTTCTTAAATATTCAATGTTTTTTTCTTCCATGCGATTGCTTCTAACATATTTATAAGATAATTTCTTTGTTGCTTTGTATGTCCCTCTCCCACGGTATAACCCCTGTTTTCACTCTATTTGATGTTGGTATAATTTGTGGAGGCAAAGCAAAAAAAAAAAAAAACAAATTGTTTAAATAGGGATACAGGTGGACCCACTGCAACAATGAGATGTACAAGTCATTATGTGGAAAAACCAACTTTACAACTTTGGCAGGGCAGGGTGGGGGGAGAGATGGGAAGGGATGGGAAGGGGAAACAAAGGAGGAGGCAACAATGCTTGATAAGAAATGTACTCATTATCTTGCCCATGTAATTTTAACCTCCTCTATACAGTATTTTCACAATAAAAAACAAAAAACAAAAAAAAGGAAATGTGCTCATTACCTGACATGTTACTATAACCTCTCTGTACATCACCTTTACGATAAAAAGAAAGCTAGAAACAAAGCAAAACAAACAAACAACAAAAAGTAAAACAAAAGTGTCACAGCCTTCCTGCACAGGCTGGCTTCAAAACATGATGGTCAGATCTCAGCCTCCTGAGTAGATAGGAGTATAGGCATGAGTCACCAACACCTAGTATATAGTTAAAGGTGTGGCACTGAATTCTAGACCCCATGAACATTTATGTGGTATATAAATATTCATGTTCTCATTAGGCCAGCACTTCTAATAATAAACCTATTTACCATTCCTGCTAAAGAAGTCAAAAATCATCTCTCTGAATCTATTTATCTCTATATAGCTATTTCTGCCTGAGCCATTCAGGTTGGTACAACAAAATGCCACAGATTAGGTATTTATAAGAAACATTTAATTCTCACATTTCTGGAGATTTGGATATCTTAAATCAAAGATCTGGCAAATCTGAGGATGTCTTGTTTTTCAAGAAGACTGAAAATTATCCATGTTCTTCCACCGGGGAAGAAACAGGAAGCACCTTTGCTTTCATTCCTAATGGCATCAACCCCATTCGTGAGATCTCTGCTTATATGGCATAATTTCCTCCCAAAACTTTCAACTTTTAGTACCCTATAGTGTATCCACATTCAGGATTTAGGTTTCAGAATTGCATTTTAGGAGGATATAAACATTCAGAACTCTTTACCGCTAAACTATTTCCCTTAAGCTTGGTGCCTATTGTTTCTACTCTGATCCTACAAAATTAAACAAATCTAATTTATTTTAATTGAGGGTATATCTCTTTTATTTCATCCTGAAGAAATTCATGGAGGCCATCCAGTGACTAGAATTTAACTTTCATAATTATAGCTTAGGAACAGTATACACAGTTTTCCATTCTTCTCCAGTACATGTTCTCATTTCCTTTCCCATCAGTACCTTATTATTATTGTTGTTATTGTTTCTGCTACATCAAGGGAAAAAAATAAAGAATATAGAGAAAAATCCAAATGTGGTGGGTTAGTAATGAATTGTAATTTTAATTCATCTATGTTTTCCAAAGTCAATTTTCATAGACATATGATTAATTAAACATTCTTTGAAGATTATTTTAGCTTGCCTTTTTCACTGACTGAGATGACTGAAACATCAACTTGGACACAATATTTTATCACTACATTTGACTATCAATTCGAAAGTATACAGTTTCAAGAGATATTTCATAGTACATTATTCCAAATAAATTGATCACTAATTTTAATATCTTAGTGACTATTATGCAAATCATACAAAAAGCCTCTATTTAAATAGGAACAAATTCTGTGATAGAAATTGAAGCCGTTTGTGCTGAAGAAAGGGATATCATCAGCACAGAGAACTCGATGATGAAAGTATAGGGTACCTACAGTGTATTCAGAGTTCCTTCACCCCAGTTCTTTATTAGAGCCACAATCCAATCATTGACAAAGACTTCAGAATTTACAATAGTAATTCAGTGTCCAATACTGGTGTCTGTACTATGTTAAGCTTTGTGGCATCTTTTAAATTGGAAACACAGGGTGTCGCATTATTTTTTAATATATCCATCAGAAAGTCATATGGACAAAATAATTCTGTAAAGGCCTTTTATTTTTATGTACTAAGCATCCTGATGTTTTCACCCTTTTCTGATTTATTTGGTTTGATGTTTTATATTCAGCCTAATTAAATCCTTGTCTTTAAAAATCATATAGATATATATAAATAGATGGATTTTTATTATACAGTACTTAGTACTTCAGTATTATATATTTACAAGTGAAGGAAAATGTTAGTTGCAGCCTGTCAATTTTGAAATGATGACATAAGGGTTATTAAACTGTCACTTTGTTGTGAAAATCTATACCGTAAATAGACAATGAAGTGTATAATTAGTTTTTGAGAAATAACATTTATACAAAATATAAAATTAAGTGAAGACCATGAATAAAATTATCATAAACGTTGGTTACACTTTCATCACCACAGCTGATTGCAAAAATTCTGTTTAAAAGTCATTCTTGTTGAGGATATATTTAATTATCTTTTCTAATGATGTTTTTTCTATTAGCAATATCTAATAACTTGAGAATATAATTGAGACAAATGAAATCTTGAAATTGGGGAGAAAAATAAATAATTATGGAAACCATATTTGTTATGCACATATCTTGCTCATTGCCATTAAACCATTATACAGAAACTTCTATATTTCTTAGTAAGCCTTTCTTCAAATAGCAGACAGTGATCTTGGAATTAACAACAGAAAAAAGTGCAAGAGGTTACACTATGTCAGTATGTCATTGATTCAAATTAAATTGTAGGAGTAACTCTCAATTAGATAGATATTCATTTACTATTTATAAAAATGGAGATTTTGAAATCATTCACTTATCTATAGTCCTCACTGGCAAACTTAAATTATCCTGCACCGTTTTACTTTTATTAAAATATTGCTTTAATTTTTAATATAACTTTTTGTACAGTATATTCTAAACTGGAACTTTTTCTGGTACAAATACAAATATCCCCAAATATTGGAGTATTTTTCACTTTGCATATTCACCAAGAAATTTTATTAGGCATTTTCTTGCACAGGATACACAAAAGAAATTCACCAGGATAGCAAAAGGATTATAAAATATCCAGGCATATTTATGTTTATCTTATTTAACATATTCTTAATGTAGCCTGAGGAGCTAAAGGCTCAGATATATTCAGTGATTTTGGTGCTAGACATATGAGTTAATGAAAACTGGAGAATTATTACACCCTTTTTATAAATACAAGAGAAAAAATAGAAAGCTATTGCTCATATTATACAGCATCCAAAAACATGTAACAGAATCCCAGAGGGAACTAGATTGTGTCAAGCTTGTTAGCCAATCATTGTTTTACAATGTTTTTTCCTAGGTCTAATTCACATGTTTTGGGGCAAAGTTATAGTCAAATGCTTTATGTCTGCCTGCCTGCCTGCCTGCCTGCCTGCCTGCCTGCCTTCCTTCCTTCCTGCCTTCCTTCCTTCCTTCCTTCCTTCCTTCCTCCCTTCCTTCCCTTTCTCTTTCTCTTTCTCTCTCTTTCTTTCTTTTTTCTTTCTCTTTCCTCTGACAAAGAACCAGATCAACTTCAATAGGAACAGAGGGGGAAATATTTCCAATTAATATTTTCTGCCTGTGTTTTACTTAATGGTACCATATTTCAGTGCTGTAGATATAGGCAGTTATAATGTATACAGTCAAGATCAAAATGTAGGACCTCCTTTAAGAAAGGAGGTATTTCACGTATGTTTTAATGAGAACTGGGTTTATGATGAATTGAACAGAGAAAGAAGTGGATCCCAGTTTTCTTGCAGAAAAGATGTACTAAAAAACTACAACAAAAATATTAGGAAGAAATCATTCTGGTAGTTTTACTAGCTCATACATGATCATCAGAATATTTGCAGGTTGGAAAGAAAATTGGCCATCTTAAAAAACTATAAAAAATTTTAAATTGGCCTGGTACCTGTGGCTCATGCCTATAATCCCAGCTATCCAAAAGTCTGAGATCTGAAGATCAGAGTTCAAAGCCAGCCCTAGCAGGAAAGTTCATGAGACTCTTACCTCTGATTAATTACTATAAAGCCAGAGTAGAGCTGTAGCTTGAGTGGTAGAGTGTTAGATAGAGTAGAGTAGGTAGAGTGTTAAATAAATAAATAAATGGATGAATAAATAAAAGTTTCAATTGCATTGTAATTCCAAAAACATTCCTGAAATATTTGGTTTTCATCTGTGAAATCGGTGTTTTTCACTTTAAGTCTAAGAGGCCAGCCTAAAAGGTGCTTGGGTCAGCCTTGTGTATCATTTAAGATCTCCCAACTTTACATCTGTGCCCTTTGACCTGGGCAATTCTGCTGCACTCCTGGTGCAGTCACCTTGGGTTCCAGAAAGAAAAGATTCAGTGGTAAGCATCTTGTTGGAAGGCAAACTACTACTAACACAGTGAACTCTTCTTCCTATCATCTTAAGGGAAAGAATCCAACAGTCACGAGAGCACCTTGTTTGGGTTTTGTAGGAGTAATGAAGTGGTAAGTTCTCTGACACCCCTTCAAAGACAAAGTGCAAATGGACGATCAGGCTACACCTGTGAGGCGAGACTATAACTATGCACACCTGTCTTTCCTCCTGGCCCTAATTCTCCTTAACCTGAAGACAATGTCTGTATCCTGGAAGATGGCTAAAGATGTACTGATGTGCTGTCTGCCATTTCATAAATGTCTACTCTTTATCTTTCACCATATTTCTTTGTTTGGCATATTGGGGTCAGATGAACTTAAGACTTCTGGACTTGGGGCCTGGGGACAACACAAGCCATTTCATAATCACAAAACCGTAAACTAAAAGGCTGGAAGAGACAGCTCGATTTTGTGAACTCCACAAAGAAACAGGTATACTACACAAAACCAAAACAAAAACAACCAAAAGCAAGTAAAATAATTTTTAAGAGACGTTTAGAATGCACCTATACAGGTATGTTAAGAAATGAAACAATAAATTAATTGTTCCACTAATCATTAATTGTGTATGGCTACATGAAAACAGCAGAGACCAGGTAGGTGAAACACGTCTACATCTAGTGGTAAAGATTACAGAGGAGACAGAGTTGATTTCCTTAGAAGTTGTTCTCCTAGGCTCACTCTCTTCTTTGGCAGTTGTGACCATTGAACTCTGGGCCTGGGTATCGTCCCTCAGCTCTTCAGCTCAAGGCTAGTACTCTACCACTTGAGCACAGTGCCACTTCTGGTTTTCTGGTAGTTTACTGGAGATAAAATCTTATGGACTTTCCTGCCAGGCTGGCTTTTAACTACAATGCTGAGATCTCAGGCTCCTGAGTAGCTGGGATTACAGCATGAGCCATTGGTGCCCGGCTTCTAGACTCTTTTGTCATTTTTTTTTTTTTGTGTATTTTTACTGTTGTGTCTCTTCCTTTTTTTTTTTTTTTCAAACAAAAATTCCAGCCTTGTAACCATATGAGATCAGGCCCCATACTAAAAATTTTAATTTTAACATAATTATCTCCTTAAAGTTGGGACCTTAACATATGAATGGAAGTATGAAAAATAGAACTCAGTAATATCCATTCTCAAAAAAAATGAAATACATTAGGAAAAAATTTATTTGAGCTAAGTAGTCCTCCCACACCTTCCTAAATTCTGATTAGTAGCTTTCTAGATTTCAGAATCTGATTTAAAAGTTCTTCTGGAGATGCTATTGTGAAGTTAACCTAATCTGCCATGCAGTGAGAAATCATTTGCTTTTAGGATTATGGATCGTTTTTCCTCATACAATAGAGAGAATTCTTTTTTTTTTTTTTTTTTTTTTGATTTAAGAAAAAGCCTATTGAAATGTTAAGGGAGTTGGGAGTCACTATGGGACTGTCCTTGTCCATTTATCTCCTGTTGTGTCTTTCTACTACTGCACAGCAGCATGCACTTTAAGGACTTAGCAAACAAATAGCACAATTTGTGTGAGGCATAATCGAATGCCTATGCAGTCATCTGAACTGCACAAGGAGGAGCTGTCCAGTTCTGTCAACTGGTTCACAAAGTGCCCATGTGAAATGGGCTTAACAGGATGAAGCCCAGAACTTGTGACTATTAGAAAAATAAACTTCTTCTTATATGGACAAACATAGTAGGTGAATGTAATGTGCACAAAAAAACTGTAGCCACTTAGAATTATTGAAAACAAAACAAAAACTGACAATGAATGAAGCTTACCATGAGGGAAAAAAGCCCTAATAGAATTATAAAGAAATTTAGTAAGCCTGAACAGCTTGTATCCCAGAACCTACCATCATCTAAATTACAAAAGCTAAGATATTTTTCTTTTGCCTTTTTTAAGAGTTTAAGGTATATATTCTGTGATTTACAGCTGAAACCACCTTACAAGTTCTGCTTAATTAGTATTAAGTAGCTAAATACTACTTGTTGATTTTTCTCTAACTGTTGAAATACAAAGAAATGCATAACTTAAAAAATGAACACGGATCATATCATTGTGGCTACAGATACAATTAATGCAAATTAAGGGAATTGAGATACTAAAAATTAACTAGGTATGAAAATTACATCAGTAGTTTGTACTTTTTTAATTCTTTTTTTTTTTTGGTCCCAACTTCTTTTTTATTGTGAAAATACCGTACAGAGGGGTTACAATTACATGAGTAAGTTAAGGAGTACATTTCTTATCAAGCTTTGTTTCCCCTTCCCATCCCTTCCCATCCCATCCCCCCACCAAGTTGTAAAGTTCGTTTTTCGAAGTAACGACTTGTATATCTCATTGTTGCAATGGGTCCACCTGTTAACTGATTTGTTTTATCCCTTTCCCTCCACAAAGTATACCAACATCAAACACAGTGAAACAGGGGTTATATCGTGGGGGAGGGACATACAAAGCAACAAAAAATCATCTTATCAATATGTTAGAAACAATCGCAAGAAAGAAAAACCATTTGAGTCCTTATCATGGGGTTCATTTCACATCAACTTATCTGACCTTTCCTGCTTGTCTCACTTTTTAATTCATTCATCCTTGCCAATATCCAACTCTAGAAAGCATGGTGGTTACTATTAAAATGTTACTATAATGTCACTATACTTTGAACTCTCAGAGAGTCATATGAAATACCACAACCATCACACGGAAGTAAATATTGGGACAAACAATGTTAGAAAGTGATAGCAATTCTCCCACAGTTTACCCTCATTCAGTTTGAAAATTAATACGAAATAGGGTGAATGTCATGGTAATGAACAGCTTGATAAATCCAGAGCAAAAAG
The DNA here is from genome assembly GCF_019054845.1 of Dipodomys spectabilis. Taxonomy (NCBI): domain Eukaryota; kingdom Metazoa; phylum Chordata; class Mammalia; order Rodentia; family Heteromyidae; genus Dipodomys; species Dipodomys spectabilis. The sequence continues at coordinate 6,912,384 of NW_024870730.1, forward strand.
TTCTCCCCCTCCATGTCAATTAAGAAGTTAACCATATCCTTTCTATGTGGGCTGCTGGCCATTATTTAGCAGGAGAAATATATTGGAAAGAAACAGGAAATTAAAATGCACATGGTACTAAGACATCTGATTTTTTTAATAATTGTAATTTTAGTACTTATCATAAAACTATGGTGGTAAATGAATGAATTTACCAAGTAAGGCAGTATTTCTTGCTCCCATTTAAATAATTACATTTTTTTTGACTTGTCTAAGCCAAAGATTTAAACTCTAATGATCATTATCATGATGCAGAGAACTCTCTAGCAGAAATCATGTGACCTTGACTTACCTTATCTAAATTCTGCCTGATTTCTCTGACTTTTCAAAGTATTTCTGTTTCATGTTCAGGAGGTTATTTGTCAAGTATTTCTAACTTTTTCTCTTCTTGTCTGCTCAAAGGGAATATCACACATTTAGAAAAAAAAAGTCCATCAGTTTTTCCTCCACCCCCCGTGTATAGATGAATGCAAGACATTAGTCAATGCCTAACATCTTTTTGTGAGTTCAACAAAAAGAGAAGACAGGAGAAAGGAAAGTGAATATGAGCATGCTGAGTGCATCAGAAGGAGACAAAATGAGTCAAGTTCGGTATGGTCTGATTTCAGGTTCTTCAAATATTGCTCATGTATATTTCATCATAGATGTTAGAGTCTTAAAACCTTATTCTGCAAATTACTTATGAGAATTAAATTTTTTATTTCAAGTTCTCAAGTTTAGAATCCACTTATTTGGTGGGAAGAAAATAATGTGCTTGTGTAAAGACATTCTATCTCCTTTTCTGGTAAAAAAAAAATTAAGTTTTTCTCTCATACCTAATATTTTGTCCATCCATTTGTGCTGTTTGTAAGAGTTCCCAGATGTGGTTTGCCTATCTTCTGTGAGCAAAGCTCAGATCTCACTGAATTCTACATATGGAATAAAACATACCTCTGTGATGTCCTTCAGATGTTTCTTTGAATGTATATGCAGTTTATAACTACTTTTCCTTCTTAGTGCTGTCTACTGGATGCTCAGCAATATTAAATTATTTATATTTGTCAGAATATTTAAATTACACATAATGGTATAGAAACGATATAAAATAACTGTTCATAATGTATCAGTGTACTGTGTCTCTTGCATAGCCAGGCACATAGATAAGTTCAAATGCAGTTCCTTCATCTTCACTGGCAATGGCTTAAGAAGGACATTTAGCAGAAGCAAAATTATTTAGAATTTTTTAAGTTTCACTCCACTGATTTGTTTACTCAAGAATACTAATTGGACCCAGTGTCAGTGGCTCAGGCATGTAATCCTAGCTAAAGAGGCTAAGATCTTAGGAGTGCAATTGGAATCTAGCATGGGCATGAAAGTCTGTGAGACTCTTATCTCCAATTAATCACCAAAAAGCTGGACATGGAGCTGTGGCTCAAGTGGTAGAGTGCTCACTTTGAGTACAAAAGATCAGAGACAACTTCCAAGACCTGAGAGCAATTTCCAAGACTGGCACATGTGTACATACACACACACACACACACAATGAATGTCTGTCCTTTTCTACAGACTCTGTCATTCCCATGGATCTGTGGAGAGGAGTGTCCTGTGATTCTTTTCTGAATGCCTCTCAATGTCACCTCTATAAAGCCCTTGCTTATATTTCTTCTAAGATTGCTGTTGTTTTGTATCCCAAATTATGGAGCCTGAAAGATGAAAAGGAGCAGATTCTGGTAGTTCTAAATAATTCCAAAGCTTAGTTATGTTTTTACTATTAACTCCCTTGATATTGGATGGTTGCTTCCTGGAAAAATAGTGAGAGTAAAATATTCCCTAGGTCTAAAATATCCTAGATGGAATTTGAATCTCATGAGAGATAAGGGTAGTGAACTTGTATATAATAAAGGTTAGTGAACTTGTATATAATAAAGCTCAGCTCATAGCAATATAATTCTTGGGGATTTAGAGAGCTTTTTTCTTCCTATAATGTTGGGGATTGGTTCTCTCTAAGGGATCTAGCATGTGGATATACTCTGAGTCCATTGACAAGGTCCTAAAACAAACAGGAAGAAGCGAGTGATGTTTCTATCTGATAAAAATCTTTGAGGAAGGCTTGTCTTCTTCAAGTATGTCTGCATTTACTCTGATAACAGGCAAACAATTTTACTTCGCCATAGGCAGCAAAGACAAGACAAGCAAGTATAATTTCTTCCATTCTCTTTGACAGATTTCCTTTTCTCCCTGTTAAAATGAGATTATCTCCTTTAGTCATTATAATACATTCTGAACAAAATCTATTATGAATAATTATAATAGCCTGGCCCACTGAATGAAATTCATTTTGAAGTAGAAGTTACCCTAAGGACAACAAAATGATCAAGTTTAATCAAAGCATTTAAGCCTAAAGCAAGGCTCTCCTCAATTTACAACCTACATTTAAAATTTATTGTAGTGTTTAAAATGACTTTATGTAACATTTTCTTGATGTTATTAAGTCCACTAAATCTGGAAAACGTATTTCAACAAAAATATCATTTAGCATTCTACTTTTTAATCTGAAATCTAAATCGTGGAATTATAATTTTCCATTTTGTAGCCACATTTATAATTAGAAAGTTGATATTAGTGTTGGGTGTACAAGTACACACCTTATCCTTGATACTTCAGGAGAGATAAGTAGGTAGAATGGGGTCTGAGACTAGTTGTTGGTTAAAGTAAGACCCACCTTGAAAAAATGCAACAAAATGGGCTGAGCCTGAGACACAACTGGTAGGGCACTTGCTTAACAAATGTGAGGCCATGAGTTCAAATCTCAATACTGCTGATTTTAGTAGCATAGCCTACATCTCAGGATGAATTAAGCAATTTACTATTATAAAACTTCAAAATCTAGTAGAGGAGCAAAATAGGAGTGTTAAAAAGTGTTACTTTGTTCCTTGGGAATTCTACTATTACTATTATATTCTACTGGGCCAACTCCACATAACTCATGCTTAAGGGAGTGATAGTTCTTCACAGATTGGGAGTAGATCAGGAAGAAGCAGGAAATTTTCGTGTTTGCTACAGGTGGAAGGCAGGCTGGTTTTGAGGGGTATCTGGGTTCATTGCTGTATCTGCCACTTCCCCCACATTAAGGAGCTGTTGATCCAGCATCACCTCATATTGCTGCCTACAACCTACATATTGCTGTCAAAATAAATCCTCTAAAGCATAGCTCTTGATCTGTTATTCCTTTCTTATTTTCATTTTTTAGCTCTCCTTACTATACCCAAGCCTGATGAGTAAACTCCATGTCTAGCATCTAGTGCTTCCTACCCACTATAATTTTCCATGCTAGAGGCACAAGGAAAACAAAAGCATTTTTGCAGCATGGGCTTCACAGCTTGGTCATCTGCTGTTGCTCAATCTTCTACTGGGAACGCTGGATCCATCATTCTCTCTCCTAATTTTGCATATTTTAAAGTCCACCCAATCAAAATGTCACTTTCTTGACAATGACTTCCCTGATCTTTGATTGCTTCATCTGGAGTTACTCACTGACACTGAATTTTATGCCATTTTCTCTTTTTTGTGTTGTTATTTTTGTGTATGTCTTCTTCCTAAGAGAGATCAAGTCCATATGGGTATAACTTACATTTTGTTCTAGACATATAATTGTTAAAAACTCAGACAGAGATTGCTTTTGGGGGAGCATGTAGCAATGTATCTTTTTCCCACAATCACTACATATACTTAATGTAGTAATTGGATTACTGTGCTGTAATAAAAGGGAGAGCTCTTTAGAAAGGTTGTACTGAGAAAACACTTGTTTCAAGTATTAAAAAAATGTTCATCCATTTGAGGCTAAATGGAGTGATGGGATTAATGAATTTTAAGTCAATATTTTAATTTCCCCCCCACAATGTTTCATTACAGTTTTCGGAAGAGTCAATTTTTGTCAGACGTAAATCCAGCTACATGCCATAGAAATCAGTAATCATGATCTTCATGCAAACAAAAGCACTCTGGTGAAAGAAGAATTAAACTCCATTTAACAAAAGTGCATGGAGTACTGACTCTGACATGATGTTAGGGATTTCTATAATGAAAGCAGTCTCTTCTTTCAAGTAGCTGAAAATCTATCAGCCCAACCTTTCAAGATTCATGATGTAGATAAGTAGAGGAATATTTTCTTGTGATTTGTGTGCCTTTACTGCCTCAGAATCATGACTATATTTGTTTAAACTTTCATATATTACTCACTAGAGTATAGGAGATTTTTAGTTAAAAGTATTTCCAATTATGTTAGAAGTACAAACCTTGGGAAATTAATTTATTACAACTTTAGCTTTTCTTAGGCTATACTCTGGACCTTGACGTATTTAAATACTTTCACTGAGAAATGCAAGACTAGCCAATCTGGGCATAAATATCTTTCATAGGATATCTCCACAGCTAAGCTCAGTCTACCATGTAATTTTCACTGAAGCTGAAGTATAAAATTTGAAAAAAATCCATCAGTCTAAATGTGTTCGGGTGCACTACAGAGCATTCACTCATTTTTAATTTTCTACCTTAACAGAGAGACTTTGGTGATTTATATTAATGTTTTGACTGGTTTTGATAGTGGTTGTTGACTGACTTCTTTCCTCTAAAGTCCCCAGAGCTCTATGGAGATCATAGACTCAAATAATTTTGGAAGCAAAAAGGGCTTGCTGATCTATCCAGACCCAATTTTCTCCTCTTTACATAAGAATCTGAAACATTGAGTGATTCATTTCTCCACCTCATTTAATCAATTACTATTGGAACCTAGATCTTTATCCTCCTAGCTTTGTGATTAGCTTAGCTTCACTATGGTAATAAGTTAGGAAAGTTCCAGTTATTATCAATGTTGTGGTACAGTTTGTGCCTGAAAAATGACTTGAGGTAAAGATCTAGACTTTGGTAAACTGAGAATGGGATACTCAATTTATTTTTTGTTTGTTTGTTTTCTTTGGACTCACATGTTTTATTTTTATTTTATTTATTTTTATTGTGAAAATACTGTACAGAGGGGTTACAATTACATGAGCAGGGTAATGAGTATATTTCTTATCAAGCATTGTTGCCTCCTCTGTTTCTTCTTCCCATCCCTTCCCATCTCCCACCCTGCACCATAGTTTGTTTTTTGACATAACGTCTTGTACATCTCATTGTTGCAATGGGTCCACCTGTATGGCTATTTAAACAATTTGTTTTTTTTTTCCCTTCCCCTCCTCAAATTATACCAACATCAAGTACAGTGAAAGCAGGAGCTATACCGTGGGGGAGGGACATACAAAGCAACAAAGAAATCATCATATAAATATGTTAGAAACAATAGCAAGAAAGAAAAACCATTTGAGTCCTTATCTTGGGGTTCATTTTGCCTAACATCAACTTATCTGACCATTTCTGCTTGTCTCAGACATATACCAGTTATTGCAAATAAGGGAAACCAACACACATGTTCTTTTAAGGTCTTCTCTCTGCAGTTTTCTCTGAAGGCAATTGACTCTTCCATCTTCTTTACCTCTTGTGTTTTTACCTCTGTCTGATGTGGAATTAGAGCAGATATCCCTGCCCACCCTCATGCAATATTAACTATGTCTGCTTTCCTGAACATCTTTTATCTAGCATGAGTGTGATATCTTCAGAGAAATCCTGTGGATTACTTATGCAAGCTCCTATCCATGCTGGGTAGCCATCTCCAAGTGATGCTTCAAGTGCTTTGTGCAAACTGATTGCATGACTAATCTCCTGGGGTCTTCAATATTTCAATTAGCATAGGAAGGCTAAAAGGTTAGGAAATTTCCACTCTGGGTGCTACTAGTGGCAGATGTACATAGTAATTCTGGACAGATAAAAAATCTTATATCTGCTTTTAGTTTGAAAGTCTACACTTAAGATATTATTTTCTCAGGGAAACACCAATAGATTTGCTATCTTTATATGCCATAATGGCCCATCTTTTTCTTCCTTTTTGGTAGGAACACGATGATAATGTATTCCAAACCAAGGTAGGAGAAAAGACCGTGCTACTCTGATATTGGATTTTTTTTTTAAAGGTTAGAGTTGCTTTATCTTGTATGTAAGAAGGTAATTGTGTTTGCAGTGATTGTCGCTCTTTGGCCTGTGAATCCTTTACTCTCTATTTAATTTCTAGAAAGAGGCATTTGCTTGTAAGGTATTTTCTATTTCATTATGAAATAATAAGAAAGCTAAAGCAAGCTTGATTAAATTATGGCTATTCAGAGACAGAAAATGTTCAATGCCAAATTTAGTGTTTTACAATTGTACTTGTCAATTAACAGTAATAAAAATCATGGCTGGAGCAGACCTTTGAGTGTAGTTAGCTGGCTTCCAGATGCATGCTTTGAAATAAATGTAGAATTCATTAGCCCATTTGAAAACAAAACAAACTTTCATCAAGTCATAATGTTGTTTAATGGTAACATGGAAAAGATTGAGAAGGTACATAAAATGTAAGGTATAGATAACCCTTTGGCTTATTTCTGTGTAGACTGACAACTCAGAATTAATTTATCTTCACTCAATTGTAATTTTAATGGTGAAAAAGCAAAGAATATTTGTTATATGTATGATCCATGAGAAAAATTTTAACTCAGGCCAGATTAGCTAATTTTAGGAAATGCAGGTATGTAAACTGGACTATAATGATATGACATATCATGTTTTCATTTGCAGTTTGAAAAGTTGTTATACTAGGTCTAATTCAAAGCTGTACTTTAGATTTGATATGTGAAAAGTAGCTAGCATAAGTTATAAGTACTGCCTGGTGCTGGCTGTGTGCTAAATAATAAAGTAGAGTGCGACATATGAATAAAAGGGAATTGTTTCTGGAATAATGATTCTAAAGATAGTACTAAATCCTGTTTACAAGGGTACTGTGTTAGGCCTCGTAGGAAGTTGTGCAATGCTTCATTGTTCAGACTGTTAGAAGTTCACATATAATGAAAGAAAGCTGCTCATTTTTCTTTTGATGAAAACCAGCCCAGGCAGTACTTCTGATCTTATTTTGATTAAGGAGTCCCGATCTTTTCTAATACCACATTGTTTACTAAAAGCCGATACCAGCACTGCTGTCCCTTAGATTTAGTATATCAACACAAGTTTTCTCACTGTCGCCTCCAACCAACCAAGCACTTCATTTTTCAAGGCTGTGGCACTTTGGCGCAAACGCTTTCTTCAGATCTACAAGGTCAGCGCCTTCAATTCACTCAAACCTTCACCTCTTTCTAAAATTGAAATTCACCCACCTTCTCCTTGTTCTTCACATTTATCTTTGCTAGCATTCATTACTACTAAAAATGTGACATATTACACTTACATTAAACTTAAATACCTCTTTATTCTTAGTCTATTTTCTTTCTTTCTTTTTTTTTTTTTGGATGCGGTCGTGGGGCCTGAACTCTGGGCCTGGGCGCTGTCCCTCAGCTCTTCAGCTCAAGGCTAGCGCTCTACCACTTGAGCCACAGTGCCACTTCCGGCTTTTTTCTTTTTGCTTATGTGGTGCTGAGGAATCGAACCCAGGGCCTCATGCATGCAAAGCAAGCGCTCTACCACTGAGCCACCTTCCTAGCCCCTATTCTTAGTCTATTTTCTAATAGGATACAAGAGTCTTGAGATAGAAATTTTGTGTCCTCTATTCTCTACTACGTCCTACTTTGTCACATCTAGAACTGTTGCCTGTTTCAAAGTTGGTGCTCAATAATGTCTAATGAATATATAAGGCAAAAAGCTGCGTCTACTAAAATCCTGATATGATAACTGACATTAAATAGAACTCATAGGCAATGGTTACAATCCTTAAATTACAGGACTCTTAAGTGGAATTCTTTCTCTTTTCTGTAAATAGGCTTATATTCTTGATAAACTATCTTCTCCCTCTCATACTGATGATCCAGAGATATATAATCTGTTTATTTTCATTTTACAAAGAAGTTAGAAAAATATCTATTTTTTCTGTGTCTAATTATGAAAAATGTATCTTCCATTGTTACAAATAATTTCACTTTGAAAATACATCTTAAATATGAAATTATTTTCTGCTTTCTTTTCTAATTAGGCACCTCCTATTTGGAGTCTTAATAGCTGAAATAACAGAGATTTATCATGTTTTAAAATCAAATTAGCAAGCAGATTTCCTCCTTTATTACTCTTCCATAAAAATCTATTTAGCATAAAATAACAATGCTGCAGTGTTTCCAGGCGATATTTGATTATGTACAGCCTTAAATGGTTCCAATTCTAACCAATTGTTGCAGAGTACATCTAATTATGTCTTTGCTCCTAATTCAACAATCTGTTTTTCCAGTTGTTTCAATCTGGCCTGTCACTCTTTACTCCTATCAGCAGAAAAAGATGTAATAGCACCGCCTAGCATTGATCAAGCAATTTTACTAAATGAATAACTGGTGTGTTTTTTTAATAGGCAACACTGGAAGCTGTAAACAAATACCATCATTCGTTCAACTAATTGGAAAAAAATCGCTAGGGGAAAAAAGGATTAGAAACTAACTCCTTGCAAAACAAAAGTCACAGAGGATGTAAAAAATTACCTTCTCACTGCAGTATGTAGAAAGGAAGGCTTGATGCTACATTTAGAAGATATGAGGTGAGCAGAATAAAGGTTAAGAGCCAAAGATAAAGAGGGAAACTAAGACCCAGAAAGAGGTTGAAGATTAAAGAATTGAAAGACTTCCTTTTTGTTATTTTTTTCGAAGAACCAACATAGTCCCATGGTCTCCCTTATGTACAGTAACTAGTATATGTCTAGGACAAGCAGAAAAGGTCAAAATCTATGTACATATGACCATAAAAGCTGATGGTAAGTGAAATGAACCCCAAGATAGGGACACAAGAGATTTTTATCTTACTTGCTGTTTTTTTTTTTTTTTAATGTACTTACAATGTACTATGTGATTTTTTTTTCTTTTGTAAGTTCATCCCCCATGGTATAACCTCTGTTGTCACGGTATTTGATTCCAGTGTCCTGCATCTTGTATATATACTTTTCTAATTTGGGGAAGGGAAGGGAAATAACAAAATGCTGAAATAAGGATACAGGTTGACTCATTGTAACAATGAGATGTAAAAGACAGTATGTTCAAAACAAACTTTACAACTTTGGTGGAGGGGTGGGGAGGAAAGCAATGGTAGGGAAAAACAAAGGAGGGGGTAACAATGCTTGATAGGAAATGGACTCATTACCTTGCTCATGTAACTATAACCCCTCTGTACAGTATCTTTACAATTTATATATATATATATATATATATAAAAACATAAGGAAAGACCTCTTCCCTGGCTGAGTTGGGTCTGTTCCTGATTGAAATGTACAATCAGAATTACATATCTCCACGTGGCTACCAACAAAACAGATGGCTAGTGTGAAAGGCACAGAGTGAATCTGCTTAAATGATTAAAAAACTGCACTATTTTTTTCCTCTATCAGATGCCCCTTTCCAGCTTCTAACACTGTTTGCAAAAAGACATGGTTAAACTAACCTATCTAAAATTTCAATCTACACATGAACCATATACCTCCACATTTAAAAATAATATTTCTGATTTCAACATAGTGTATTATCATTGTTACAATGGGTCAACCTGTGTCCTTGTTTCAGCATTTTGTTATTTCCCTTCCCCTCCTCAAATTAGAAAAATATATATACAACATGCAGGGCACTGGAATCAAATACAGTGAAAACAGGGGTTATATCGTGGGAGGAATAACATACAAAAGAAACAAGAAAATCACATAGTACATTAAAAATAATAGAGACAAAGATAAAACCTCTTGTGTCCCTATCTTTGGGTGGGGGAGGAAGGAGTTGGGGAGGTGGGGAGGGAAAGGATAGTTGGTGGAAAAACAAAGGAAGAGGTAACAATGCTTGATAGGAAATGTACTCATTACCTTAGTCATGTAACTATAACCTCTCTGTACAGTATCTTTAAATAATATATATATTAAAAATAAAACATACTTAAAAATTCCTAAATCATAATAATATTTCTGAACAAGTACTGACAGAAACCAGTTAGTATGGCTCTATGCTTAGTACACAAGCACTTAAAGTCTGCTCAAGAGATGACGACTGAGCATTGGAGAAATTTGAAGGGAAGAAAGAAAAACAAAAGAAAGGGAAAGGAAGAAAAAGAAGCAGAGAGAGTAAAAGATGGATGGAGATGGAAAGAGGAAGAAAAAGAGTAAGAAAGCAAGAAGGTAGGAAAGATGAAAAGGAGGGAGGAAGGATGGAAAGGAGGGAGTGAAGAAGGAGGAAACCATATGACTTATCTGTTTTTATAAAATACTTTTCTGGTCTATTAATGTCTATCTTATTGAATGCTCATCATCATTACTGAAAGCCTTGCCACCTGGAGCTCTGAGCACCTGGAGATGGTTCTTAGTTTATCATCTCAGCCCACATTCCTCTTTCTGTCTGTAAAGTTTTGGTAAATTTCCTAGCTATTCTGTACTTGATATTGGCAACATCTCATTGTTATTATCTGCATGACTGAAATTCATTTGACAAAATTAGCTTGCATGGATAACTTCACCCTTTGACCCACAAAGCACTCACGGCAAATATGTACCTTTAAGTTCTTATTTTTCTAGTGGCAATGCGATGCCTGTCATATCATGTCTACTCTATTAATGATTACCAGAATAAATAACTGTGAAGGTATCTCTGAAGTTTTCTTCATATTAATGTGAGAAGTTGTAGCACAAGTGGCATTCACACATGCTACTTGTTTTCTTTGTCACAAATTCACTATACAATTTCATCCTCACAACAAACCTTAATAAAACACTTTATGTTGGTATCTGCACTTTTTAATGTAGGAAACCCATGTATTAAAAGCTAAAGTACTGTTTGCAAGGTTAAGCAAGTAAAAAAGATGAAGAAAATTAGTTCAGAGAAAGATGTAATGTATAAAACCACATTGTTTAGAATTAAAATGGGATTGGCTTCATTTCTAATGATGACATCAAGAAGTTATGCCATTGAAGGGAAGATATGCATAATCTGGTTAGTTTACAAATCAACAAAATCTCATAGTTTGGAGGATGAGATGTTCAATGTCAAGGGGCTGGCAAACTGGGAATCTTCTCTCTGAGTTCTCATGAAAGATAGCACAGCTGTGCACTGTAGCTTCTTTTTAAGGGCACAATACAATCTAATGCAATTTGTGAGTGTTCTGCCTTCCAAATCTCCTTACTTGCCAAAGGCACCACCTAATATGATCATATTGGTGACTAGGTTTACAACGTATGAATCTCCAGGGGCCAAAAACCTTCAGAACAGAACCGTAAACTTCACTAAGTTGCTATTTTTCTTTCTTTTAAAAGTGCAGATAAATTATCCACCTTCTCAAAAATTGTAGGTGCTTAAATAAATAATATGATATAATCTAAGTTACATAAAATATTTTAAAGTCAATCATAGAAATTTTGGTTTCTTTTTTGGTGTCAGCCTTAGAGCTTGAACACAGAACATGGCTGCTATCCCTGAGCTTTTGTGTTCAAAGCTAGCACTCTAGCTAGCTAGAGTATCTAGTTGAGACCTAGTTCCACTTGTAGCTTTTGGTCATTAATTGGAGATAAAAGTGTCATGGCCTGGGCTGGCTTTGAACTGGGATCCTCAGAACTCAGCTTCTTGACTAGCTAGGATTACAGGCTTGAGCCACCAGCACCCAGCCAAACTACAGTGTTGTTGATAAAAATTTGATAAGTGTATGAACCTTGATGGCCATTCTCTGGCTTATATAAAATCTCCCTGGAAACTTCAGCTCCTATAAGCTTTTACTGGAGTCAATCAACTGTTTCCTTAGTCTTTTATACTAAGAATACTGATAGCTTTCAGAAAAAAATTCATGTACTTGAATATCATGGGGTACAAATTCATAGAACCCAACCCACTTACGAACTCTAAAGCCATTCATTCATTTCCCCAAATGGTACTTTCATAATACTCAGAACTTTCCTAAATCCTCAATGATTTAAACTTGTTTTTATTCCCAGCAGAAGAATTTGCCTTGTATTTCAAAAAGAATTCAAAATCTAGCAGATGGGAAATTCCTCAGTATTCCATATTTAAACATTCTAAGTTATCTACATGTATTTTTATCATTACCACTTTTACTTTAGTAATTGTGAAAGATCAGCTCTCTAGATTTGATGTGGCTTTGTCAGACATGGGAGTGAATTGCACACCTTTGGAGACTGAGGCAGGAGAATTGAGATTTCCAGCCTCGCCTTGGAAGTGAGATTGTGTTTTAAAATAAAATTGAGTACATTTCTTATCAAGTATTGTTGCCTCCTCCTTTGTTTCCCCTTCCCATCCCTTCCCATCTCCCCCCTCACCCAGCGCCAAAGTTGTAAAGTTCATTTTTGACATAACATCTTGTATATCTCATTGTTGCAATGGGTCCACCTTTATCCCTATTTAAACAATTTGTTTTTCCCTTCCCTTCCTTTACCAACATTAAATACAGTGAAAACAGGGGTTATACCGTGGGGGAGGGACATACAAAGGAACAAAGAAATATCTTATAAATATGTTAGAAACAATAGCAAGAAAGAAAAAAACATTTGAATCTTTATCTTGGGGTTCATTTCCCTACCATCAACTTATCTGATCATTTCTGCTTGTTTCAGACATAGACTAGTTATTACAAATAAAGGAAACCATGGGACCTATGTTTCTTTGGGCCTGGCTTACTTGACAGTATAATTTTTTCCAACTATGCTTGATAAGAAATGCACTCATTACCTTGCCCATGTAATTGTAACCCCTCTCTATGGTATTTTCACAATAAAAAAAGATTAAAAAATAAAAAAATAAAATTGAATCAATTCCAACCCAACCCAACCCAATCAAACCAAACCAAATCAGAGAATGGGATTTGGTCATTTCTTTATCTGAATTCAAGTGTTTTCGGTCTTTATCAGACCTTTTCAATCTTAACTATAATATAAAGGAAAAACAAAATCATATTCTTAAACATGAAAGGAAAAACATAACCATATTCTCTACATACGTCTCTAATTTTCTATTACAGACATAACAATAATGTCTCATAATAATGTCAACATAATAATGTTATTGTTGTTCCCATAAAAAAATTTTGAAATAACTACTTATGTTTGCTAATGCCACTTCTAAACCTACCACCTAACCTCATTAACATTTACACTGAAATGATGCTGGCTGTGATCATAACCAATTGGTCATTATTAAACCAAAGCACATTGGTTCATACATGAATTACTTAGGTTTCCTGTAGCTTTAGTAAATAGTCCTTCCTCTCTCCTCTTAGAATCTATGCTTCCACTCTCTGATGTGTTCTACCATTGGGTCTATTTAGTTAGGATATTTACATACCATTTTCCAATTTAGCCCGCACTCATGACTTTCCAGAGAAAGACCAAAGTGGTAAGGGTTGTATCATTCACATCACATTATGCCCAGGATATCTGCTCTCAATATGTCTCATCCCTCTCCCCCCCTCCTACTCTCCTTCCCACTTCTACTCTCCTTCCCCCTTCTTCCCCTCCTCCTCTCCTTCCCCCTCTTCTGCCTCCTCTTCCTTCTTCCTTTCTCTTTACATAAGGAGGATCTATACACTGAAAATTTTTCTTCTATGTTTTCTCCCTTGTCTAACTATCTAACCACTTATTAACTTAAGTATTCATTTTATACATTGGATAATTTTTGTCAAATGGTTCAATTATAATTTTCTAAAATTTGGTACTAGGAAATCTTTCATCTTGTCTTTTATATTTTTGATAGGCCCCGATTCTTTTATATTTTTGCACATTCCATTACTTTCTGGCAAATGAAATTTAGAAAGCTCACTTTCATATTCTTTGTTCCAGTTTTAGACTCAGTCATTCTTTCAAAAAGCCCTTTTCCTTTTTATTGATCAGTCATAGGGCATGAACTCAGGGCCTGGATGCTGCCCCTGAGACATTTTGCTCAAGGCTAGAACTCTACCACTTTGAGTCACAGGTCTACTTCACGTTTTCAGGTGGTTAAATGGAGATAAGTGTCTCACAGACTTTCCTGCTTAGGCTGGCTTTGAACTAGGATTAGAGGTGTGAGTCACCACTGCCCAAGCATTCCTTTTCCTTTTATTGGAGAATGATACCATAATCCCTTTAATATTTTGAATGGGAAGATAGCAAAAGGTTCTAAGATTCGATTTTTGTGAAGGAATGCATCTGGCATACATTCTTCAAAATTAATTAACCAGAGTAAGTACCTGTAACTAATGCCTGCAATCCTAGCTACTCAGAAGGCTGAGATCGAGGATCATGGTTCATAGCCAACTTGGGCAAATGTGCGACCATTAACCACCAAAAAGCCAGAAGTGGAGTTGAGTGCTAGCCTTGAGGAAAAAAAAAACACTCAGAAACAGCATCCAGGTCCTGTTTTCAAATCCCAGCACTGGTGCACAAATACACACACACACACACACACACACACACACACACACACACACACACACACACACACACACACACTCCAATAGTTTGAAAGCCACCATGGTTTACTTAAAGGTCAATATATCCTCCCAAGTAGAAGCATATGTGCATGGAAGGAAGGATTTTTGGTTTTGATAAAGAAAAAGAGAGAGGAGGGTGAGAGAGAGAGAGATGAAGAGGGGAAGAGAGACATAGAGAGAGAAGAAGAGAGGGAGGGAGGGAGGGAGAGAGAGAGAGAGAGAGAGAGAGAGAGAGAGAGAGAGAGAGAGAGAGGAATTATTCTTTACACTTTTTAAGAGAGATGTGTCTCATAGTTTCCCTGCCTCACACCAGCTCAACTATCCCTTGAATTAATAAGTTCTTCGTAAATATTTGCTGACCATTTTCAGGTGACCATGAATCTAATTTCATCTTTATACACATAGAACACAAGAAAAGGTAAATGTCAATGATTTGTTATGTGTGTCATAAAATTTCCATTTTCCCATGTCCTATTCTACTTTTTAGGATGTAATCTATGCTCTGTACAGAGCAAGACCAGTTTGTATGTCATATAGAAGTTGGTGTTCATAAACAACATTCAAAGTCACATTCAATTGGTTACTTGTGAAATTACTTGATAATGGCTTTTAGTCTGAGAATAAGATTATTTCTTTTCTCTAATTGTTTTAAATCCCAGAATACCCTTATTGTGTCCTACACAGAATATTGTCACACTTAAGTGATTCTCTGTATTTTTTAAAAATGAAATTTGTTCTCTCATGAACTTAAAAAGCATCAGTACAGCATACAAGCACTGTGAAGTTTTCCATAATATGAGGTAATTCTTAATCTTTTGCAAATCATTTACTGAATACTCAGTGTTCTAAAGGACTGCTAGTTATTGATACATTAAGAAGTGTATTGCAATGAAAATATAAAGCACAATAAGCAAAACAAAATTATTTAATAATCACAACACACAGGATGCAGTTTCCTCCCCAGGCTAGACTCCAACCATGATCCTCAAACCTTTGCTTCCTGAATAGCTAGGATGACAGGCTTGAGCCATCAATGCCCAGCTGTGCTCATTTTTAATACTTAGGTATTATTGTATTTATCTGAATTCATCTTCTGTTACTATATCATATATTGTTACTATATCATATATTGTTACTATATCATATATTGTTACTATATCATATATTGCATGGGCAAAGCTAAAAGGCTAAATGTTTCAATCTACTCAACTAGAAATTATAAAGTTAAGGTAAATTGCTTTTTAGCTGTTTGCTGATATTTCAGTGACAACATACTCATGTAGTATATGGATATGATTTCTACATATGTCCAACAGTATCTCATCAATGTATTTTTTAGATAAGAGGAAGACAAGAAAAATCACCAATTGATGAATAAAAGTTAATCTGTAAGTGATTATTTTGCATGATTTTCTTTTTTTTTTTTTTGTTTGGTCGGTCGTGGGGCTTGAACTCTGGGCCTGGGCGCTGTCCCTCAGCTCTTGAGCTCAAGGCGAGCGCTCTACCACTTGAGCTACAGCGCAACTTCCGGTTTTCTAGTGGTTTATTGGAGATAGGAGTCTCACAGTCTCTCCTGCCTGGGCTGGCTTTGAACTGCGATCCTCAGATCTCAGCCTCCTGAGTAGCTAGGATTACAGGCGTGAGCCACCAGCGCCCGGCATTTTGCATGATTTTCTCTTCACTGCTTTTAAAAATGATTTTCATTAGAATATAGCAGTTGAACACATGCACACAATGGATTTTGATCCAACTCATTCCCTCTAACTTCCTCCCTTACTTCCCTTCCCTTTATAATCTTAAGGGATCCTATTAAATACCTTCACTTCAAAAAAGTTGTGTTTATGCGGAGAGCAGTAGGCCTAAACCAAGCAAGCCATGAAACGCATCACTGAGTTAAAAGTCACTAGAGGGAGATGGGAAGGCATAGGAAGGGGAAACAAAGGAGGAGGCAACAATGCTTGATAAGAAATGTACTCATTATCTTGCCCATGTAATTGTAACTCCTCTGTACAGTATTTTCACAATAAAAAAATGTTAAAAAAAGAAGAAAAAAAAAGTCACTAGAAGTGGCATAGATGATGTTTTTAGTCTCAGAGAAAAATGTTTGTTCTTACATTTTCATTTCCAAAGGACTTTTTTCTGCCATTAATGCTTTCATTTTTTAATTGCGGTAAGAAGACACAATAAAACATACCTCTTAGAAATTCTGAGGGCAAAATACAGCATCATTAATTACGGTTCCAATTTTGTTGAGTACTACTGAAGACCTCATTTTTCCTGCAAATCAGAATCGTACTAAACATCAACTCTCCACTGCCATTTCTTTTCAACAGCTGGCATATTGCTGAAGAGAAGAGCAGTTTAATTTGCTGTGTAGATCCTTACATGGTATTCTTATTGTTCATTATCTTTCTTAAATCTTGATGGTCACGATTGCCTTTAAAGTTGAAAAATGATCAGAATTAATTAGACTGGCTCGCAACTAGTCTCTCTAGCTTCAAGCAGTCTGCATGGTGACATTAATGTACAACCTCTGGCATTCACTTATTAACACCCTTCCTAGGGGCATAGTAACCTTCACCCATTTATTTCTAATCCAAATTAAATATTGTCCAAGACACAACATTTTTTTAAAAAGAAAACAACAAGCAGCAGCTATAGAAATAACTCTACTAGCCCACCTTCTCAGTGAATAAAATGTCCTTCATGTATATATATATATATACCCACATACATACATCATAATATGCTTATGTTTGAATATACTATATATATTTGGATTTTTTTGTTACTGAAGAAAGAAGAAACGTATCAGCCAATACACACCAAAGATGTTTTCTCTATTCCAATCTGCCATTCACGTTATGTAACATTCAATAATGCCATTTGGTAAATTAAATTCACCAATAATTTTATATGTTCTCTTTTCAAACAGCATATTATTTCTGAACTTGTAGCGGGTTATCTCAATAATACAGTGTCTTCTACCTTTTTGATAATAGCATGAAATTTGAATGTGTCATGCAGCTAATTTGACAAGGTTACATAATAGCACTGCACTGAGGACCAGGAACAAATGAATTGCAGTTGGTTCTACACAACCGAAATGGATATTTTACCATAATTTAGTTTATATTTTCTGTAAACAAATTAATAAATATTAATGAAAGTTAAAATGTGTATACCAAAGGTGGGAGGTAGTAAAGTGCAGTGGTCCTACACATTGCTGTGGAGATGGATTGGTCTTGGTTATTTTCCAGCTATCCATGGGCTTTTGACATATCAGCCTCCTGAGTAGCTAAGATTATAGGCTTGAGATACCGGCACTGAGCTGCACATTTTATTTTTATATGAGGGACTATAGATTTTGAAAATATTTTTAATAAGTGTTAAGCTGTACTCATATAAGAAATCAGACAAAATGCAACAAGAGTGTATAAATGAGGACTGTGTAATCCTTCCCACAGAGCTGTCAAGCCAATAGTTGGCAGTTACTGACCATTTAATGTGAGACATTAAGTCCACTTACGAATTATGAACATTGATTCTAGTAACCACTCAAGGAGACTGGAGTAGCATTTATAAATTGAGTTTTATAGGTGGAGATGTACAATTTGCTGTGTTTGCTTGAACTAAGGTGTCTCAGTCCCTGAGCTTAATTCTTAAACTAAGGTCTGAGCCTGACACTTACAAAGTGAATTTAAGATAGGCTTTCTTAAATTAAAAAAATAACATTTCAAATGATTGCAATAATTCCAAATATCTTTTTCCTTTCCAGGTTTACTGTTTCCCAGTACTTATTCTTAGCTGAGTTCAGTTGCCTAAATAAATTCTATGAAGTACAAAAATTTATCTTCTGAGGAAAGTTAATTAGCAGTTCTTCTCTAGGGGCATTGCTTCTTGGAAATGACACTTAAAGTTTTGACTCGGCTATATCATTTAGTATCTGAGTGCGAGAGCAAGCATGCATGCATGTGTGTGCGCACACACACACATATACACACACACAGTGTCCTTAAACTTTCTAGATGTGAAAGAATACTAAAAAAGTGTTCTGAACCAAATAGTATGATTTTTTAACTGTATTTTTTGCATTTCTCTCTTGAATTTTAGTAATGCAGAAAAGATTTTTGCTTAAGGCAATTATTCTATATGAAATTTGTCAGGGTATGGCAATTGATAATACCTTTTAAATTTTAAACTATCTTTTAAGGTATCTCAACACACACACACACAAAATATTTTCTCATTAAAATGAATCTGTAAGTCACCAAAACACACAAAATAAAGTAAAATTGAATAAAGTAAATGGCAGCCTAACAGAGCTCCATCAGCCTAACACAGCTTCATCATTCCTCCTTCTTGAGGGTTTAATCCCAGACAGCTGGAAGCTTCATTGTGGAAAAAAAATCTGTGAAGAATTCTCCAATATTATACCTCCTGTCTAGGGTAGGAGGAGCTGACATTAGCTCATTTTCAGCTTATAATTGCTTGTTAGGAAAGAAATGGCAAAAATGTAAGTTCTTGAAACTTTAAAAATCACTTAATTGTCTAGCATTCTGTTGAATATTAATGTATTTTCTTACTTGAAACATTGTGTTTTGTGTGTGTGTGTGTGTGTGTGTGTGTGTGTGTGTGTGTGTGTGTGTCTAGAACTCAAGGCTTGGGCACCATCCCTTTGCGTTTGTTTTGTTCAAGGCTAGCTTTGTACCATTTGAATCACAGCTCCACTTCCAGCTTTTTGGTGGTGCATTGTAAATGAGTCTCAAGGACTTTCCTGCCTAGTCTGGTTTCAAGCCATGAGTCTCAGATCTCAGCTTTTTGAGTAATTAGGATTATAGATGTGAGCCATTAGACCCCAGCTAAATATAATATATAACTTTTATATATTCTTTTCTTTTCTCTTCCCCTTCTCTCCCTCCCTCCTCCTCTTTTTTTCCTCTTCCTCCCCCTGGGGCTCCTCTTACTCCCCTTCCTCCTCTTTTGTGCATATTAAGTAAGCTTACTGTCAGTTGACCACTTGGGTTCTTAGAAGACAGGTTCTACTAATAAGCTCAGGCTCACCTAGAATTCATAATGCTCCTAACTCTGTCACCCAAATTCTAAGATTATAGGAACCAACCATACATTTATGTTTCTGGGTACATTTCTATTTTTAATTTAATATTTGTTTTTCCAAGAGGAGGAAATGACATCTAAAATGTTAGGAATTCTAGAACATGCTTTAGTTGAGATAAAACTTTTTTTGAGTAATAGGGTAAAGAAGAAAGATGAATTTTGTAGGTTCCTGTGGTGTCAGCAAGTAACATCATGTAGGTTTTCTACTTGTTCCAAAAATCAAGTGATGTCAATATAAACTTGGGAAAACGGTCATCATGGGCAACATGGTGTTTTGTTAGAGAGGATTGAGAGAAATAGAAATGATAAATGGCTGTTTGCTGCTGTTGGATTTCAGAGAGATTCTGGGAAATTGAACTTCAGAGACTTGTTCATATAAGACATGAAGACTGCAGTAATACTCTTCATATGATCATGGTGGCAGTAAAAAATAAAACAATGATTCCCATTGTTTATTGACCTGTTCTAAGCAATTCAGTACATTTTCAATCACCTCGCTTCCTCATTCCCATATAACAGAGAAGTAGTTACTTGAGAACAATGAGAAATTTTCTGTGTAATAAGGTGGAGGAGAACGATGGCTTTGGTAGTTTCCATGATAGCTGCAAATTAATTGGAACCCTTTTCTCAGCCTTGATATCCTGGAAGGATTCCTGAGCATGACTCCCAGGAGAATCAGGGAATGAATGTGTAACAGCAGCAGTTCCTCAGGGAATTAAGGAACACACATATCTGCTCATCCAGAGCAGTGGAATGAAAATATGCTGTCTTCCTAGAACTTCCTCTTCAGAGGAAGGAATTTTGGAAGAAATGTTTGACTTCCCTCTTAGAGTTCAAAAGCTGAACAATGATTTGAAACAAAGGGAATTGGAGGAGGGAGTGTACCATCTCTGCACTTGTGTGCATAGCTTACTAGTCTGTGTTTGCGGATAATTGAAGTTTAAGTATGGAAACAAGGAAAACAACGTTGAACAATAAGAAAATCAAGACAGTTTTCCAGATGTTATTTGTACAAGGGTAAATAGCTGGAAGTTTTGTCATTCATGGTATGTACTACTTATTTTGACGTTTTATGTTTTATCTTTTTCTTTCTGGTACTGGGCATTTTTGCTCAAAGTAGCTACACAATCACTTGAGTCACATTTCACTTCCTTATTTTCTTTCTGGCTAATTGGAGAAGAGTTTCAAGGTTTCATCATCTGGGACTGGCTCTGAACCAAGACTCTCAGAACTCCATCTCCTGAGTAGCTAGTTAAGGAGTGAGCCACTAGCACCCGGATCCACTTTTCTTTATACAAGTGCTTTTTCTTTTTTTTCTTTCTTTTTTTTTTTTTTTTTTATAAAATTTACAGTGCAAAAAATAAGTTGTGGTGATATTTTAGAATTAAAGAGAAACCGCTCATAGAAGAAAAAATAATGGTAATAACTCATTTGCTTAGCCAGGGACTAGGGTTTGCAATATTGAGTGCCAACCTGTCTAATTATAAGTCCAATATATTGAGGTTGATGTTATTATTCACCAGTCTTTACATGCAAGGGTATTAGCCATGCTACACCAATTTCTTTAAAGGAGTTACTGGACAATTAAAGTTTGAAGAATTTCTGAAATAAGAGTCCAGAAATAGTCTTAGAGGAGCACTCAACAATAGAATAGTATTGGCACAATCAGATCAGCCAAATTGCAAGGATTCACACAATACGTAAGAGACAGATTTAGCATTCATCAGAAGGATGACTGCTTTTTCTAAGTTTGAAGGCATGTGCGTACAGTTCAATTACAATTGTTTAAAAAAGAATACTTTAGAATATTTCCCTTAGAGGACAATTATTTTGAATCCCTTAGAAAAGAACATGTGCATTCAGGCTGGGTACCCAGATTAGTAACAACTGATGTGTCTGAAATGTTTGCACAAGCTCCTTAACCACAGTGAACCTGAATACTACTTTGATGTCCAAGAACCAAGATATCCGCCATCCTGAGAGGCATTTTCTCAAGGCATCGGTGCCGATGTATTTTTTCAAGCAATTCATGGAGTCCTAGTTACTGTGTTACTGAAGCATTCAAAGTGAATTCTCCAAGAGCATGGTAAGTGGTATAATTAATGAGACATTAGCATTCACACCAGGTTTCATTCTTCTTCCATCTTTTCTTTCTTTATTAGGAAACAGCTCCTTTTTTTTTTATCTAATTGATGTAACTTGTGAATCTTTAATCTATTCATTATAGTCTTTTCTTCTCATCCATAGTCTACCCTCATAAAGTTCCATGTCTTCTAGTCAAGGACCACTTCCTACTGTATAAAGAATGCTCACACAAACACTGGGACCCTGAAGCCCTTAGATTTGCAGTCCTGCCCTGGCTACTCTCAAACACATTTGCCCTGACTGAAAAAAAATGGGTTCCAAGGTATTTTGTTTAGAAATTCAGTACCATGAATAAGTTGTGGTGATATTTTAGAATTAAACTGAAACTGCTCATAGAAGAAAAAAAATAATGGTAATAGCTCATTTGCTTAGCCAGGGACTAGGGTTTTCAATATTAAGTGCCAACCTGTCTAATTATAAGTCCAATATGTTGAGGTTGATGTTATTATTCACCAGTCTTTACATGCAAGGGTATTAGCCATGCTACATCATGCTACACCTTTTATTTGCTAGCAGAATACAAGGTCAGCTTAGTTCAAAATAGAAATGCCTTCATAATAACATAAAAGAATACATTTGAATGACCTCGTAAATGAAACAATAAAAATAAATAAAATGAAATAAGCCTTACTGTAGAAACAAGAGTTCTAATGGGGAAAAAATCAGTAACAACTCAAAAAATTGTATGTGGTAAGGAAGGAGAGTGGAGGGTATTGTTTTCAGAGCATAAACAGCTGAAATTAAATGAAATTTAAACACGGGACAGACCAAACTGATTTTGTGTGTGTGTGTGTGCCTCCTATAATTATTATAATTCGAAGATAGAGGCCATCTTGTTATAGAGACCATCACTGCTTATAATCTTTGCACATCCAAGATGACTTTCAAATAGCCTAATAAAAGTACATTCAAATTACCTAGGAAAATAAACTCCAATAAAAATTGGCACTATAAATTGGAAAGCAATAGGTAGAAAGCTTGATTTATTGATAAGTGAGAGTATACTATATATATTCTACATATATGGACTGTGCATTATGAGATCACTCTAACATAAAGGAATTGCAGGAGATAACAATAAATTGATGCAGAGATTAAAGGAAAAAAATATCACACATCCCACAGGTGGGTAGGCTTTGCTTCATAAATTGAATCCATTTATTTTCAAATAACGGGTGTCAGTTGAACAAAATTATACCAGGAATGATTGTTTTCTAAGGAAAGATATGGCCAATGGTTTGGTAAGATAAATGATCATCTCATAAGTAAAAAAGAAATGACTTCCCATTTTACGATTTTGAAGGGTTCTCATATATCCTATTAGATGTTCCTAAAGTAAAAACATTTTGGGATCTCAGATAATGCATATTCATTAGCAAGAATAATTTTTAATATAGTAGCCCAGTGGAAATTCAACAAAAAAATAGATATTTAAAGTGAGCCTTTTAAAAATAAATAACATTATAATCTCCCTGCTGTAGAATTATATGACTAATAAAGATTCTAAAACATGAATAATACTTAAAATACATTGTATTATTATGTCATATAAAGTGGGCAATTCTTATCCTGCTTTTATAGACAATTCTGGCCACATTATTGATTTTACTCTTAAAATATGGCTATTTTTAAATTGAAGTGAGGAACTAACAATGCTTCACCAGTTGCCTATATGTGTATATAACCTAAAGTTGGCATTGCCAAAGTATGTTGAAACAAATGAACTACACAAGGATTAAAACTAAACCACAATTTTGATTAAACAGTAAGAATTTTAACAAGTCACTAGAGTGAAGAGACAAAATGGGAAGAGAAAAATTTTGCTATCTGACACAGGATTAACAACCATAAAATAAAAGGAACTCTCAAAAGTAAACTTCTGAAAAACCATCATCCAATTAAATGGGAAAATGAATTGCACAGACAATTCTTGAATAAAGTACAAATGGCCAATAAATGAATGTGTTCAACAGCCTTGGCCACAAAAGAAAATTTATCCTCACTGCTATCAGAATGGCCATCATCAAGAGTACAAGCAAGAACGAATACTGTCAAGGATGCAGGGATAAAGAAGTTTCACACGCTTGGTGTGAAGGTTAATTAAGGAAACCAGTGTGGACATTGGTATGGAAATTCCTCAATAAAGTAAAAATAGATCTACATGTTATCTTGAGATTCTCCTCTTGGCTTGTTTGTTGATAATAACTTATATATCCTCAAGCAGAAGCTCCAGCAAGAAAATGTCTGAGAGAATCAAAATAAAGAATTCTAGGTGCAACTTGGTTCTTCGAAATGTTTAGGGATTCCCCCAACCATGTAATAAATAGTAAATATTTATAATTAAAAGATTCTGCTTTATAGTTACTTGTCTTTGAGGCAAAATGACTTGGCTGTCTCTTTCCTGTTCTTATGATTTGGTACTTAAGGCTTAGCATTTCTTTTTTTCTTATCTGTTTGCTCCTAAAAACTGTTATTTTTATTTTTAAATTGACACATAACATAGAATATGTCCTTGCTTAATGTTCAAGGCAGAGTATGTGTTTCTGTCTCCTCAAAAATTTATTATTTTGGGCTGGGAAGGTGGCTCAGTGGTAGAGCGCTTGCCTTGGATGCCTGAGGCCCTGGGTTTGATTCCTCAGCACCACATAAAGCAAAATGAAAAAAGCCGGAAGTGGCGCTATGGCTCAAGTGGTAGAGCGCTAGCCTTGAGCTGAAGAGCTGAGGGACAGCGCCCAGGCCCAGAGTTCAGGCCCCACAACCGGACCAAAAAAAAAAAAAATTTATTATTTCACTATGATTAAAGTACCAGTAATTCTTCATTCAAAACCAATGCATTGTGTCCAGTCTTAATCTCTTTCATTGTTTTTCAGTCATATGAACATGTCTCTGCCAAGCTCACATTTCAGATTTTTTGACCTACTGTTTGTATACATAATTACTGACCATAATTTATATGTGTTGATAGTATATAATTAAAATCAATTGCTAATATATAATAACTAGATGTAATAATTATAAAATCATATTCGATCAGTTATAAGTAACATATAAATAACTTGGTATACATATTACCTAAGCAAAGTTAAACTTACTTCAAAGCATAATTAATATATATATATATATATATATATAAAACAAATATTGGAAGAAGCTAACATAAGCTTAATAGTACAGAACCAATTATAGTTTGAAAAGATACTTTAGAAGAAAGACAGGAAGAAATGAAGGGAAAAGAGAAATAAGTGAAGTAAGGAAGGAATGAAAGAAGAAAGGCAAGAGGGAGGCAGGTAAGCAGGAAGGTGAATAAACAAGAAGTAAAGAAGTAAAAAAGAGGACATTTAGGAACTTTAAATACTAAATTTGTATGCCTTTGCATGCCTATATTCTTCTAGAAAACTAACAAATGATATGGAAATCTCAAGAAATTTAAGTGCAAGACTTGTGAGTAATAATTAAATTTTAGTATGTTATCATCTGATCATGATGGACAATTTTTGAAGCTTTAAGTACAGAATTAAACTAAATTTCTGGACCTTGACTTCAAGATTAGGCAATTTTATAAATTTTTCTATATCTCTGCTGACCTTCACCTTGTAATTTTCAGAAACATCCTGTTCTTTATAAGTTCTTAAATGATTGCCTTATTTCCCCACAAGCAAGTTGGCTTAAGAAAGCAAATACTCACAATACAGAGGACATATCATGGAAAGCACAGAGACGGTTGTTAAACTACTCCTCTGTGTTGCCAAATCTTTGAGGTTTTACATTCTAAACCTGTTAGGAGAGAAACAAAGAAATGCATTAGCTAAATGTGCTATGTATATTAGAATAGTAACTAATAATAACAACAACAGACCTAAAGTAAATACACATTTTGCAAACTTGAAAATTTTTGTAGGCATTATTTTCACCTGTTTTTCATTCATTTATGATTTTTTTCAATTTTTAGGAAAATGTTATTGAACCACATGAGTCAATAGTATGTACGTATATATATGTGTGTGTGTGTGTATATATATATATATATATATATATATATATATATACTAAAGGCAATATTAAAAAGGTAAAGTTATGCATGGTGATGTACATCAGTAATTCCAGCATTTAGTAGGCTAAGGCAAGAGGATTATGACTTTAAGGCCAGCTTAGGCTATGTAATTAGATCTTGTCTAAAAAAAAATAGTCAATGTTGTAATCAAAAATCTAAATTACTCATAACATTCAAATACATTTTGTGCTGTCTATTTTCATGGTTTTCACTTATAGAAACAAAATTAAGTAAAACAAAGTTACAGAATTGTCTGGACATTTAAAATTATGTGGACACTTAGGAAAATAAAGATTAAATAATTAAATTACTTGCCTAATTATCTATAATTTCATGTTGGTATGTGGCAGTCAATATGTATAATTAGTCCAAATGAAAGCATTTTCAGATTTCCTTCAATTATCTATTCTATAATAAATGATGCTTAGATTTAATATAAAATGAAAAATAAGTACATTGACATTCATCATCACAGATAGGACCAAATTTAAATTAGAAAATAAAATAAACTAAAATAGAGAGCAGATCTATTTCCCCTCTAAGACAATACCCCTTAAACCTGTGTTATATGCATCTATTTCCTGCCCAGAATGTGTTTTCTCTATAGAGCAGACTCCATTCAATCACATGTAGCTGGAAGTTTCCAAATGTATCTGTTATCTGCCCCACATTTAATACACACACATACACACACACACACACACACACACACACACACACACACACACACACACCTTTGTTCCAATTCTATGAACCCCAAACAGTTGAAATTTTTTCATCCTTAAATCAGTAAATTTTAATTTTTGGTGAGTTTACACTTAACCTTGGATTATGCTCAGTAGAGAATGAAATTAATTTTCCATCCAATTTAGTAACACCCTCCCATATATTACACACACATATATACATACACACACTTATTAGATTTAAACATCGTTGAAAAAATACTGTCTTGGGAAAATAGATGTGTTATGATGTAAAAATTGCATCTGATTGTTCTCTTTCAAATATACAAAATGATCTAAATATATAACTTTGTTTATGTTTTGTAACATTATCTAGTGTTTTGTAAGAGTGTGAAATTATCATGTAGTCAATACCAAAAGGTAGGTTTTGCTTTCCTCATATTTTGAGCTTTTGATAATTCAAAGAAGTAACTGATATTTGGAGACTGGAATGGAATGTATGTGGCTGGTGGTTATATCCAGATAACTTCAAAGTGTCTCCTCTTTCTGATTATAGCTTTCATTTGCACATGGCTTCTTGGGTTTTATTCATAAGACTGTTTCTGCCTACAGATCTACTTACAGGAGTGTTAAAGCTCCAGATTAGAAAATGAGTGAAATGTTTTGTAGGTAGTCAAATTTCTTTGTTGAAACTATGTCTATCTGTGCTAAGGTCTATAACATGAGCAAATCCTCAAATACGATTCTTTGTATACAAAGTATGTGATATATTGTTTATAATTCCTGACATAAGGATTAAAACATTTGCATATAGAGAAAGGAGTAGTAGCTTTAGAAATGCCTAATTAGGGAATGGGAGGTGTGGCTCTAGTTGTAGACCTTGGACAGTTAGCAAAGGAGCTGTACTGAGAGCTGAAGGTGCTGAATTCATGCCCTAGTAGTGGCACAAGAAATAGAGGATGGAAGGAAGGAAGGAAGGAAGGAAGGAAGGAAGGAAGGAAGGAAGGAAGGAAGGAAGGAAGGAAGGAAGGAAGGAAGGAAGGAAGGAAAGAAAACAGAGAAGAAGAAAAAGAGACAAGTAGAAAAAGTGAGAAAGATAAAGAGACAAAGAAGAAAAAAGAAGAAAGAAAGATGAAGGGAATAAAGGCAGATAGGAAGAAAAGAAGGAGAGGAGGAAGGAAAAGAATGTCTAATTAAGGGATGTTCAGTTCCTTATCTGTAATTCTGATGAGAGAATACTCCAGTGATTAATACCATGCCAACACTCAGTACACAGTATTAGGGAAGGATGATCTTTGGCTATGATGCAACATGGGTAATGATCCAGAGCAGAGTGACCACTATAAGGACTACAGATAAAAAAAAAAAAAACGAATATGATGCTGTAATTAACATTTAAAGGATCATTTAAATGATCTGTAGGTGTTAAAGGGAAGACAATATTCAGACCAAGGGCTGTTTTAGTAGTTGAGTTGAAAGAGGATGGTTTTTACATTGCTGGCAGTTGTGATAGCAAATATGTTTAAATTTGATGATATATTTGAATAAAGTATATGATTCTGATTGATTAATTTTATCATTTCATATATGAACCTAAATCTTGAAAGATCATTATAAAATTTCTTCTGTAGCAAAGTTAATTTGAATAATAGAATCAGGTCTTTTTTAATTAAAAGTCTTCAATAAAATTTCTCATTTTAATGAAACAAATATATGTTAAATTTGATTGTGACATATTCATCTTGGAAAAGAAGGCTCATAAACGTAATCATTTTCATCAAATAAAATTTTCATTACACTTACAGCAGCATGAGGGGATTTAGCTTAAGGTATAAATCATAATTTACATTCTATGTTTGAGTTATTTTGCCTTGAAGGCTTGAAGAGTTTTTTATTTATTTATTGTAAAGGTGATAAAGAGGGGTGTACAGTTATATAAGTAGGGAATTGAATAGAGTATATTTCTTTGTAAACACTGCTACCCTCTCCCTCATTTTCTCCTGCTTACCACTCCCCATGCCCTCCCTATGTTGTAAAGTTCATTCCCAACAGTGTCTAGTGGGTATCATTGTTGCAGTAGTTCATCCTTTATCCTGCTATTTCTGTGATTCCTTTTCCCTTCCATGGATCAGATAAGCTTATATACAAGAAAAAGGGTACATAAAACTAAAACACAAAGAAAAGCAGAAATAACTGAATACAGGACATAATAAGAGCCTCTTCTTCCAATTCTTGGAATCCATTTTTATACCTTTAATTATATATAGTTCTATGTATATATGGTTCTAGCGATTGGGCTATTGTGATCCTGTGCTAAGAATATCATAGATGTAGTCTAATTATTACAAGTGAAGGAAATCATGAAACCTATATTTCTTTGGGCCTGGATTTCTTTGTTTACTGTTATTTTTTCTAAGTCTTTCCATTTCTTTATGAATGGGCCAATATCATTCTTTCTGATAAGCATAGAAATCCATTGTGTATATATACCACATCTTCTTGATCCATTCTAGAAATCAGGTCTTATGCAGGATAGTTCATTTAATTTGGGCAAAATTGACCACAGGGGGAAAATACAGACACACATTAGTTTTGCATAATTTTCTTTCAATTACTATCAGACTAGTTGACCAAATATGCTATAAATTATTAGTTACAACAAATATCTGACATGTAATGAAAGAACAGGGGAATAGAAAGATGGAACATCAATCATAAAATAAAAAAATTAGAGCATATCAAATAATCTTGGAAGAAGCATCTTAAATATATTCAAAACTTACTTTCATTAATAGGAACGTGCTCATTAGTTTAGTTCAGCAGCCATGTTTAAAGTACATGGAATTTTAGACAAATAATAAGAATTACTATATGGAATGAAGCAAATAAATTTGCTGCCAAAAGAGATCAAAGGGGCAATTACTATGATTATAGTTTAAATACATTGAAAAAAATTATTGTAAAGGGGTTACAGTTAGGGGTTATGTAAGTCAGGTCTTGAGTACATTTCTTGTTTAATACAATTTTTAAACTTCAGAATTGCTAGGCTGGACTTCAGGATCCTTTTAGATCAATAGAAAATTTCTAAATGTCTACTACGTCACAGAGAGCAGTTTTCTGACACATTTTCTCTGCCCATGAAAGGTTCACAGTATAAGAGTACAGTATAAGGAGAGAAAGAGCGAAGAGGAACTTTGTTCAAAATGTCCAGCTGGGGACACAGATGTAACGGCATTCCATTTTACTTGTCAGGGTTTAATAGAAAATGTGCAGTACAAGGTGAAGGCTGAAGGATAATCAGGCAGTTCTGCATGAACTAAGATAAGCATGGCAGGGATAATACAGTTTGGGAGTAAAAAGTAATCTATAGTGGAGCAGAGTGACAGGAAGTGTGAAAGAAGACAGAGGATGTGCAGGAGGCAGGTTGGGTAAGCAAAGGACTGGAAATTGTAAATCTCATGGTCATGAGAAGAGCCTGAAACTCTCTGAATGATAGCAGCTGATGATAAAATAATAAAACAATACTCACTGCATAATGTACTTTAAGGGTATATATTGATGTCTGTATTATAAAGAACAGGTAATTAAGGAATGCATATAAATATATATTCACACACACACACACATATATACACATTTATACACATGCACACATAGGCATGCACACAACACATATATTAATATCTATGCCTATATAAATAGCTCTATGTCTATAGCTACAGCCATATATTCTCATACCCATGAGAATGTCTACCAGGTGACTTTATTCCTATTTATATCTGAGGGTTACATAGAATACAGAGAATGAGGGATTTGAAGTACAAAGTGATCACATGATTTGTCCATGTTGATCCATTTTGTGAGTGATACAGTAGAACAGGAAGCCAGCATGGTTGACTGCAGAGCCCTACTCTGTCCCACACCCTCACCTAATGTGATCCATACATGGTTCTCTCTCTCATTGTCTCTTTCTGTCTCTGTCTTTGTCTCTCTCATACAAAAAAGAAAAGAAAATCACTTACAATGCAAAAATGTTGGTTTTTCACTTCATATTACCTAAAACATTAAATAAGAATCCTGGACCAGGGCTGGAAATGTAGTAGAATGTGGTAGCATGCTTGCCTAGCATGCATGAAGCCCTGGGTTCGATTCCTTGGTACCATATACACCGGAACTGGTGCTGTGGCTCAAATGGTAGAGCTCTAGCCTTAACCAATAAGAGGCACAGGGACAGTGCCCAGGCCCTAAGTTCAAGCCCAGGATTGCCCCCCCCCCAAAAAAAAGAAAGAAAAGAAAAAATCCTGGACCTAGAAGCATAAAGCCAGATCAGGAAGAAAGGGAGAAGGGAGGGAAATTATGAATGTTTCTTGAACATTTCACTTTGAGATTGTGAGACATATTTGGGTCTAGATGATTTAAGAGTCATCTTACTTTGTCCCTAAGCAGGGAAAGAAAGGACAAAAGGAAGGAAGGGAGGAAGGAAGGGAGGGACAAAGGGAGGGAAAAAGGAAGGGAGGAAGGGAGGAAGGAAGGAAGGAAGGAAGGAAGGAAGGAAGGAAGGAAGGAAGGAAGGAAGGAAGGAAGGAAGGAAGGAAAGAAGGCAGGAAGGAAGGAAGGAAGGAACAAGGTAGGTAGGGAAGGGAAGGGAAGAGAGGGGAAAAGACAAAAGAGAAGAGAGGGGAGAGAAAAAAGGGAGAGAGAGGGAGAAGAAAAGAAGAAAAGAAAAAGAAATGAGACAAATGGAGAAGTCTATGATTTCTACTATCTTCTGTTTCTTGTTGATATTCATTTTCGAATCAGATAGTCTCTGGATTCCCTTCCTTTCCCTCCTCCTCAGCTGTTTTGGAGAATCTCTGCGGACTGCTATGGTGAAAGTGAATGTGTTGCTGCAGAGGCTGGGAAACAGCTGAGTTGGGCTGTTGTTGATGAAGTGTGGTCCTGGATGAAACAGACCTTTCTCTGCTGAATTACTGTACAAGACACTGAGGGCCATTGTCAAGCATCAATGTCTGTAGGATTTAAAATGGAGTTACATTTGGAATACAAGTTAGTAAATTGTTGTAAAAATGTTTTAATTGATTGTTTTAAACTCATGCATATTTACTTATTTATTCAGTGAAAACACTGAATATAGCTTTACTGTCATATGTACCATCTTGTTATAATTCAAGGGGTTCTTCCCAGACATTTGTGGTTGTCTATTCCTGATTAACTCAAGAATAAAATGTGTATTCTTTAGTGCACATACAGAAAATCTTTTACAGAATATATGTTTTACCAACAAATGTTGGAGAAAATAAATCACAATTGTTTTTATTTAGATGTTTAGAGACCACAAATCTTGTACACTAAAGCCAGTGATAAAACTGAGATCTAGCAGATTAAGTAGTAAGTCAAGATTGTTCTCACCATAGGTAGTCATATAATTTCTGTTGTACAAATTCCACTCAATAATGGGTTATAGTTTGCCAAATAATGTTTTGGTTCAAAATGACTATTTTTAACTTGCACTGATAAGGATTTAAATGAGGTTTGATATGTCTGTGTTTGGGGGTGGTTTGTAAAAATGAGACCTACTTCACTTAATATAATTTTTTCCAGGTCCTTCCATTTCCTTACAAATGGGGTGGTGTTATTCTTTCTGATGAAAGCATATCACATTTTCTTGATCAATTCATCTACTGAGGGGAATCTGGGTTGGTTCCATAACTTAGCTATGTTGAATAATGCTGCATAAACCTAGTTGTGCTGGTAGCTTTAGTATGGCCTTGTTTGTGGTCATTCAGGTAAATGCACAGAAGTGGGATTGCTGGGTCATAGGGGAGCTCTATATGGAGTCTTTTGAGTAACCTTCATACTGCTTTCCAAAGTGGTTGAACAAGTTCACACTCCCACCAGCAGTGTAGTAGTGTTCCCTTTTGGCCACATTCCCTCCAGTATCATATTAAGTGAATTAAGCCAGACCCAAAGAACCATAGGTACCATGGTCTCCATTATTTGTAATAATTAGTATACATCTAGGACAATCTTAGCAGATGAACAGAATAGCTCAATAGCTATGAATATATGACCATATAAGATGATGTTAAGTGAAAAGAACTCCAACACATGGACACAAGAAGTTTTTCTTTGTTGTTGTTGCTTTTAATGTATATGTGATTTCTTTTTCCTCTTGTGTTTTCCCCCCTATGGTTTATCCCCTGTTGTCACTGTATTCAATTTTGGTACCCTGGTTATTGTATATGTTTATTTGAACTAGGGAAGGAAAGGGGAACAACAAAATGGTGAGACAAAGGAATAGAGAAACTCACAAGACAATATGTTGGAAATGATCTGTACAACTTTGGGAGGGGATGGGTAAGGAGGGAGGGAATAAAAGGAGGGGGTAACAAGTTAGATAAGAAATTGTTACCTTGCTTATGTAACTGTAACCCCTTTGTACATCACCTTGACAATAAAATTAAAATTAAAAAAATAGGAACTGTCAAAAAAAAGATGAGATCTAGTAGCTACAGCCAATAACATGTTATGCATGTCATACTTACATACTGCTTACATTTCTGATCATATATGTTAGAGCCCTCTCTGGAAAGGTCCCAAAATCAGAAATAGGAATGAAATTGCTATAAGATGCTCTTGCAGCAATCATCTTTCACACATAGGGAGAGATGTCTTCTGAGATCAGAGATGGAAGAAGACAAAGGTCAGTTAATAGTTTTCCCTCCTTCCTTCCTTCCTTCCTTCCTTCCTTCCTTTCTTCCTTCCTTCCTTCCTTCCTTCCTTCTTTCTTTTCTTCTTCTTTCTTTCTTTCTTTCTTTCTTTCTTTCTTTCTTTCTTTCTTTCTTTCTTTCTTTCTTTCTCTCTCTCTCTCTCTCTCTCTCTCTCTCTCTCTCTCTTTCTTTCTTTCTTTCTTTCTTCTTTCCTTCTTGTGAAAATACCATACAGAGGGGTCACAATTACATGGGCAAGATAATGAGTACATTTCTTATCAAGCATTGTCGCCTCCTCCTTTGTTTCCCCTTCTCATCCCTTCCCATTCCTTCCCATCTTCCACACCACCCCCAGCCAAAGTTATAAAGTTCGTTTTTCGACATAACGTCTTGTACATCTCATTGTTGCAATGGATCTACCTGTATCCCTATTTAAAAGATTTGTTTTTTCACTTCCCCTCCATAAATTATACCAACATCAAATACAGTGAAAACAGGGGTTATAAGTAAGCCAGGCCTAAAGAAACATAGGTTCCATGGTTTCCCTTATTTGCAATAACTAGTATATGTCTGAGACAAGCAGAAATAGTCAGGCAAGTTGATGTTAAGCAAAATGAACCCCAAGATAATGACTCAAATGTTTTTTCTTTCTTGCTATTGTTTCTAACATATTTATAAGATATTTCTTTCTCTTTCCTTTCCCTCCCTCCTTCTCTCCCTCCTGCCCTTCCTTCTTTTCTTTCTTTCTCTTTCCTTTACCCTCCCTCCCTCCCTCCTTCTCTTCCTCCCTCCTTCTCTCCCTCCCTCCTTCTCTCCCTCCCTCCTTCTCTCCCTCCCTCCCTCCCTTCCTTCCTTCCTTCCTTCTTTCCTTCCTCTTTCTTTCTTTCTTTTTTCTTTCTTTCTTTCCCTTTCCTTTCTCCTCCCTTCTTCTTCCTTCCTTCCTTCCTTGCTTGTTTGCTTGCTTTCTTTTTTGTGTCTCACTCTCTCTCTTTCCCTCCTTCCCTTTTTCTTTGTTCTTTTCCTTTCTCTTTCCATTTTGCTTTTTCTTTGGACCGTTTTTTTTTTTTTAATCACCTACTTTTATGGATGTTTATTCATAAACTAATATGTTGAATTAAAACCTCTTTGTACAACAACTTATTACATTAAAATAAAAATAGTGTTTAATGGAGGTAATTGAGACAGGATAAGGAAAATGATTTAGATAAGCTTTGTCTTTTCTTGAAATATCCTATTCTCGTCCTCTAACAAAAGAAAAGAATGAAGGAACATAGAGCAATTTCTGTCTTTCTCTTGGGCTCATGAATATTATTTGTTGTCTTTGGATGGGCTCTCTGGCTTTATCTTTTCTCTTGACCCTACAATTACTTTTGCTAAAAGTTGAAAGTATTAAACATGTTCTCCTGGTGTAAGGCAGAACCTAGAGATGGCCAATGTTGAAAATATTAGGAACTACTGGCTTTTCACCTTTTAATTAGTTTCTCTTCTAGACACTGCCGGCCAATATCTGTAATCCTGGCTACTCAGAAGGCTAAGATCTGATGATCATGGTTCAAAGTCTTTCTGGGCAAAAAGTTTTTGAGATTCTTTTCTCCAATTAACCATCAAAAAATAAAAAATAAATAAAACATTTAAAAGCTCAGTAATAGCATTTAGATAGACCCTGAATCAAAGTCCCAGGACCAACAGATGCATGCGCGTGCGCGCGCGCACACACACACACACACACACACACATACACACAATCATATACAACATACAAACATTCTAAACCCAAAGCAAAACAAAAAATAACCCACCACCATCACCATCATCACCACTGTAACTGAAATACCAAAAAAAAAAAAGGAAAACCAAAACCAATAACTTGGTTTTACAAAATAAATTAGGGGCTTATGAAAAACCAGATTGATGGAACATGTTTCCAGAGATGCTGATAAATAGACATGAGGTGGGATTCTGAATCTGCTTATCAAACCATCCTTTTACCTATCACAGATTGCAGATTTTTAGGGAGTAGGATGTACAAAATTATAGTTAGACCAGTTCTAGAGTTTCCAAAGCAGTTGAGAAAAATGGGCTGTATAAATTTATTGTGAGGTTTAAGTGGTTTTAAAATACATTACTGAGTATAAATTAAATGACAAACATTTCAATGTATATTTAAATAATTAAATATAAGTATAGATTTTTCATTTAGTTCAAAATATACTTGGAAATGAATGACAAAAATAATTTTAATAAACAGGAGCTGGGAATGCAGCCCAGGGATAGATCACATGTTCGTCAGATTGAGGTCTTGGGTTCAAAAAACTTCACGAAAAATAATTAATAAATAAATAAATAATACAATTAACAGCAGTAGATTTTGTTTGCCATTCACAAAATCCACTAATTTCTAGAAAATTTTAAGTATATGTTTTAATATCACAAAATTTGTCTCTTTAATTTTAATAATACATTTATTCCTTTTCAAATATATTTCCACTGAAGAAAGATTTTTGAAAATTCAGAATTCCTTATTAAATTCTGTTTATTGGACAAATAATTTTGTGAGAGAGAATCCATTCCAATTTTAGTTGCAACTTCTGTATTAAGTATAACATTTTGTGTTGACAAATTGACTTTCAAATAAATAACATTACTTTAAAATGTGAAATATGTTGTATTCTTTAGAATGTGGAACAATTTTACCCAAAGGTTTATTCTGAGTGCAAACAAGCACAATGTTTGCATAAAATGTGCTTATCTAGTTTTGAACCATTGCAAAACTTGAATTTCAGGATTTTCATAGTTTAATTAAAACTACCACATTCTACTATCCTTAACCCTTCATGGGAGAGTTTTCCTCAATTATAAACAGGTACTGACTCTACTAAGCAAACAGAGAAATACTGAATAATTCAAGACTCTTTTTGTTCAAATTCACATTTGAGAAACATTCAGAAAGGAAGAAAACCCACACCTACTAAAATTATTTGGATATACGTAGTTCTTTTCTTACCAAACTTTTGGATCCATGCCCTTACTTTTATGCAGGTCCTTAATGCATGGAAGATGTACAGGAAATATGTATAATTTAAATATTAAAATGGGAATAGTAAAATGAAACAGGAAGCCATTACTTATAGAATTTTGCGCAAACAAAACATTTTATTATTTTTAAATAAAAATGAAAACAAAAGTCAGGGACAAAAAAATAACATAATCTAAAATGTTTTATTCAAGACCTACTAATCTCAATTCTGGGTCCAAACATGGTAGCAGTGTCTCAAAGGGACTCCTGCGTTCCTCACTATTTACAATAACTCTGTAATACACACATTTTAGATGCCCCTCAACGGGTAAATAGATAAAATAAAATTTGGTCTGTATACATAATGGAATGCAATAAACACTTTTCAAAGAAGGAAATTCTAGCTGGGTACCAGTGCTCACACTTGTAATCCTAGCTACTCAGGAGGTTGAGATCTGAGGATGGAGGTTGCAAGGCTCCCCAGGCAGAATAGTCCATGAGACTCTTATCTCCAATAAACTACTCAGAAAAAGATGGAAGTGGTGCTATGACTCAAGTGGTAGAGCTCTGGCTTTGAGCTTAAAGAGGCTCAAAAACAGCACCCATGCCTTGAGGTCAGCTTCAGGAATGGGGAGGGAGGAAATTCTGTGGCTCATGACAACAGGCATAGACTCAGGACATTATGCTGAGTGACATTTTAAAGTGAGTCTAATGGAGAGTAGAAACATTAACAGATGGTGAATTAGACAGGAGGACTATGATTTAGTACTCTATTTGTTTTATATAAAACATTATTAGTTATCCTAATTTAAAAGAATAAGTTCTTGAGATATTTTATTTTCTGATAAAAAAACAATAATGGTTAAAGATAAAGGTAAGCATCAGTAACATCTTAATCCTAGTTACTCAAGAGGGTGAGATCTGGAATACTGCTATTCAAAGCCAGCCTAGGCAGAATAATTAGCTAGACTCTGACTTGAAAATAATCATCCAAAAGCAGAGCTGGCAGTCTGACTCAAGTGGTAGAGGAGCAACAGTGGCACATGCTGAGCAAGTGTTCAAACCCCAATACTTCCATAAAATGAGAAAGAGAGAGAAGGTGATAAAGAGAGAGAGAAATAGAAAGAGGGAGAGAAATGTTAACAAAATAAATGAGAACTTTTGTCAATCTCTAGTGTGCTCATTCATTTATTTTCATTGAAAATGTTATTTCTTTTGTAAAAAAAAGTGTCTTTTCCTTTTTTCATATTGGATTACAGAGAAATTGAATCAATTTCCACTGAACCTTAGCATTTTCAAATGAACCAACAATTTCAAGAGGATTTATTGGGATCCCATTGACCTTTCTAGTGTTGACTGCATAAAAATCTCAAGGGCTAGCTTAGAGTTCAATTAATAAAGATTGCACATAATGTCCAAGGTCATTCCATTCTCCTTCCATTGAATTTTTTTGTCTGTAGTACAAAGTAATTACTCAACTTATGTGCACAGACACTGGGTATTTATTGATGAGCCTCTTGTAGGAAGTTGGCTTTGACAAAAAATGCATCTGTGTTTGTCTCTAAAAGGCAAACATAATATAAAGAAAGACATGTTAAATTCTGAATACTTATAAATTCTAAGGCAAGGAACAGAAAATTCAACGTATATTTAGAGTACATACATATCCAAGAACATTGTGATATTATTGCATTTTTACTATTTTCATATCAATTTAAAGGAGGAACTCTAAGTATTGGAAACTATATTAAGAGTATTAATAGATGTAGTTTCTGATACTTTAAACAGGAATTAAAGGTAAGTATAAAAAAGAGAGAAGAGCCAGGTGCTGGTGGCTCACACCTGTAATTCTAGCCACTCAGGAGGCTGAGATCTGAGGATCACAGTTCAAAGTCAGCCCAGGCAGGAAAGTTTGTGAGACTTTCATCTCCAATGAACCACCAAAAAGCCAGAAGTAGCACTGTGGCTCAAGGGTGGTAGAGCACTCACCTTGAGCTGAAGAGCCCAAGGGACAGTGCCCAGGCCCAGAGTTCAAACCCCACAACTGATGAGAGAGGGGGGTAGAGAAGAAGAGAGAGTGAGAGAGAAGGGAAGAGAAGAGAAGAGAAGAGAAGAGAAGAGAAGAGAAGAGAAGAGAAGAGAACTGACCAAAATAGCATACACAGTTTTACTTTTATAAGAATAAGTTTATCTTCTGGTTACAAAATCGAGGAGCATATTCCATATGTGCACGAAGCTAAAATTGTTAAGGTGATGTAAGTGAGACACACGGAGAGGCTCTGCTCTCTCCAT
This sequence comes from Dipodomys spectabilis, assembly GCF_019054845.1. Taxonomy (NCBI): domain Eukaryota; kingdom Metazoa; phylum Chordata; class Mammalia; order Rodentia; family Heteromyidae; genus Dipodomys; species Dipodomys spectabilis. Next base: position 6,950,952 of record NW_024870730.1, read on the forward strand.
TCCCTGAATTGTGAGTCATTTCTGATGGTTTGCTTCCTGCAATATGTCTAGAGAACACTTGCAAATTTTATAGAAAACTACATCCTGTGGTAAAATACAAGAAACTCTACATATCTTATCCGTCCATTTAACAAGTATTTATTGAACAACTAGCATGCACAGAGTTCTGTTAATGTAGAGATAAAAAAGCACAGACTCATTTTCCAAGGACTTCCAAGGGAGTCCAAGGACTAAGTCAAGGACTTAGGGAGACAAATGTATACAGACATTGGGCTATAGTGCAGTAAAGACTTGCATAAGGATTTTGTTCATTTATTTACAGACACGCAGGCTGTTTCCCTACCCTGGCTATTATACTGCAATAAACATGAGCCTACAGTTGTCATTGTTTTATGATGACTTCATAACCTGTGAATACATTCCTAGGTATGAGATAACTGATGATGAGGTAGTTTTTATTTTCATTTTCCCCAAAACTTGTATATTCTTCCACAATGACTATATGAATTTATGTTACACCAACAATGATTAGGTAAATTCCTTTTTTTCTTCCTTTCCTTTACTGTAAAGGTAATGTACGGAAGTGTTACAGTTACATAAGTCAGGTATTGTGTATATTTCTTTTGAACAGTGCATACCTTCCCTCATTTTCTCCCAAACCCCCCTCCCCTCACTAAATTGTAGTTTATTTCCAGCATTCTTATAAACTACTGTGAGGACTGCAAAACTTAATCACTGAGGAGAGATAAAATCTAACTTATTGTTCAAAATAATTCTACTTTTGTGTTAGTATGGCTCACGGAGAAACAGGGAGGTGAATATATTAACAGAGATGAAGGATCTTGGTGCAGAACATGGCTGAGAATTGTTAGGACAAGAAAGAATACAAGCCTAGACAACTTGAAGACAGAACACTTTAGGTTTAGTGAAAACATTCCTGAGACCAAAAGGAATTAAGAATGTCTCCACCTATTTCATCCCATGCAACTAGATGTAGTTGCCACTTCCTGAGTTCGCCTGATTTTATTTTATTTTATTCTTATTTTTTTATTGTGAAAATACCGTACAGAAGGGTTATAATTACATGGGCAAGATAATGAGTACATTTCTTATCAAGCATTGTTGCCTCCTCCTTCATTTCCCCTTCCCATCCCTTCCCATCCTTCCCTGCCCCCCTACCCGATGTTCACCTGATTTTTATTCATAATAAACTTGAGATTTAGGTTAGTCTACAAAGTAGAGCCATTGTGTCGGTAGTTGGATAGGTGATTGGCTAGGTGATTCACAAATTTGTGTCAGAAGTCCAGGCTACATGGATTTTTAGAAGTCGTTATGGTTTAGAAAATAAATCAACAAATGCATATATTTCCAGGCATTATGTTTATCTCTTTATTATAAGTATGAACTCATGCTTCAATAGTTCTATGCAATAGTAAAGTTATAATTCTGTTTTATTTAAGCACATTTTATTAACATTATATTGGTTATGTAAGGGGAGTTCATTGTGACATTTTTCATAAAGTATATGCCTGTCATACTCAGCACCTCCCTCACTCTTCCTCATTCTCTTGCTCATCTTACATTTTTTTTAAAGCAGGTTTCACCGTTCTATTTAAATACATACATATAAAGTACTTGGAACTGTTCACCTTCCTTTCCTTACTTCTTCATCCTATTTGTACCTCCCCCGCCCACAAGAGTGTTTTACTTTCCTTTTATTCATTTTTAAAATATAGATTAATTGTACAAAGGGTTATCACTATAGTATTTCAGACTTGCGTAGATTGTATTTTAGTTAAATCAACTCATTTATTTCTTTCTCTTTTTCCCTTCTACCCTCCTACACCCACTGTTTAATATTTTTCAATGAGTTATCTTCATATATGGATGGAGTATATTTTAATATTTATCTTCCATAACTCTTACTTTTTAACAGAAGCAGAAATTGAGGTAATGGTTAGAGATGGATCACTAAGCCAAGGCTGCACCTATAATAAAGTAGTGAAGGCAATATTCAGAACCAGACAGGTGGATACCTGGGCCAGTGCTCTGTGCTACAATGTACAACAAGGAATCTCACAAAATCATCCATTGTTTGTCTGCAAAAAGTCAAGGCAGGCCACCTTTAAGGGCTGCAGAGATGAAAAGAATGGTGAAAGTAAATGCTTCCATTTACGTAAAAAGAAAACTAGAAGTGTATTGTTTCTTAGAAGGCAGATAAATAAAGGGTTTACATTCCTCAAATGCTACTGATAATTAAACCAAAAACAAAAACAGAGGCTTTGCTTGGAATCGTCAATTTAACAGTTATTGATATACTAAACAAGAATAATGATGACAAATGGTAGGGCAAGACTGACTAGTGTCAGTTGAAGGAAGAGAACAAATAAGGGAGTCAATCAGGCAGTGTAAACATCATTTTAGAGGAATCTGTACAGAGGAGCAGAGAAAGTGTAGGCTAATCAGTGGAAAACAAAAACAGTGGATAATAATAAACAACAATCATGTGAGCATTAAGTCAAGTATGTCTAAACAATAACTTCCTGCTCAAGATGAGTGTTGGTTGTATAATTTTATTACATGGTAATGCAGGGTTTCTGCACATGGACAGTTAACAGGAGACTCACAGATGATGTAACACTTTTAGTATATACGTAAGAAGTCACTATATCAGAGAATGGCTTGGGTGGTCCTGGCTAACAGAACAGCTTGAGCAGGCTAGGGACTAGAAAGGGCATGGATGGCTATTGAATTGTTTTCTGGAAAAATGGGTCTGCATTCGAAGGAAAAGAACAAGACCTTTATAGCTCCCTCTTGCCTAGAACCATTTTCAGAATATGTTACATAAAAAAATAATAATTCCTTTTTTAAATGCCATTTGGGAAGTGCTGAGTTAAGCAATGAAAAAGCTGCTTCTTCGCGAAAACCTTTCTTAGAGCTTTTGAGGATATGACAACAGCGTTTCCAAAATTGGTTTGACCTTGGTCTTTTTCACAATGCATGACCACATTTGAGAAAACAGTAGCTTTGAGCAGAAGAACCTACTTTTTTGACTCACAGCTTCAGTAACGTTTGCATATATTTGACTTAGAGTGCACCAGTCTAGTACCCTGGAGTCACAAAGAGGTAGATTTTAGTTTTGACTACTATTGGGTAACCTTGGGGGAATTTCTTAACTAGTCTGTCTATGAATGCACTCATTTGTAAACAATAGAGTAACAATATATACTTGTCTCTAAAAGACTCAGACAGATGAAAATGTGTGTAAAGTTCCTGGTACCATTGTACAGGCCCAAGTTATTACTCTTCCCCTTGTACTCTAGTTATGTTGGAATACTCTTCACCTCTGGGTGGAAAACTCTCTGAAAATAGAATTTATTTTATATCAATCATCTTTTGCACAGCCACACGTCCCAGAATCTTACACACACACACACACACACACATCATACATGTGGGATTCAACATAGTGTTAGGTTAAATAACCAAATAATACCGAAACATTGCCATTGTGGTTTTATTCCCTGTATATTAAACAACTGCTAAAATAATGATTTAAAACATAGCGAATCTCTCTGTTCTCAACAGCTTTGAAGTTCTCTCCTTAAGAAAAGTTATGACTATGCTCAGACATCATAAAGTCATGAAAAAAGTCACAGTTCAATCCTAGTTTTGGTTTCACAGATCTTTTATATTAAATAGTTGACTCAAAATTTATTAGCTCTCTGCTGTAATTTCTTAACATACATTTGCACACATTGAAGGCACTAGCATTTGCCTCTTCCTCTTGTCTTGGAAATGCTCCATTCAATCACTGTGATTTTACAAGTTGCTATTAATAATGATATTCATCTCTTCTCTGCCAAGAAGAGACTTCCAAACCACATCTGGCTGCCTTAGTAACATGGAAAAAACTAATGAGACAGTACAACAGTTATGAGAAAACAGTTTCAGAAGGCTCATCACTAAAATGAATCCATAAAGTGGCTTTGTCAATGCATCTATCAATTTAATAAATATTTGGTAAATACCTTCAGTATTTCAAGAACCATGTTAGGTATTGGGAATATACTGCTTTGAAAAATAGATGCCTCCTGACTTCATGTGGAAGATACAAACCTAATAGGAAGATAGATACTGATCAAATAGTTTCAAAACAAATGGGGAAATTCTTATTTCCTCTTCAGAGAAGTGTCTCTTCAAGTGTTTAGCCCACTTATTTATTGGGCAGTTGTTTCTTTGAGGATTTGTTGTTGGGGGATTTAATTTTTTGAGGTCCAGGTATATTTTAGATATGAGACCCTTATCCGTCGTATGGCTAATGAAGATCTTCTCCCAATCCGTGGGCTTTCTATTGATCTTGCTAGCTATGTCCTTTGCCATGCAGCAGCTCTGCAACTTCATGCAATCCCATTTGTCCAAACTTTCTTTGATTTGTTTTGCTTCTAGGTCTCAATTAAGAAAATTTCTGCCTGTGCCAAGGAGACCTAGGGTTTCTCCTATTCCATCCTGTAATGTTTTCAGGGTGTCTGCTTTGACTTTGAGGTCTTTGATCCATTTGGAGTTGATTCCAGTGCAGGGTGATAAATGCAGGTCTAGCATTAGTTTTCTTTTTTTTTTTTAATCATTTATTTATTTATAGCTGCTGTTGATTCTTTGTTGTTGTTGTTTTACATTTTTTATTGTGAAAATACTGTACAGAGGGGTTACAATTACATGAACAAGGTAATGAGTATATTTCTTGTCAAGCATTGTTGCCTCCTCCTTTGTTTCCCCTTCCCATCCCTTTCCATCTCTCCCCCACCCCACCCCACACCGCCCCGTGCCAAAGTTGTAAAGTTCGTTTTTCATCATAAGATCTTGTACATCTCATTGTTGCAATGGGTCCACCTGTATCCTTATTTAAACACTTTGTTTTTTCCCTTCCCCTCTACAAATTATACCAACATCAAATATAGTGAAAACAGGGGTTATACTGTGGGAGAGGGACATACAAAGCAACAAAGAAATCATCTTATAAATATGTTAGAAACAATAGCAAGAAAGAAAAACATTTGAGTCCTTATCTTGGGGTTCATTTTGCCTAACATCAACTTATCTGACCGTTTCTGCTTGTCTCAGATATATACTAGTTATTGCAAGTAAGGGAAACCATGGGACCTATGTTTCTTTGGGCCTGGCTTACTTCACTTAATGTAGTTTTTTCCAAGTCTTTCCATTTCCTAACAAATGCGGTGATGTCATTCTTTCTGATGGAGGCAAAGAATTCCATTTTATATATATATATATATATATATATACACACACACACATATATATACACAATGTATATATATATACATTTACTGAGGGCTATACATCTACTGAGATCCATCTACTGAGGGCCATCTGGGTTGGATCCATATCTTACCTATGGTAAATGCTGCAATAAACATAGTTGTGCTGGTAGCCTTAGTATGGTCTTGTTTGTGATCATTCGGGCAAATGCCCAAAAGTGGGATTGCTGGGGAGCTCTATGTGGACTCTTTTTTTTATTGTGAAAATACTGTACAGAGGGGTTACAATTACATGGGCAAGATCTAGCATTAGTTTTCAAACTTCTCTGAAGAGGAAATAAGAATGGCCAATAGACACATGAAAAAATGCTCAACTTGTCTGGCCATAAAAGAAATGCAAATCAAAACAACATTGAGATACCACCTCACCCCAGTTAGAATGGCTATAATCAAGAAACCTAATAACAGATGCTGGAGGGGATGTGGCCAGAGGGAACCCTACTGCATTATTGGTGGGAGTGTAAACTTTTCAACCACTTTGGATAGTATGGAGGTTCCTCAAAAGACTCCACATAGAGCTCCCCTATGATCCAGCAGTCCCACTTTCAGGCATTTACCCAAATGATCACAAACAAGGCCATACTAAAGCTATCAGCATAACTAGGTTTATTGCATCATTATTTACCATAGCTAAGATATGGAAGCAACCCACATGCTCCTCAGTAGATGAATGGATCAAGAAAATGTCATATATATATATATATATATATATATATATATATATAATGGAATTTTATGCCTCAATCAGAAAGAATGACATTGCCCCATTTATTGGGAAATGGAAAGACTTGGAAAAAATTATATTAAGTGAAGTAAGCCAGGCCCAAGGAAACATAGGTCCGATGGTTTTCCTTATTTACAATAACTAGTACATGTGTAAGACAAGCAGAAAAAGCCAAAAGCTATGTACATATGACCATATAAGATGATGGTAAGCAAAATGAACACCAAAATAGAGACACAAATATCTTTTCTTTCTTGCTATTGTTTCTAACGTATTTATAATGTACCCTGTGATTTTTTTTTTTTTTTTTTGGTTCTTTGTATGCTCTTCCCCCACAGTATAACCCCTATTTGATGTCGGTGCCTTGCATCTTGTATATACACTTCTTTAATTTGGGGAGGGGAAAGGAAAAAACAAAAGGCTTCTGTAAGGATACAGGATGACCCATTCTAACAATGAGATGTACAAAACACTATGTTGAAAATGAACTTTACAACTTCAGAGGTGGGGAGGGTCGTTGTGGAGATGGGAGGGAAGGGATAGTAGGGGAAAAACAGAGGAGGAGGTAATAATACTCAATAGGAAATGTACTCATTACCTTATCATGAAACTGTATCCCCTGTATACAGAATTTTTACAATAAAAAAACTACAAAAAATGAGAAAAAAATGAGATAATGACCTGGAATGAAATCATAGTGCTAAATGTTATGAGCAAAATAGGGAAATTTGACCTTATATTTTCTGAAAAATTGAATAAAATCCTAAAGACCTCTATGATGTATTTAGAAAAAGAGAGAAGAATATGCCTAGAATATTCAAGAAGAGGGCCTAACATGACAAAGGTGTCAAAGATGGTTTTGGCATGACACATTCAATTGTGTGAATGAATTTGAGCTGGAATGTAGAGAGTAAGCCATTCATCTTTAACAATTCTAAAAAAAAAATTCAAAACCTAAACTTAACATAGCCTTAGAATCTATAGCAAAGATCCAGGTTTTCATTTAAACGAAGCTTTTCAACTACTGTCAACCTGAGATCAACTGTCAACATTGATGGTTTTATATTTTTGCTATGAATATATAGCCAGAAATATGATATCTTATTTTGTTCAGTATTGGTGTAATGAATACACTCAAAATTATAGGTTAAAAATCTTATTACAATTAGGAGTATTATCATTCCTATATGGCTAGACAGATAAGTTAAACTTCCAGGGGGGCATTTGTTCACATGTGTCTAATTTTCTGAGAACTGAGGGCTGTGACATTCATATAGGTACAGAATAAAATAAAATTTGCATTCTAAAATTACATTATGCAGTTTATTCAATATAAGATAAATGAACTATATTCAAACATTGATTAATTTAGGGATATACCTGAAGTGTGTGTGTGTGTGTGTGTGTGTGTGTGTGTGTGTGTGTGTATGTGTGTGTGTGTGTGTGTGTGTGTGTATAGCATTGATAGGCATGATTATTGATCAAATTGAAGTTTGGAACAATTTTGACTTTGATTCTTTATCACAAACCCTTATCTTCCTAGAGAATAAAGTCTATAGTTTTAATAAACTATAACACATAAAATATGTCAGATAATCTTTCCAGGATATTCAGCTGCATTTTTTTTCTCAGAGTTCTTTGGAAAAACCAACCCAAAATTATTTTTAGCTATTAAAATAAATTGATAGATGTAACCTACCTTTCACACTTTTGATGTGATTGAACTTGATTTTTTAAAAAATTTTTAGGGTTTATTTTTGTGCCAGCACTGAGGTTTTGAACTCAGGAACTCATGCTCTTGCTCAGCATTTTCCATTTATAACTGCTGTTCTGTCACTTGAGCTATGCCCCCATTTCCAGCTTTTTGATAGATCATTGGAGGTAAGAGTCTCTTGAGTATATCAGCCCTCTCTGGCTTCAAACCAAGATCCTCAGATTTCAGCTTCTCCAGTTGTTAGGATTATTGGCTTGAGTCATTCATGCCAAATCTTTTTTAAATGTAAAAGATCCTAAGTGCTTTAAAAAATATGTGTAAAGACATCTATAGTCCCTAGAATCCATCGTTGTTCCTAAACTTAAGAAAGTCATAGTCTGCCGGGCGCTGGTGGCTCACGCCTGTAATCCTAGCTACTCAGGAGGCTGAGATCTGAGGATCGTGGTTCAAAGCCAGCCCGGGCAGGAAAGACCGTGAGACTCCTATCTCCAATAAACCACTAGAAAACCGGAAGTGGCGCTGTAGCTCAAGTGGTAGAGCGCTCGCCTTGAGCTGAAGAGCTGAGGGACAGCACCCAGGCCCAGAGTTCAAGGCCCACGACCGACCAAAAAAAAAAAAAAGAAAGTCATATTCTCCACTAGATATACAATCATTTGATAAGTACCTTTTCAAAAGTTAAGGCTTTAGTTTTGAGAAATGTCATACATACTATAAATACTAATACTTAACATTGTTAGACTTAGCCCATGTAGTAATGTAATGACTCATAGAATGTATTCATAAATGTAAATTGTTGTTTAGATTAAATCAGCAATACTTTCATACCTAATAGATTTATTAAAATATTTGAAGGGGACAAAGAGGTTAAATTTCTTTCTTTGGTCCTTGAGAATTGGCAGTCAGAGCTCAAGCAATACATGGTGATTCAGGAGTAAAATTTAGTTCAGGAATTATAATTGGAGCTATTTGAAAATGGAATAGAAAAAACTGAGGCAAGCACATGTTGCCTGATGCTGAAAGGTTCAAGGTAAAGTCTTATGGTCACTCAAAGATGCAACAGAGGGACTGAAACACTGGATGAAATGTAGGGCAAAGTGGCCTGGCATCAATGGTACTATTCTATACTATGTAGAATAGCATTTTGTAAATTAACATAATCAGAGTATGAAAAGAAAAAAATCCTCAATTCCATTTATGTGTTATTTATAAACATTATTTTCTTTTTCAATATGATTTTTTAGTGTCTTAGCCACAGAGGAGCCAAAAATAATGTATTTATGAAAGAGATAGAGCCTTGGTTTGGACTTATGCTGCATTCAGAAATATTAATGTATGTGTGGGTCACCTATGCACTCATTCAATATTTTTCGGTGTCCATTTTGGATATTAATGACATAGTTTTGATCAGGAAGTTGAGGTTTCTGCTCACAGACATCTAGGTTCTGTTCTCAGAAGACAGGTCATAGACACATCAAACAACAAGAAAAAGAAAATTTTCAGAAAGTCATAATGAGGAGAATGAACACTAAGGAAACAAAAGTAGAAGTAAAGACATCAGTTAAAAAGTTATCCTAATATTGTGGCAACGAAATATTGGAAGAGCTCTTACTTCTAACATTATGGCAGAGCTGGCAAACAAAAAATTTTCACAGTTAATGTAACTAAGGATACAAACAAAACATGTAAAAGGGCATAAACAAAATATACAAAAACAGGGAAATACATATGTCAAACATTTAAAGCATTTCTGGAGAGAACTCTAAGACTTAATTAAAATTCATTGAGAGTCCAAAATAAGTTGAAGAAGGTAAATCACATTTTTGAATGTGAAGGCTAGATTGAGCACAATTATTTAGAATTAAAACTAATTTTAAAATGTCTATACAAAAGGAAGAATAATGGGCAAGAGGCTCTATAAGAAGCACCAGGTGAACAAATTCTCAAAGTAAGCCATCAAAAACAAATAATCAAGCTGTAATTACACAATTCAAAGAGAATGGCATTTGGGATAGGCAAATAACTTATGCACCTTAAAAATATAGCTGAATATAGAAACTTGATTATTTACATTGATACCACTGGTCAAGAGAAAAGAATAAACTACTTAAGGAATGGTGGTGGGATCTGGCTACCTTTTTGAAAGAGAATACAAAAACAATGTCATGAAAGTGAAAAGGGGAAGAACTAAGAAAAATGACAAAGTAATTTATAAAAAACATCATATGCAAATATGGACATGTCATTATAAAAACCCATACTGTGAATGATTTAATATATGCCAACAAGAATATTTATATATAATAAAATTATTCTACTTTCCATTCATAAAATTAATTTTAAAGATAATATTTAAAAGAGAAAGACCAAATTCTACAGGCTTTAGAGGCCAATATAGAAATATATCCTTATGCTTCCAAGTTTGGGAAATTTTCTCTAAAAGAATATGCAGTAAGTCCATACTCAAAATGAAAATGTTGATAAATTGTCTGTCTAAAATTTTTAAATATTAGAAGATATTATAAGAAAGATAACTAAAACAAAGTATATTTGATAAAAATGTAATAATGTTGAGAACATGAAATCTCTACAAATACAAACAATCAATAAAAAAAGATCTTAAACAACTACATATACATTTCTGTGACTGACTAAAAAAGGAATAAGAAAAGGTATTGAAATGTATTAGTAATCAGAAATATGCAAAGTTAAAATAGCATACAAATACCCTTCTATGCACTTAGATTGGCAAAAATTAAACGTTAGACATAATAAGGAGTATTGTCGAGATAATAGAGGAAAATTAGTATTTATTCACTTAATTTGGGTGGGAACAAGAACAAACACTTAGTAGGCTGGTATAGTGTATTGCATTTGATGGTGCAGAATCACTTCCACTCATACATACTTTCAAGAAACTCTAGTGTATATCCAAAAAGGAGTACTACAAGAATATTTATAGCAACATTATTTTTAATTTGCTGTGGCAATAACAAAACATGCAGAACTACTTGGAAGCTGTTCCAATATTTACCCAAATTAGAATCAATACATAAATTGTGAGATTGCCTACTGTTGAGCTGCAAAGTGAATGAAAGACTGCACATAACAATATACACAGCAGTATACACATGTCTCACAATGACGCTGGAAGAAACAGACTGCAGAATAATCTACACTGAGCAATCATGCTTTACAGAAGTTCAACACTAAAACTAAATATTCAGAACAGGTAGGTGAAGGACTAAGTGTTTAAATGTATGTGAAATTTATGATTAAAATATTTCTGAGAGGTGGGAGTGCAGTTTGGTCAGCAAAGACTGGAACCATGTCTGAAAAATGTGAATATTGTATTTCTGAAGTGAATTATTCATTGGGCAATAATCCTTACACCTTAGATACATGTTATATGTGTTTAATTTATAAAATATTACACACACTGTAACAACAAAAATAAAACTCTAATGGGACTATGATTTTAGTAGATTGGCTGGAATACAGTGTAAAGATGCATGTTATAGAGATGTAACCATGAAATCCCCCATATATAACTGATATAATTAAAAGTATGTGTTCTAAAGTTTTGAATATAAATTTCTCAAAGGAAGACATACAGTTGATGGTCACATATAATTTTTAAAATGCTCAAAAATACTAACCTCTGGGGAAATGAAAATCAGAATTTTGAGATAACACTCCCTCCCAGTGAGATGACTAGTCCTAAAAAGAAAGCAAAGTAGGAAATTTTGGCACGGATGTGGATGAAGAAAAGAGAATCCAACCACTGTTGGTGGTAATGTAAATTAATGCAGAAATTGTGGAAAACTGTAGGGAAATTCCCCTCATGATAGCACTATTATCTAGTTATCCCACTCCTAGTATACCCAACAGAAACGAGGAGATACTTAAACTCTTAGATTTATTGCCAAATTATTTCTGATAGCCAGGATACAGAATCAACCTAATCCATCACAAGTGAGTGGATAAAGAACACAGTAAAATGTAATTGTCATAAAAACAGAATCCTATAAGCTGAAACAATTTGTGAAAATATATTAAATGAAGTAAGTCAGCACAGAAAAACAAAATAATTACATAATCTCATACATATATAAAATCTGAAAATGTTGTCCTCCTTGAATCTGAGAACAGGAAAGCCCTTACCAGAGAATAGAGACTGTGAGGGGAGAGAAAATGAGGAGATGCTAACCAACGGATATAATATTGCAGTTTGATTAACGTCTGGTTTACTACAGCACAAAGTGTATTATAATTAACAATAAAACATCACATATCTCAATATTATAGAAATAGTAGGAATGCATTCACTATAAATAATAAAGTTTAAAAGTGATACGGGTTATCCAGAGTTGACTATTACCTAACATAAATAAATAAAAATATCACATTGTAACTCATAACATGTACAAATATTATATGACAATCAAAACATAATTCAAAAACACTGTTAGGTACCAATGGTTCAGGTTTGTCATCCTAACTACTAAAGAAGTTGAGATCTGAGGATCACTATTTGAAGCCGGCTCAGGCAGGAAAGTCCATGACAAACTTAACTCTAATTAACTACCAAAGTAAGCCAGAGGTGGAGCTGTCGTTCAAACGGTAGTGTGCTAGCCTTGACCAAAAGAAGCTCAAGGACAGTGCATAGGTCCTGAGTTCAAGATCATGACCAGAAAACAGAAAAAATTCAAAAGTGTGAAATGAATAAATCCCTAGGTATTGGCTTGTCAATGCAGGATACATATTGCTATCGATTACTCAAATAGGGGACATGCCAGTCAGAATTCTGATCTGGCAACGCCATTTTTACAAGTGTAACAAGCATATTCCAGTAGATGCTGAGTTGAGAGATGGATGTGAGAACTGTGAGATAAGATTGTCTATCAGGAATAACGAAGCAAGTTTATAAATCAAGAGCATATACATTGCTGCTTCTGTTTTCTTTTAGTTCTGCATGTGTGTTTTCATGTGCTTGGAGCATAAGGGAAGGGCACAGAAATGAAGGGACCAAGGGTGAACAAATGCAGCAATGGTAACTCATTGGACACTATGTGGAAAATGAAATATACAACTGGTGGGTGGAGATGGGAGGCAAAACCTAAGTAAGAGCAAGGGAAAGGATGGCATTGTCCAAAAAGAAATGTGCTCTTTACCTGACTTATGTAACTATAACATCTCTGAACATCACTTTTATAGTTACCATAAAAAATTTAAAAAGAGCATATACATAGTTCCTGTTTATTGACAGGGGAGACATAGAGATTCCAAGGTACCCAGTGCGTGGATGAAACAATGGGCAGACTCCTGTACGTATTAAGTTTATTTTCAATTAAAAAAAATCCTAACATTTAACTTGTACATCAGGCACAGGAAAAGATGAATGATGATGACTAGTTGTGTTTACACTCTGTCTCCCACTCTCAAAACACTTAATTTTATTTTCACTTTTTCACTTAAAGCAGGCACTTTAAAACTTCTTTTATATGTGATCAAATTCCCAGTCACATTGGTGTTTTGCTTTGGAGACACTGCTAAGTAAAATAAAGGTTACCTGAGGACAAGCAATGTAATGCCGCCCCAGTGTAATCAATCGGATGGCAAAGAGAGCTATTTATTGGTATGCAAAGAGTGGATATTTCCTGTTCTAGAGAGTATGGAGCAAGATAGCCAACTCCTGAGAAGGATGTGAGATTTAAACCTTACTTCTTGAATTTTTCCATTTGTTGTTTCTATTCGTAACTGTGGATAACACAAACCATGTATTAAGGAGACTACCATAGGTGGCAGTGGTTTTTAAACTTGGAATTAGAAGTGACTATTTTGGGAAAAACATAGATTGATAAAGAGAGGGCATAAAGGCAAGACATATGTCTTCAACTATTACAGAATTTTAGCTCTTCATTCTTTCACTAAAGTGCCTTAGGCACTGAAAACTGCACCTTAAATGCTATTGTATTGATTTCATCTCTGCTATTAAGTATAGCTTATTTATCTAGATTTTACTATGCATTAAGCATGTTATTTGTAACTACTCATATTTTCTTGTGCATGTCTGTTTAGAAGGTGTTTGGTCATTCTTTCTTTTGGTTGAGAAACAGAATTTAGCTTTATTGTGAGATCTACTGAGAAATAGATCACAGCAACTGGTACAAATAGTTTTTCAAAGGGAGTAAATAAATAATAAAATAAAGATTCTTCACAAGAGGATATTGAAAAGATGTTGAATATTAATATGACATATTTTGAATAGTTCATTGGTTGTATTTGTATTTAAATTTAACTTTTAAGCAGTTCAAAGTCATAAATACATGTGAATTTGTTTCTTTGGCATTTAACTTCCTGGATTTACTCCACTTCCCCAAGAACAAACTAGTAATATTAATAGATATATTATTGTATATAAAGACAACAAGGACACTTTTGTGTAAATCAATATTATTTTCTCAGATAAGTTTTAGTTGGATCTATTTTTGATTCCCTTCCCATGAATTTTAATTTTCTAAGAGCTCATTCACATTAGCAAGTAGTTTTCCCTAAAATATTCAAATTCAAGTGCAACATTGCTAAGCCAACATATTTCCTATTCTAGCTATCATCGTAATGTGTAGTACAGTGCTTAGTCCTTTTGCATAGATTCTGGGCAAAATATTCCATTTCCTACTACCTTAATAGTTTTTGACTGGTTATTTTTCTACAGTAGAAATAGGATGTAGGATACTAGAGTTTGTTATCTAAAATGTCTTCAGAAAAATTTTGTCTACATACAGTAGAAGGCAAATGAGATGACAATCACTGAACTATTAGTCATGTCATATTCAATGAGATGGTAGGCTCTTCTCATAAAATGACTATCAAGGAATAAAATATTTTTATTATTTAAGGGAAATGTGAAGCAGAAATATTGGCAATTGAAAGAATTCAATAATTTTGAGAAGAACAAACCAGTAAGGAAGAGTAGACATTGATTTTATCCTCTACATAAATTCCTGGACAGAATAAAAACTCATTAGCATAGTCGGTATCCTGGCAAAATTTCCATATGGCACCACTAGATACTAAAAAAAAATGAAATCTGAGAAAATAGAGGTTTGGTTGAAAGAATGAACATGGATCTGTTGTATTTTAGTTGTTGATTTTTTTTTTTTTTTTTTTTTTTTTTTTAAATTTAATTTTATTTTATTTGAGAACATACTGTACAGAGGGGTTACAATTACATGGGCAGGATAATGCATACATTTCTTACCAAGCATTGCAGCCTCCTCCTTTGTTTACCCTTCACCTCCCTTCCCAGCCTCCCCCCTCCCTCCCACCCAATCATACCCCCCCTGCCCCCCCCCCCGACATTGTAAAGCTGGTTTTGACATGACATTTTGTACTTCTCATTGTTGCAACAGGTCCACCTGAATCCTTAAACGACTTGTTTGTCCCCATCTCCTCCACATGTTATACTGACATCAAATATAGTGAAAGCGGGGGTTACACTGTGGGGGAGGGACATACAAAGCAACAAAGAGATAATATTATAAATGCATTAGAAACACATGCATGAAAGAAACAAAAACATTAAAATACATATTTGAGGTTTCGTTTTCCTAACATCACATTATCTGACTTTTTCCGCTTGACTCATACCTATACTAGATATTGCAAATAAGGGAAACCATGGGACCTATGTTTCTTTGGGCCTGGCTTACTTCACTTAATATAATTTTTTCCAAGCCTTTCCATTTCCTAACAAATGGGGAAATGTCATTCTTTCTGATGGAGGCATAGAATTCCATTGTGTATATATACCACATCTTCTTGATCCATTCATCTACTGAGGGGCATCTGGGTTGGTTCCATGTCTTAGCTATGGTAAATAATGCTGCAATAAACATAGTTGTGCTGGTAGCTTTAGTGTGGCCTTGTTTGTGATCATTTGGGTAAATGCCCAAAAGTGGGATTGCTGGGTCATTGGGGAGCTCTATGTGGAGTCTTTTGAGGAACCTCCATACTGCTTTCCAAAGTGGTTGAACAAGTTTACATTCCCACCAACAATGAAGTAAGGTTCCTTTCTGTCCACATCCCCTCCAGCATCTGTTGTTGTTAGAGTTCTTGATTTTTGCTGTTCTAACTGGAGTGAGGTGATATCTCAATGTTGTTTTGATTTGCATTTCTTTTATGGCTAGGGATGTTGAACATTTCTTCATGTGTCTATTGGCCATCCTTCTTTCTTCTTCAGAGAAGCTTCTCTTTAAGTCTTTCGCCCACTTACTTATTGGGCAGTTGTTTCTTTGAGGATTTGTTGTTGGGTGGTTTAATTTTTTGAGTTCCAAGTATATTTTAGATATGAGACCCTTGTCCGTTGTATGGCTAGTAAAGATCTTCTCCCAGTCCGTGGGCTTTCTATTGATCTTGCTAGCTATGTCATTTGCCCTGCAGAAGCTCTGCAACCTTATACAATCCCATCTGTCCAGCCTTTCTTTGATTTGTTGTGTTTCCGGGTCTTTATTCAGAAAATTTCGGCCTGTGCCAAGGAGACCCAGGGTTTCTCCTATTCCATCCTGTAAGGTTTTCAGAGTGTCTGCTTTGAGTTCAAGGTCTTTGATCCATTTGGAGTTGATTCTGGTGCAGGGTGATATATAAGGATCTAGCTTTAGTTTTCTACATGTAGTTAACCAGTTTTGCCAGCACCATTTACTGAAGAGGCTGTCTGTCTTCCATTTTATTGTTTTAGCTCCCTTATCGAAGACTAGATGGCTATAGGTCTGTAGGTTCATTTCTGGGTTTTCAATTCTATTCCATTGGTCCTGAGGTCTGTTCTTATGCCAATACCAAGCTGTTTTGATTACTATGGCTTTATAGTAGAGTTTGAAATTTGGTACTGATATTCCTCCAGCAGTGTTCTTTCCGTTGAGGAGCGTTTTTGCTATTCGGGGTCTTTTATTGTTCCATATGAATTTTTGGATTGCCTCTTCTATTTCCTTGAAGAATGAGGGTGGAATTTTGATAGGTATTGCGTTGAATTTGTAGATAGCCTTGGGGAGTATTGCCATTTTCACGATGTTAATCTTTCCAATCCAGGAGCATGGGAGGTTTTGCCATTTTTTAAGTTCTGTGTTGATTTCCTTTTTCAAGATTTTAAAGTTTTCATCATAGAGGTCCTTCACTTCTTTAGTTAAGTTAATTCCTAGGTATTTTATTTTTTGTGGGGCTATTACAAATGGAGTTGCTTTCCTAATTTCAGCCACACTTTTCTCATTGTTGGCATACAGAAAAGCCATTGATTTTTGGGGGTTAATTTCTCTTCAATCTAGTATTAGAATGCCTAGCTACAGCAATAAGACAAGATGCAGACATAAAGGGGATCCAAATAGGGAAAGAAGAAATAAAACTCTCCCTCTTTGCAGATGACATGATCTTGTATTTAAAGAATCCCATAGACTCCACTCCCAAATTACTCAAGCTGATTCAAAACTTTGGCAAAGTAGCAGTTGTTGATTTTTTTAAGCCATCTTTAGGAATAGGTACCACTAAGAAACAATAGAAATCAAACATTAAGCCAGTGCTAATACTTGTCATCCTATCTACTCAGGCTTCAGGCTCTGGGATGTGAGGATTGTGGTTTGAAGCCAGCCTAGGGAGGAAAGTTTTTCATACTCTTTTTTGTTGTTGTTGTTGTTGGTTGTGGGGCCTGAGCTCTGGGCCTGGGCACTGTCCCTCAGCTCTTCAGCTCAAGGCTAGTGCTCTATCATTTGACTTCTGGCTTTTTCTGCTTATGTGGTGCTAAGGAATAGAACCCAGGGCCTCATGTATGCAAGGAAAGCACTCTGCCACTGAGCCACCCTTCCAGCACACCTCACACTCTTTTTTTTTTTTTTTTGTCAGTCCTGAGGCTTGAACTCTGGGCCTGGGCGCTGTCCCTCAGCTCTTCAGCTCAAGCCAAGCGCTCTACCACTTAAGCCACAGCACCACTTCCAGTGTTCTGATGGAGATAAGAGTTTCATGGACTTTTTTGCCCGGGCTGGCTTTGAACCATGATCCTCAGATCTCAGCCTCTTGAGTAGCTAGAATTACAGGTGTGAGCCACTGATGCCAGGCTCTCTCATACTCTGATCTCCAATTAACCACTAGAAAATTGGAAGTGGTGCTATGACTCAAATTGGTAAACTACTATCCTTGAGCACAAAAGCTCAGAGAGTCCCTGAGTGCAATCCCCATGACTGGAAGAAAAAAAAAGTCAAACATTAGTTTGTCCTTTCCTTCCCTTTTCATTCCTTTTCTCTTTCTTTCTCCTTTCCCACCCCTTACCCACCTTTTTAAATTTTTTTTTTTTTTTTATTCCATTCAGAGCCTTGTGCTTGGTCCACACCTCCAGTCTGGAATTCTTCTAGTTAATTAGTTAGTTAATTAGTTAATAATTAGAGTCTCTCTAACTATTCTGTTCAAACTGGCTTCAAATCACAATCTTCAAATCTCAGCCTCTTAAGTCACCAGGATTATAGGCATGAGCCATTGTTTCCCAGATCAAATATTTGTTTTCAACAGAAATTAGGTTCTAGTTGCTCTGGCCATTAGAACACAAAAACAGTGAATAGATGAAGTATAGCTTAAAGCAAATATAGAGAATAGTATTCTGTAACCCCATAGTTCCAATCATATTGCTAAATCTTTTAGGAAATAGATTGAAAATAATTCTTTTCAGAGCCTGAATAGCTAAGAGTAGAGACAGAATCTAAATATTAATGTCTTCCAATAAAATAACTGACTTTGTGATTCATCAATGTGAACGCAATATCTAACAAATCCTATCATATGCAAAGCTTCAATTAGTCTAGTTTCATCTTCAACTACAAATGTATAAATAAGGATCATGAGATATTAGGCTAAATGTCTACTGTGCTAAGAGATCGAAGCAAGAACACTGAAAAACTCTTAAGAGAGAAAAGTATAATGAATATTTTAGATTTATAAAAGGAAATGTAGCTATTAAACAAACCAGAGTAATATGAAACCAAAACAGTCAAAAGCAAGCATTTGAAAAAAATAACCCAAATTAAAATTTTAGTGAAAGTTTTAGATGAAGGAAATGGAGACAATCTTCTAGAATGTAGCATAAAAATGGAAGAGGAGTCAAAATGAAACATTAAATAATTGGACTGAATTATGAAGGTTCAATAACATTCAATAAGCATTCTAGAAACAAAGCTCAGAAGAAATATTTTTTTTTTTGGGTCTGGTTATGGGGCCTGAACTCTGGGCCTGGGCGCTGTCCCTCAGCTCTTCAGCTCAAGGCTAGCGCTCTACCACTTGAGCCACAGCGCCACTTCCGGCTTTTTTCTTTTTGCTTATGTGGTGCTGAGGAATCGAACCCAGGGCCTCAGGCATGCAAGGCAAGCACTTTACCACTGAGCCACCTTCCCAGCCCCTCAGAAGAAATATTTTTAAAATTGTAAAAAAATACAAGAAAATAACTAAGGTCATGATTGCAAATTAACAACACAAAATATACCAACTTTATAAAGAAATTCAGATTAGTGTCTATCTTGATGAAATGTCAGGAATAACTGACATTCTCTAGGAATAACTTTTAATGGTAAATTATAAAGAGGGTATGGGCAAATCACATCAAAGAAACAGTTAAAACGTAGTCTAAACTTTCAGAAGAAGGTACTGGATGTCAAGAGACTAATATTTGAAAGAAAATGAATGCCAATGAGACATTCTACAGCAAAATGATTATTTAAGTGGGATGATAGAATGAGGATAAAATTTGTATCATAAAAATAAGGGTTCCTAAATACATTTTCTTCTGTTTCTCAAAACACCATTATAGAATGCTCTCCATAAATCTGAGCAAGAACTCAGAAAGAAAAGTACTCAGGAAACAGGAATCAAGCCAACGCCGGAGCCATGGTGCCAGCATCTCCTGGAAGACAGCTGTTCACCATGTTGAGAGAACATTCGTCCCCAAATAAAAAATGGTTGAGAGCTTCAAACGGCAAGTTATCAAAAAAAAAGATTATCTGAAAATTCTGATATTAAAAAAATCATAGTAAAATATTTTTGATAGTTTGGGAACCATGAAGAAATTAGCAAACATGTAAGGAAATTAAAGGAACTTAATTTACAAGAAAATTAAAAGAAAAAAGTAAATTACAAATTCCAAGAACAAATTTATGAGAAGAGACTTTAGCTCAGCAATGAGAATCTATATAGCCATCTTGACCTAAAAACCAAGTATCAGATTTCCAGCTATTAGTTTGGGAGTCTGAGTATAATGGAGCTGTGTGTATATGGTTGAGGAAAATTGTAGAAGTTTGAATCGCATTTTGCATAATGTAAAGTAAATGTGAATTCTGAGCATCAGTGGCTCACATTTTTAATTCTAACTACTCAGGAGGCTGAGATCTGAGGATGGTGGTTCAAAGCCAGCCCCAGCAGGAAAGGCTGTGAGACTCTTATCTCCAATAAACCATAGGAAAATAGTTAGCACTGTTTTGTTTTCAGAGTTGAGGAACAGTGCCCAGACCCAGAGTTCAAGCCCCACTAACGACAAAAAAAAAAGTGAACATGTCTGAAAAATCACCTCAACATAACAAAACCAGTATAACATTGCCTTAATTCTATCAGTATTGTGTTTCTGGGTTATCAACCTAAAAAAGAAAAGCTGAAAAGAAAATTGAAACATTTGTTCACTGGCATTTTTGTGGTATTTAATGAGTTTGAGCATCATGGGTACATAGGCTTGGAAATAATTTTAGCCCTCATAAAATAAGGAAAAGCAACATCAGTGACTGATAGTCAAGCATCTTGTACTATGCTCTCTGTGCGAAATATAAATCTCATAAATGTGTTGCAATTTCTGAATCAATATCAACAATATTTTCTACTAGCTGCTTTGTGTGGAATATTTGTATGCTAAATTAATTACTGTCTGGAACACTTCAAGTGGAACAAATGAAAACTTAAAACAATTTGTGATATGTATATTCTAGCCTTTAATTTTATTGTGAGTGGAGCATATGCATGTATATATGTATGTATATGTGCATGAATGTCATTAAAATGAACTGGTAATCATTTGATTTCCTTCATTACTACTTACAAACAAATATATTGGTTCCAGCAACTCCTTTTTTGAATGAAAGAAAAGAGTGAATCACTTCATTGGATCTGTGCTCACACCGTGAAATGCTAAATATACTCTCCTAATGAGCCTAACTAAAACGAATTTAGGTGAAAACTCCAAAAACATGTGCCTAACTTTCTTTTGGATGAAAAAAAGTCTGTAACTTCTATTCACAAAGTAGCATAAATGAATTCAGAAGCCACTTGAAAGCTCTTGGGTAATTTGCAGATTTCCGACAAGACCTTCTATCAAGTGAGTCTGAAGTGCTTGACATTTTGTAAGATATCTTACCCACCCCTGTTAATTTTTCCTTCTTTCCCCCACGCCCCAAAATAGTCTTCCTAGTTTTCCTGAAATCTCAACATCAATTTTAAAAATACCATTTGGTGTTAGAAAATGTAAATGTGCTAGCATTCTTTATACGGCATTAGCGCTCGTCCTTGAGAAGTCCTGGAAATTTTGTCTGTTTCAGAATCTCATAGAAACAATATACACAAAGAAACCATGACCCGAGTCAGAGCTCACGTTAGACCACTCGCCCAGTCATTTCATTATTTATAGTAAATAATAGGCTGTGTGAATTTAGCTGCTTCTGTAAGTGTCCTTTATGATGGGTTTCAAGAGGTAAAGGAACAAAGGCTAGACTAACAGCAGACTGTTTGCTGCTATAAATGTTTGTTAATATCTATTGCAGCCTATGTAGGAGGAGGAAGACAATTGAATCTCTTTCTTCCTGTATGCAATAAATACACTGGCTTCATTTTTGTTTGTGTTTTCTCAACACATTTTCACCACATAACTCAGGCTGGCCTTAAAATTGCTCTTGACCCCAGGCTGTCCTCACACTCAAGATTACCTGTCTCTATCCCCAAGTACTGGGATGATAGGCATGACCCATGGTTTGATAAGTCAATAGACCTAAGGTGACACGAAGTTCAAGGAATCAGCTAGTTGATAGTAATATTCAACTGTGCACATTTCAAAGTTTTTTTCAATTTTTTAAACTATCTTATTGTAAAGATGCTGTACAGAGGGGTTACAATTACATGAGTAAGGCAATGAGTACATTTCTGGTCAAGCGTTGTTATCCCCTCCTATGTTTTTCTCCTCCTATCCCTTCCCTCCTCCACCATCCTCACTCCCCCCCCCCCACCTGAAGTTGTAAAGTTCATTTCCAATATAGTGTCTTGTGAATATTATCATTGCAATGGGTCATCATCCTGTGTCCTTGTTTTAGCATTTTGTTATTCCCCTTCCTCTCCCTAAACTGGATAAACGTATAAACAAGATGCAGGGTACCAAAATCAAGCACAGTGACAACAGGGGATAGAATAGGAGGAATAACATACAAAGGGAAGAAAAAAAAAATCAAATAGTACATTAAAAACAACAACAAAGAGGTATTTGTTGTTGGTATCTTGGGGTTCATTCACTACATCATCTTATAAGGTCATATGTACATAGCTTTTGAGCTTTTCTGATCATCTGATAACATTATCCTAGACATAGATTAATATTACAAATGAGGGAAAACATGGGACCTATATTTCTTCAAAGTTTTAATATGTGTTATTCCTTTCCATTATGTTTAATTACATATATCTATTATAAGATTAATTTAGCTGATCCTCTTTTTAAGAATACAATGAGTAAATTACTAGGAGCTCAGAAAATAGAATTTGTAGATTTCTTAAGTATTAAAAACTTACATTAAAAGTATGTCAAATTTGTTTCAAAAAGAAAGAAGACCAGTATGTTTATAATTCATAATTTCAATTAAATTAGTATATTTGTTAAAGTCGTATATTTTTAATTCATGATTTCCACAGGGCAGTATTCCATCATTTTCCGCCAGATGCCAAATATGAAAGGGTAGCTTGTTAATATTCAGATTCAATGCCTTTTCAAGTTGGTTTGGCATCAAATCCAGGTCAACAAATTCACTTCTGGTGCATCCAAGGAGAGCAGGAAGCCTCAATTGCTTCCTCCTTCAAAATTTTCACCAACATTAGTTTTGAAGTGGGCCTTTAACACAATCAAGTTCTGTTTCTCTCATATATGCAATGTAAAAGTTTTTGGCACTAACATTCCTAAACAAGGGGGAAATACAATAGATATGCACACACAGAGATATACACAAGCACGCATAAGTATAAGCTTGATTAAAGCTAAAGTCTACTAAAAGCTAAAGTATACTGGTGATGATCTGTAGTTAGATGCTTGGTTTGATGATGAAATCAAATTTTGAGTGATGACGATAATTTTCTTGGAACATATAGTTAAGGTAGTGAACACATTGCTTGCAAAGCATCTTGTTTTCTAACCTGAATGTTCACAATAGGAAATGGACTGAATGAAATAGAAGTCTACATGAAATAGGAGACATCATGGCTTTCTCCTTTTGCCAGGAAGGAACATCACGTATCAGCAGGCTCAATTTGGTTTCAACAAACCAAATCAAGCCAATACACAAACAAAAAAAACAAACAAAAACCCAACAAATTTTATATGTTTAACTGTGGAAGAGGTTCACATGCAGCAACAAGGCAAGTCATATTTCAGGGATAGGGAGGGTATTAAATAAATTTTATATTATAAACAACACAGGTTCCATTTGTCCATTGAGGGGCACCTGGGATGATTCCATAGAGGGCAACTATGAACAAAATACTCTATGTACACATGTGAAAATGGAACAATGAAACTTGTTGAGATTGGTTTAGGAACAGGGGAAGAGAGGAAGGGGAGTGATGGAGGATGTAAGTCTGATCAAGTCCACTCCATTCATATATGGACATGTCAAGTAAAATGAAACCCCTTGTACAACTAGTTGATGCTAATAAAATATAAAAACAAAGAAAAAACCCTATTGGAAATATTTACTGAGATAATAGAATAATTGGACTTTTAGAATTATTAAGACTGTAGAAAACATCTTAGATAATGGCTTACGTTTTCACTAGTAATTATTACTTTATTATTTTAACTTTATTATTTTCACTTTTATTATTTTAACTACAGATGCCAACTATTGAAGGATTTAAGTTTAAAAATATAAACAATATGCCCTATTATTTTGAAATATTGAAACTCAAACTAAAAGGCTTTGTATACTTTGGATAATTCCATTACTACCTTTGAGGAGCGGGATTACGAATGAATGCATTAGTCTCATTCCTTTGCTTCCACAGAAGATTGACTGAAGGTTGTTCATAGTAACACTGTTAAGGGACAGGCAACACTGAAGACAGAGCAATCTAAAGGGAGAGTCACCATGAGAGAGCACGGTGTGGGATACTTTGTTAGTTCTGCTGCATCAAGCTATTTTAGTATTCTATTTCCTCAAATTGTCATCTCAATTCTTGTGTGTGTGTGTGTGAGAGAGAGAGGGGGGGGGAAGGGGAGTGGTATATGTGTCAATCCTGGGGCTTGAACTCAGATCCTGGGCACAATCCCTGAGTTTATCTGCTCAAAGACAGTTCTATAATACTTGAGCCACAGCTCCATTCCCAGATTTTTTGGCGGTTAATTGGGGATAGGAGTCACATGGACTTTCCTGCCTGGGATGGCTTTGAACGTGATCCTCAGATCTCAGCCTACTGAGTAGTTAGGATTACAGGTGTGAGCTAATGGTGAGCCACTCCACACTCCTCTCCAGTTCTGACTGTCATGCTGTGAAAAGACTAATTAATGGCCAGATACATGATGTTCTCTAACATGACCTTACTCTTAATGTTTGAACTCGCATTGCCTAAAGGCTATCAAACACCACATGCCCACAAGCTTTTAGAAATTCACTTGACATCAGTATTTATCACAAGGGCTGCCATCATTCCTTTTTTCAGCTCTTCTTCAAAAGGCATTTGCAAACTCATCTCTATGAGATATTTCCTGGTTTGCACATTTTACTATGTCCAAATGGAAATAATATTCTTTTTTTCGGAGACACACATTCTTTTTCCAGTTTTATTGTGAAGATGTTGTACAGAGGGCTTAGTTACATGAGTAAGGCGATGAGTGCATTGCATGTGGATCATTGTTACCCTTCCCTTCTTGTTGCTGTCCCAGTATCCCTTCCTTCCCCCAGCTCCCACACTCCTACCTCCTCCCACCCCTTGCTGCTTGAAATTGTAAAGTTCGTTTCCAATATATTGTTCTGTGGGTCAATGGGTCATCCTGTGTCCTTGTTTCAGTCTTTTGTTATTCCCCCTCTCCTACCCAGATTAGACATATGTATATACAAAATGCAAGGTATCAAAATCATGTACAGTGACAACAGGAGATATGTCATAGGGGAAAGAACATACAAAGGAAACAACAACAACAACAACAAATAAAATGTCATGGTATATTTAAAACAATAACAATAAAGACAGAACTCTTGTATTCACATCTTGGGGTTCATTTTATTTATCATCATCTTATATGGTTATTTGTACATGATTTTTGAGTTTTTCAGCTCATCACATAAGATTATTCTATATTTATATATATAGGATAATCTTATATATAATCATATATATATATACAGTAATTATTGCAAATAAGGGATACCATGGGACCTAAATTTCTTTGGGACTGGGTAACTTCACTGGGTGACTTCTTTCCATTTCCTAACAAATGGGGCGATATCATTCTTTCTGCTGGAAGCATAGAATTCCATTGTGTATATATACCACATTTTCTTGATCCACTCATCTACTGAGGGGCATCTGGGTTTGTTGTGTATCTTAGCTATGGTGAATAATGCTGCGGTAAACATAGAAGACTTGGAAAAAATTATATTAAGTGAAATAAGCCAAACCCAAGGAAACATAGGTCCCATGGTTTCCCTTATTTGCAATAACTAGTACATGTGTAGGACAAGCAGAAAAGGTCAAAAGCTATGTACATACAACAATATAAGATGATGGTAAGCGAAATGAATCTCAAGATAGGGACACAAATTTCTTTTCTTTCTTGATATTGTTTCTAACGTATTTATAATGTACCCTGTGATTTTTTTGTTTCTTTGTATGTTCCTCCCCCATGGTATAACCCCTGTTTTCACTATATTTGATGTCGGTGCCTCGCATCTTGTATATACACTTCTCTAATATATAAGGATACAGGTTGACCCATTGTAACAATGAGATGGACAAAACACTATGTTGAAAACCAATTTTACAACTTGGTGGGGGGAGGGAGGGTAGTTGTGGAGGTAGGAGGAAAGGGATGGTAGTGGGAAAACAAAGGAGGAGGCAACAATGCTCAATAGGAAATGTACTCATTACCTTGTTCATGTAACTGTAACCCCTTTGTACAGCATTTTACAATAAAAATGTACAAAAATGGAAATCAAAACAACATTGAGAGTCCACCTCATCCCAGTTAGAATGTCTATACTCAAGAACTCTAATAACAACAGATGCTGGAGGGGATGTGGGCAGAAGGGAACCCTACTGCATTGTGGTGGGAGTGTAAACATGTTCAACCACTCTGGAAGGCAGTATGGAGGTTCCTCAAAAGACTACACATAGAACTCCTCCATGATTCAGCAATCCCACTTTTGGGCATTTACCCAAACAATCACAAACAAGGTCATAAGCTACCGGAAATAATATTCTTTACACCTTCAATACATGTCATAACCTTTGCCTTCTCATTTTCCAAGTGTGCATAATTGTCTAGTGAGGCTGAAAGACTCCAATGGGTAGTTTCTACTATGCAACCTCAATGCCTCCTGATGGCAGCTCTAACTTGTGCCTGTCACGTTTTATGTATGGTCTACTTACAATTATAATCTTCTCACAATGCTGCAAAGTATGTTCTGATCTAGAATTACTTATAATCAGAGTAATCACATTCTTTATGAAAGCATTTTTGTGTATATTACATAAAATCTCTTTATTAAAATACACAACAGAACTGCTTGAGAAAATGCTTCCACCCATGTATTACCAGTTAATTGCATTATTAGCTGAAAACAATGATTTATAAAACTATGCAATACAATTAAGTGCTAGCCATAGGGTGAATTGTGACATTAAATGTACACACTGAGTTTGAGCAAGAAGATGAACATTCCTCTGATTAGTCACTAATTACAACTACATTTGTATTGTCTCTATTTAGATTACTTCATGCTTCCCAAAGAAATGCTTGATGTGTCAACAAATGGGAAAGTTATTGAAATAGAATCTAGAAAATATTATACATACACTGATTTCAACAAAGGTACATATATCTCTATAAACACAGATTTATCAACATTTTTAGTATTTCCTGCATACTGAGTTTCTCACCCTTGGGACATTTATCTTGTTCTCAGTACTTTGACATTATAAATATTTCTAAATAAATGCCTTTTCTACATATCAATTTCATTAAAATAGCTTTATAAAATACCATTAATAGGAGACAAGAGGTTGAAAGCATGTAATTATTTCTGTCAAACACCGTAGGATTGTGTCTGTCATGGTATCAGCTAATTAAAAAGATAAAAGAAAATTTCTCATGGTATCTTTTTATTTTAAAGCAGAATCATATTTTGTAATGATTTGCATCTACAGCAAATTAGCAGAAATAGCTTTTCCTTCTTCAGCTTACATTCTTAATTCTTACATTCTTAAGGAATGTAAGAAAGAATGCTACTATCAAACACAAGCTTATTTCTCTCCTCTCCTCACCTTTGCCCCTCTCCTCTTTCTCCTCTTTCTCCTCTTTCCTTCCCCTTCTCTCTTTCTCTTTCTTGCTTTGTCTCTTTCTCTTCTCCATCTCTCTTCCTTCCTTTTCTCCCTTTCTTTCTCTCACTTTTCTTTCTTTTTTCTTTTCTTTTTTTCCCTCCTTCTTTCCTTCCCTGCATCCTTCCTCTTTTCCTTCCTTCCCCCTCCCTCCATTTCTCTTTCCCTCTCTCCTTTTTTTCTTTTTCTCATTTCTATTTCTCTCTCCCTCTCGCTCTCCCCTCTCCCTCTCTTTCTTGTGTTGATACGTAAGCTTGAACTTAGGAGCAATCATTCCTGGTTTACTTTTTTAGTCAAGGTTGGTACTCTAAACTTGAGCAATATCTCCAGTCTAGTATTTTGATGGTTAGTTGAAAATGAAATTTTGCAGACTTTTCTGCCTTTAGGGATTTAAATGGAAATCATCCAATTCTCAGCCTCCTGAGTAGCTAGTACTACAGGCCCTGTTCTCATTGTACATTTTATTTTCATAGTTTTCATAATTATTAAGTTGAATTTCTATTGTTCCTAAGCTACTATATATCTAAATATGCAATTTATAATCTATTCCTAAACTGTAAATGCTGAGATTTTTAAAAATGATTTGATCTTTATTTTTTATTTTAAATGAGTTTTAATGATTTGTCTAGTTATGAAAGTCATTTGTTTATATGAATATTATGATTGTTTAAAAAGTTCTCTGATAGTGTTCTATTAAGATTTTGATTAGAATTATTCTAAGCACATAATAAATACCTGTAAACATTTTTTAAATTTTCCTATTCAGAAATCTGTTTACTTCTTCCATGAAGCCAATTATAACTCCTAGTTAGGTAAATTTCAGCTACATATTTTACATTTATTCCTGTACATGGAATAATTTTCCATTATAATTTCAGTAGTTATCACTTGCTACAGGAACTATTTGGAATACAACTTACTTGAATTCAATTTATTTGACTAAAAGTTTCACTTGTGTCTTTTCTTCAGTTAATTCTCTGTACATGAATGTTTTCTTCCCTTAGCCCATGGACAAAAGATCTTCTTTCAAAGTGGTATAAATAATAATATGGAGACAAAGGAAAGTGGTGTGCGATTTCCAGACACTGATCAACACATATGGTACTCACACAGTGAAATGTTTAATTGAAACCCCTTTATACAGATGCTTAAAGATAATATAAAAAAATGAAAGAAATCAAGTCTTGTCAGCAATTAAATTTTTACCAACAATAGCTATTATCACTTCCCCATTAA
The DNA here is from genome assembly GCF_019054845.1 of Dipodomys spectabilis. Lineage (NCBI taxonomy): Eukaryota > Metazoa > Chordata > Mammalia > Rodentia > Heteromyidae > Dipodomys > Dipodomys spectabilis. The sequence continues at coordinate 6,979,816 of NW_024870730.1, forward strand.
TAACCTGACCTACCAAAATTTAAGATTGGTACCTACCACTATTTAATTTTTATCTGCCTTTTGAAAAGTTACACTGCCAGGCACTGGTGGCTCAAGAGTCTGTGGCTCATGCCTTTAACCCTCGCTCCTCAAAATGCTGAGTGAGATCCAAGGGTTGCATTTCAGAGCCTGCACAGGCAAGAAAAACCATGGGACTCTTATCTTCAATACACTACTTAGAAAAAATTGGAAGTGGTGCTGTGGCTCAATTGGTAGAGCACTAGCTTTGAGCCAAGAGAAATTCAAATTCAGGAACAGTGTCCAGGCTCTGAGTTCAAGCTCCAGGGTTGGAACACACACACACACACACACACACACACACACACACACACACACACACACACACACACACACACACACACACACACACACACACACACACACAGTGTTATAACACTTCAGTAATCTTACAAAGACATTTCAATTTGTGAATACAATGCATCTTGATTAGTATTGCCCCTTTCATCATTTCCCCCTATCTCTCCCAACACCACCTATTTCCTTAATTAGCCAAGCTCCATTTTCCACATAGAAACACTGAATATTATGACTGTGTTTGCCTACTCCCATTGACCCTCCTCCACCAATAGCTTTCATGGGCTGCTACTACTTTCAGTGATTCTATGGCCTACTACTTATTTCCAATTTGTTATCATGTTGATCAATGTGAAAAAGGATGAAACTGATTGTGATTTTATCAATGATTCCCAAATGTTGAATTAGTTGATTTTTTCCTTCATAAAATGTATTTATTAAGCTGTCACAGTAATGCTTCATTGAATTCCTTTATGTTTAAAGAACTTGACAATTTCCTCATGATCTTCTTTCTTCTGGATTCTATTTTTTTGGTGATGGTAGTCATATTTTGTAGTTTTTTTTACACATTGAGTTGATATGCTACTATGGGGGATGATCTTTATTAACAGTAGCTTAAATATTGTTACTCTTTCATATTCTGTTATTTTCTTTTCTTTCCTTTTGGTCAATTCAACTTACTTCATATCCTCAACTGTGATCTTTCCTGAGGGATTTCCCAATTTATGCAGAAGCTATTAACTCTTTCCAACATGTATTTCCAATAACATAGTTATCTGGATATTGATAAAATGTTGTATTAATTTAAAATAAGACTCATTATATTTGCTCAAAATCACTTTTTTTGAAAATCTTTTTCTCAAGTGATTGTAACATGATGTTGTTGACAGCAATATAATAATACTAACAAAGTCATCATTCAATATGAATTCCACACATGATTTTTAAGAGCATTTGCATTGACTGTACAAACAAGCATACTAATCCCCATAACAACCCTCTAGGGTAATAAGAATTATTATACTCCTCATAAGAAAGTGAGACACAAAAAATTTGAGATTAGCTGAGGATGTTATGATAAAGTTAAAAGAGTTGAAGATTTTTTTTTACTCTCACCATTTAGAGTTTTCTATCCTTAATTCTCTGTTTCCAAGATAAGGAGCAGAGTCATCCTTGAGTCATCCCTTCCTTTATGTACCTAAATAATTCACCAACCTGTCATTTAGTCTGCCATATAGTCAATGCCCTTCCCATCACCTCTACTACACACTTTTTTCAGCAATTACCAGCTCCTGAAGTGCAGCAAAAACTTTCCACCTCTAGCACTTTATATTTCTCTGATTTCTACTGTGTAGTCAGGCATGATTCCATCATTTCTTTGTTTAAAATACTTCAATGACTTTCAGTTCCCTATAGGATAAAATTTAAATACCTCAGCAAAAGTTTACAAGTACTGTATCACCTAAAATAGTATTACATTTCTAGATATTCCCCCAATAGTACCTTAAACATATGCCCCAATCATATTGAGCTAATTATTCTAATCTAAACATACATACTTGTAATTTTGCATATGTATTCATTAATATACATTCTATGAAGAATGAAAACATTAATATATGTATTCATAAACATTAAGATAGAACATCAATGAAATTATAATTCATCTGTATATCTGCTATCTTTTACCTTGAACATATGTAATACCCACTAAAGGAAGGACAGAATAAAAGACCTGTAAGTAATTAAAATTTAAGACACAATACTAGGTATTTTTGTTCAGTGTCTCACACAACTAAAAGAGAACAAGAGTTTAAGACTCGGAGACTGGTCAGATTTTGGAAGAGGGACATCAGACTCAGCTACTTAGACTCTTCAAAGAGTAGAAGGAGGAAAATGTTGACTACCTCTGAGTAATGCCATATTTAATGTAGTTATGGAGATACAGAGTCTACATTTGTAGTTACGTGAGTAAAGTACTTAAAGACTTTCCCATCCCTCAGTTCACTGATTACTGGGGACTTTCCATATGGGGAAGCCAGCTTATTGGTCCATAGTCTCAAGAATTTAAATAGATTCTAAATTCACCATCACGATTGGAAGGCTCAAGAACATTTTAAATTAAGAGAACAGCTGCTGCTTTTATATTAATTCATGACTCTTCTGCTTTTATAGTAATTCATGACTCTTAATGGGTCGAAATGGCTGTAGATAATAAAGGTGTCTATATCCAATTAAACTATCCAGCTATAGTTCAATTGGCTACAACTGTCAGGACTAGGATGTGTAGCCCAATCACATACTTGATCGAATCTCTAATTTTATGTTATAATGATTTATATTATATAATCATATATAATAATTTATACTATATAATTATATCGTAATAATTTCGAGTATAATTTCCCTATAGTTTTAACTTCTTATTTAAACCTCAATTTGACTTTTCTACTCAATATGCATTTTAATGTGAACCATATTGTTACTTCTAAGAAAAAGATGGTGGCATAAAATTTCTTTGATGAAAGAAGAAAGCTAACTCAATTAGCTCCCTTAATTATTTTTATCCTTTGGCTATGTCTTGAGTCAAACACAACAACCACTCAAAAATCAACATTATATAACATTCAATCATGCAGCAGTGAACCAAATCATTTAGCTACACAAACATCTGGCAGCTGAAATGACAGCATCTAAATCATCAATGAACTGGGATGAGAAAAATACTTTTTTGTACTAGAACAGTTGCTTGATAAATGTACCCTACTTTCCTTCACTGTTTCCTTTTGATAGATGGTTAGACTCTGCACTGACTTTGTCTTCATGCCTGTCTCACAGCCAGATGCCATTATCTCGCGACAACCATCTATTCTGTTATCTTACAGCTCATAATTGCTAAGTCTTCTCACCGAGAATTTCCTATAAATTGTGTCATTTGCTACATACCCTGACAAACTTTCAAGTGAAGTATTTTAGGCTTATGGTTTTCAACTACAAATTTTTTTAAATTACATATTTGATAGAAGTTATTTGTAAGCATATCCTTGAGGGGAAATGTTAGGAGGGAAAAGCAAATTCTAACCGTTATTAAAATTCAGTATTTTTTCAAGTACATAGGAATTCATGACAAAATCTGTAGACTTACATCTCAAGAAGAGTCAGTCATTCACATACTGATCACATCCCATCAGATGAGGTGAAAGGACCATGAGGCCAATTACTTGGAGAAATGAACAAGTTGCCAGGAATGTGTCACCATTGGCATCCTGCTCACTACACAGGTACACACACACACACACACACACACACACACACACACACACACACCCCTTTACTAAGTATCACTGCACCTGTGGACTTTCTGGAGCTTATTAAGCTTATTAAGAGAGCACTATTTCTATGGTAAGTTCATTTATAAATGTTTATGTTGGAAACTAGACAATGAATCATCTATCCTATTATACTTAGAATACTCTTCTGTGATGATATGACTTTTTTGTCTCATTTTATAGATAAGTAAACTAAAGCCCATAATATCATTGTAATTGTTCCAGGCATATTCGATAGAAAAAAAATGCAACCACATATATGACACTAGCATTTCTTTTCTTTTTGGCTTTTTGGCAGTACCAGGATTTGAACTTAGAATCTGGGGCATTGACACTAGAGCTGCATCTTTAAAGTATTTAAAGGCTTTGTTTTTTTAGATAAAATCTCTTGTCCTTCACCACTACCACCTCCCCTTCCCAGGGACAGCCTCGGACCACTCTTATTTGTACTTCCCCTATGATTAAGGATGTATAGCACCATATCTAGCATATCTGTTGAGATGAAGAACATGCAGTTTTGCCTCTATAGCAGTTCTCTTGGAACTATATGTCCAGAACGGCAAGGGTTTACTTGACATGTGTTTGGGATATAGATCAGTGGGTGTACTGGGAGTCAAAGAAAAGCTACTCAAAGGGACGGCTTTGTGTCAAGCTCTCCTAAAGAAAATGAGAAGATTCTGCTAAGCAGTCCCTTTTCTAATTATTCCACCAGCCATCTCATGCTTTTGTTGTCCTAATCTCATCCTCACACATCAGTTACATTCTATCACAACTCACACATCAGTCACCTTCTGATGGGCATTGTCAATGAGATATGATTAATGCTCAAAGAAAACACATCACTTTCTATATGATTCAGTAAGATGTTTTTTATGCTTCCCATGATTCCCATGCAGCTTCAAGCCTAGCACACAGTGGGTCTCAGCACACAGTTTATGAATAATTGTTGCCCAGGAAGCTATGGTCCTTTAAGTCAAATATCAGGATAATCACATAAACAATGAATTATAAAAGATGCTTCCTCTCACAGATTGCTAGTATGAGCAAGTATCTTCTCCACTAATGGGTAGCCTTGATTCAACAAAAATGAGATAATTATTATGAAGTAGTTCTGAAACCTTGGCTTAAATCTTTGTCATTTGGAAGTTAATGTGTCATAAGTATTAAATGGATCCAAATATGTAATCCTCCTGATAGTGTAATCAAATTGTTTCTGAATTAAACTTTCAAGTCAAGTTTCAGTAAGTTTAAAGTATAACCAGGTGCCAGTGGCTCATACCTATAATTCTGGCTACTCTGAGATCTGAGGATAATGGCTCGAACACAGCCTGGAAAGAAAAGTCCATGAGCTTCTTATCTCCAATAAACTACTCAGAAAAAGTCAGAAGTGGTGCTTGTGCTCAAGTGATAGAGCTCTTGTGTTGAGCACAAAGAAGCTCAGGGACAGTGCCCAGGCCCTGAGTCCAAGCCCCAAAACCTGAAAAAAAACCCAAACCCTAATTAAAGAATATTTTTTAATTCTACAAATGTATTCAAAATAAGATGTTCACCACCATGAATATTCATCTTTTTTAAAATGTCCTACTCCCTAACAAATTGACTGAGGTACTTTAAGATACGTTCTTATAGTCAAGATCCTTCGAAATATTGCTCCTCTAAAGATTGTAACTGATGGTGCCTCACCATGCACAAAGATCAATCTAATGATTTTATAATCCCCAACATTGCAATGCATCATTACATTTAGCTTATCTCACACATCAGTGGGGTATGTGGTTAATTAAATATCTGCATTTGATAGCCCAGATTTTCAGAAAACATATATTTTTCATCTTCCATGAACCTAAAGATTTGGGGTTTATTTTGACAGAAAAAAAGTCTCAGTCTTTCTCAGCAGAGAATCTTGAGAACATTCCATCAATCTTTTTTCTTTCTATATCATTAGCTCACTCAACAGGAGTTCCAGTCATCATCATTATAACTAGCACTTGCTCTGCTTTCCTCTCCTAGCAGCATCCTCATTTCTAGTTTTTTTTACAAAGGTACAGATGGAGCACAGACCACGGACCAGCTATTTCAACCCCTCCCTTCTCAATATTGCAAATACATGCTTTAACAAAAGGTACTTTGAATGCCATCATAACACTATCAGAACTGTTGCATAGGTAGAAGGTACATTATTACATTAGTTAATTCAGCTACTCCCTGAAAATACTTTACAACTGTCTTGAAAATGTAAATAATATCGACAGGTGGTTAAAATCTAGAGTGACCCACATTGTAGAATCAGCCTCAATGATACCATTATAAAATGGACTATTTTTATATACAATAATGGGCAAATTTTAAAATGAGATAAGCATGGTAAGTGCCAATTAGAAATATTTTTGTAGATTTTAAAGTTTAAGAATGTTGGAGACTCAGCCGGGCACTGGTGGCTCACGCCTGTAATCTTAGATACTCAGGAACCTGAGATCTGAGGATCACAGTTCAAAGCCAGCCTGGGCAAGAAAATCTCTGAGACTATTATCTGCAATTAATCACCAGAAAGCCAGAGGTGGTGCTGTGGCTCAAAGTGGTAGAGCACTAGTGTTGAGTAGAAAGAGCTCCGAGACATGCTCAAGCCCAAGTTCAAGCTCCTGGACTGACAAAAAGAAAAAAAAATTGTTGCAGACTCCAGACAGCCCTTCATAAAAATAAAAATCATTTAAATATTGAAGCATTATTTTAAAATTATATTCGCATGTTAATGATGTTCAAAGCACTTACCACTTACCATTTCAAAATAATCTTTCACATTTATGCATTGTAAATGTTGTATGTTGTGTAATTAAATTTAAATTGGTCTATAAACATACTGCAAATTTGTTTGGTACATGAAATGAACCTGACAAGACGTTCCTGTGCTGCACAGTATTCTAGGATTGGATACAGAAGTTTATGTTCACAAGAAGGCCCTCCACCAGTGAGTTTGTATTCTTCAGTCTGATATAGAATAGTTTTGATGCGAATCAGAAGTATTTCTTGTGTTTAGATAATTTATGAGAAGAAGATAAGGCACTGTGTTCATCAAATGAGATCTAGTTAAAACATAAATTAGGCTCTTGTTCTATGAAAACGATAGATGATGTGTTTTCTGTATCTTTTCAGCATTGACAATGTAATCTATATATGATGGATTATAGAGATACTGAACTATTCAATGAGTACAGAACATCAGGCTGAGGAAAGAGTTCAATGGTTGAGGATTTTTTACCATTCACAGGTTCTGGGTTTAATCCCTCAAAAGCAAACAAGCAAAAAATAAAACATAAAAATCCTACAGGAAGTTAACCAAAATGAACCCCAAGATAGGGACACAATTTTTTTTTTCTTTCTTGCTATTGTTTCTAACGTATTTATAAGGTACCATGTGATTTTTTTTGTTGCTCTGTATGCCCCTCCCCCACGGTATAACCCCTGTTTTCACTGTGTTTGATGTCGGTCTAATATGGGGAGGGGAAAAGAAAAAACAAAATGTTTAAATAGGGATACAGGTTGACCCATCGTAACAATGAGATGTATGAGACACAATGCTGAAGAAAGAACTTTACAATTTAGGTTGGGGGGGGGAGTGTTGCCGATTAGTTGTGGAGGTGGGAGGGTAGGGATGGTAGGGGAAAAACAAAGGAGGAGGCAACAATGCTGGATAAGAAATGTACTCATTACCTTGCTCATGTAACTGTAAACCCTCTGTACAGTAACTTCACAATAAAAAACTTATTTTAAAAATCCTACAGGACCTTGACTTTCATAAACATACACTAACCATGATACCATCAAGGAATATTTTGTTGACTGATTTAGGAAGTGCTTTATGTAAGGTATATTAAATAGGTAGGTTTCATTAAGTAGCCGATGAAGAGAATACCACGTGCTATTCAGGAAGGAAAAGAAGTTTATTTATCGAACTGCTGCCCCTGCCATGCATGGTAGAGAGGCATGGCTGAAAAGGAAGGGGTGACCCACCCCTGGGCCAGGACTTATCTAGGCCAGGGATGGGAAGAGGTATGGCCAGGTGGGGGAAGGTATGGCCACATTGGATCTGGTTGTGACCTCAGGGTCTGAGACCCTCCTAAGTTCAGATGGGAGGCATGTGACCAGAGGTGGCCCAGGATGTGACCTAGCAGGAGGGGAAAGTGACTGCTTCCGGGTCTGCCAGTTACTTAGGTAACAGATACTGGGTGGAAACTTAGCTGAGGTATGGAGGTGTCCCTGTGCAGACCTTACACTTTAGAAACAAGATATGAATCACAAAAGAAAATTAGCTTCTTTACTCTATATTCACACTTTGAAAAAAATAAATGGATAACATTTTTTATGCATAGAGGAGACACTGAGGTAAAAGCCAGAAAATTATTCTGTAACTTAAATTTACAACAAGTGCTAAAAATTAGTCACCTGCCAAGGTAGCACCAATCAGAAATATGCTTCAGATGGATGAATAATGTAATGAGATGGACAGTTGCTTTTGATAGTCTTAAAAATCTTTTTGAATCCTAAGATTCTTTAATGATTTTTTTTCAGATTTCAGGTTAATTTACCTATTATGCTTCTGCAATAGATCATATCCCAGAGTAAAGTCACTGCTCCAAAACAAGATAGTCTTGATCCACTGCCAAATACACACATGTGCAGACATGCTGCTGGCTGGCCTGATAGTATTCTCTGTTCCTGAAAACTGAGTGAGCATGGATCAAAGTGGCCACAATCCAGAAGATTACAGTCCAAAGTCATCCCAGTCAGCAAAGTCTGTCAGATTCTAGCTTTAAAATAACCAGGAGAAGAGGGATTTTATGGCTCAAGTGATGGAGCACCAGCCAAACAAGCAAACACAAGTCCCTGAGCTCTAACAAAGGAAAACAAGAATAAGATGAAACAATGAGTGTTAAAAAGAAAAAAAAAAAAAACTGGCATGAAGGAACTCCTGGAGTATTTGGGGAGGACGCATTCACTGATCTCGTGTACTCTGTGCATAATATTTCATATCCCATTTATCAGAAAACATATTCTATTTCATTCTAGTGAGCACTCTTCAAGCTTTTTCTATTACAGATCTCAACTTTCTATGTCTTCTATATATCATTGATTTGTTTTTATTTAAAATTCTTCCAATAGCAGTGAGTTCCATGATTTTTTATTTGAAACATACATGCCATAAGAGTAGTCCAATTCACACTCCAATATCACACGTTCTAGGAACAGAGCTAAACTCTATCTTTACATTTCCCAGGCAAATGAGAGCCCTAAGAATCACTCTTACGTTATACATTTGATTGCTTAATGTTTCATTAGTCATGACGTGAAAAGAGTGGGAAAGTTTTGTATTTGATCAACTTATTTTTTCCATACTTTTCTATTGAAATTTACTGAACAAGGATTACTAATACAGACATCATCTCTGTAAACCAGGCAAAGCATACAAAGAACAGCATAATAAAGAGGTTAAAAACTTGGCCAACTTTGTCATTTGTGTCTGCCCAATAACAATGTTACTATTGCTTACCACTGCTAGGTCTCACTACATTAAACATTTATAAATTCATTAGTTAGTACTTAAAAACTTTCATTTATATTTTCTTACATTATGCACTTAGCAGCTTTTATTCATTTGAAAAAGTTCCACCACATTAGTCTTCAAAGGGATCTCCAAAGAGTTCAATTACTCCTTCTAACTGTGGCTTTTTCTGTTGTTTTGGAAGAGAGCCAGGTTCTCAGTCTTTGCCTTTCCACTCTAACTCTCTTCATCCACTTATTTTAGGGGTTGTGAAAAGAGGTTTTCTTCCCTGACCACCTCAACAGTGAGAGTTCCTTTCTAGCTTTAAAATATTCCAGCTTTTTAAAAAAAAATGTAGACTGGCATCATTATAATGCGTAGCTTTTACTTAGAGAGGAATTGGGTCCACTGAACAATGAATGTTTGTCTAAAGCAACTATTCACAGAAGGTGCTGCCCTTCTGTAGAATGGGGAAAGTTGTACCTACTGACAAACCAGAGAAGCAGAACAGAACAGAACAGAACTATGTCCAGCCCAAGGTGCTTTGCCATTCCAGCTCTGAAACAGGAGCTCAGTGATGGCCCCTCTACTATTGATCTATTATAAAAAGACAGACACCAAGACTATCAAACAAGATCAAAGGGAAATCCAGATGATATCACAGAACTTTATAAAAATATTTTTAATTTACAGATTTTTATAAAAATATTTAAAGATGTTTGAGGCTTAATCCATTGAACAACAGAGATTTATGACTCCCAATTTAACTGCCAGTTTCTGCCAGGTTTAACTTCCCCAAACTCTTCCTCTCTCGATTTGCCCACTCTACTAGGTCAAAGTATGCCTTCTCTAAAGTATATTGAATTAGAAAATTCTGAAACCTATGAACTTGTTTCTGTACATGGAGTAATAGACTGTGTGACTAACTAAAAACTTTAGAAGCAAATGATAACTTAGAATTTTCTGGTGAGCCCAGAATAACCAGATTGTCCTCTGAAAAGTGGGGCTTGTCACTTACAGTGGTCAGAGATATCAATGGCTACAAAAATATGAATGATATACAGTTTTATGCTTTTGTGGCTGGAGGAAATGGTCATAAGGCAAAGCAAGCAGACATCTTCTAAAAGATAGAAAAGATGATGGGCACCGGTGGGTCGTGTTTGTAATCCTAACTACTCAGGAGGCTGAGGTCTGAGGATCATGGTTCAAATCCAGATTAAGAAAGAAAGTCTGAGAGACTCTTATCTCCAATAAACTACCAGAAAAAAAAATTAAAGCTGGAAGTGGAGCTCTGTCTCAATTGTAGAGTGCTAACCCTGAGCAAAAGAAGCTGAGGGACAGCTCCCAAATCCTGAATTCCAGCCACAGGACTAGCTTGCATGTGTACACACACACACACACACACACACACACACACACACACACTCCAAGATGGAAAAGATAATAAAACAGATTTTCCCTGAGAGCTTCCAAGAAGGGCCACAGAACTAAAATCATCTGGAATTTAACCCAGTGGAACTCTTCAGGTACTTCTTAGTTCTAGACTTCTTTTTTTTTATTTTTTAATTGTGAAAATACTGTAGAGAGGGGTTACAATTACATGGGTAAGATAATGAGTACATTTCTTATCAAGCGTTGTAGCCTCCTCCTTTGTTTCCCCTTCCCATCCCTTCCCAGCCTCCTCCCCTCTCCCCCCACACCCAATCCCCCCCCCCCCCCCAAGTTGTAAAGTTCCTTTTCCACAGGACAACTTGTACTTCTCATTGTTGCAAGGGAGCTCACACATTCCTGTGGAGGCTGGAAGAATGGAGGAAGTTTAGCCTGGAGGGAGGAGCAGGAAGGCCTATTGTTGAGGAAGAACACAAGTTAGCCACTTGAGGGACAAGTAGTTATTGGAAAAACCAGTTCTTGGAAGGTTTTCGGAAAACCCACAATCGAAACTGCAATTATACCCCCTAGCAGCTGCCAGTTAGGCAAAGGGTTGAGAAACACCACCCCAGTTCCTGGAAAATGGACAGGTGGGTCAAGTTCCTGTAAAAAGCAGCTGTAGGGTCAAAAATAGTTAAAAAATATATTGTTTCCTAAAAATATATTGTTTCCTACATTCTTATGGTTAGCCTTATATCCTAACCAATGATCTGCTTGCTATGTATGATTTAACCAATCTTGTAATCACTAAATTGGAAAACCCCTACCCTTACTGGAAATGATTATGCCCCTAACCAATGAGCCTACCCTGAAATTTGTCCACGAAATGCTGACCAATTGCTGACCAATTATGTAGAAGCCCATGAACCTTAAACCCCCTCCTATTTGCTGGAAACCCTAAAGAACCATACTGAACCTGTGTTGGGGGCTCACAACTCGGACCTGCTGTGTCAGTGAAGACTTTGAGTCCAGGCTTGACCTTGCGAATAAACGATTCTTTTGCTGTTTGCACTAGTCGTAGTCTCTGGGCATTGCTGGGGGTCTCGAGTTCAAGCCTAACGCTATGTCAGATGTAAATGAGAAGTACATTTTCTTTGTGAAACTAAAATCAAAGAGCATATATATGATTAATGTAATTAAGCTCAGGCATGAAGCCAAAGTTTTAATATTTTCAGAATAAGAATGAAGACTTGGGAAATAAACCACTGTTCTTGTTAGCAATTTGTAAGTAATCTCGAGAGGAAACAAGATGTGATTGCAACTCAGCAAATGGAAATTACACAACTTTTACTTCTCTGGTGGGAGAAAAAGATTTTTAAACTATGTTCTAGAAACAGAAGTGGATATCCTACGGGGTAAATATAGCTTAAATATTTTTGATCTCTTCATTTGTAGGACCCCTTTTGCCCCTTTTCTGTTTTTATTATAAAGGTGATGTACACAGGGATTATAGTTATGTAAGCTAGATAATGAGCACATTTCTTTTGGGACAATATCACCCCTTCTTTTGCAGTCTCTTTGCTTTTCCCTGCAGGCCCACACACAAGTTGTATAGTTCATTTTCTACATAATGTCTTGTGAGTAGCACTGCTGCATTTGTTTATCCTTTGTTTCTCCATTTCTGTGCCTCACCCTAACCACACCCTCACAAAGACCAATAAACAAAAAAGACAAAAAACAGAGCACAAATGACAAAGTAAAAATCTCATCTCCATGTTGGAGTTCATTTTGATAAATATTATTTTATATGATCTGAGGCAGATAGGCATTGCACCTTTCTGTTCCTCCTCTAAGGGGATTGTCCTTTGGTTTCACTGTGCATTAATACCTAGAGTCTCTTCTTTTGTCTGTAACATTTTCTTTTCTGATGAAAAGCAGCAGGAAGATGTGTATTTGTAATTTTTTATTCTTGAAGGGGATTGTCTGTATGCATAAGCTTCAGACCATGGCTCTCTCTGCTTAATGAAAAGTGAAGATCAAAGGAGGTGAACTTTACGTAGAAAGTTGGAAATTAGACCCTAATCCATGGTGTCTGTTGTATTTAAAATGGCCTTTGTGAGGTTTAATTTACCATTCTCTTCCTCACACTTGATTCTAGAACCAAGTAGCTGTACAGATTTTTTTTTAAAAAGGCTCATAATCCCTTGTTGTACTGTAAGGGAAGAAGACAATGAAATAGTATACAAAAGTGTGATGTATAAGAACAGAATGATCAGTTTTAGCATATATCTGAGTTTTTTCTCTTTATTTTTCTAAACTCAAGTGAAGTTAAGCATGGTGGAATACAATGCCAGTACTAAAAAATGAGACAGGAGTATAGAAAACCCGATGCCAAACATGGCTAAATGGCAAGACCCTGTTGGGAGAAGGGGGAGAGGAAGAGAAGAAAAGGAAAAGGAAAGAAGTGGAAGGAAGGAAAGGGGAGTGGAGGGGAAGGAAGAGAAGGGACAGGGAAAGAAGGAGAAGTGAGGAGAGGGGAAGGAAAGGGAGAGAAGAAAGGGAGGGAGAGATGAGAGGGAGGGAGAGAAGGAAGGAAGGAAGGACGGAAGGAAGGAAGGAAGGAAGGAAAGAAGGAAGGAAGGAAGGAAGGAAGGAAGGAAGGAAGGAAGGAAGGAAGGAAGAAAAATAGATGTAAATAATGTGGAAAACAAAAATAAAAGAAAAATTTAAAAATACCTGGGACAGGATCTGAGTGCCCAGCTAACCTGTGCTCACCAGTTTGGAATTCTCTTGTCCTACTTCAATTTGCTGTTGCTCAATTTTTACTCTTGATATTTTCTAATACTCACTTTTGTCTTAATTTGATTATTGCTAGCTCTTAACACTTTTCCCAGCACTTATAGAAATCATTTTATTCTGAGTTTCTTTGCCTGAGATGTCTTTGTCTCATACAATGATGGTGATGGACCACTCTGACTGATCTGACTGATCATATCCAGTGGAAAAATCTATCTTCCCTCTTCTGTGGCCCTGCATCCCAGTGCTCACCTCCAGTGAGCCTGATTCATGTCCATCCTTCCACTGTCACCCAATTACTATGACTCGGCAGTTTGACTTAGCTTATCAAGCGAGAAAGCTCTGAGATTGTGTTCAGTCTTCACCAATGATAATTACATCAACATAAATACGAAATTGAAACTAGTAATATTTGTAAAACAATGCCATCATATTTGTTTGTGCAAGGGGCTCCTCAGCCCAATACCAGAATATTAAACCACTTATTGAAATTTCATGTGTGTAGTTGTACTCGGAAAATAAAAAAAGATTGCTGTGTCTAGCCCAAGAACTTTAATTGATTCTTGTTTGTTAGTTGAGAGATTTTGTATAAACACAAATATCAAACAATATAAGAAAGATCTCACATATTGAGTTCAATGGCACTGAAGGAAAAAAAAATGTTCATTTGTATGCTTGATTTTTACTTTAATTTACCAGGTATGATTGAGCTTTTTAAGAGACAGGGATCTTTTGAATACTTCCCCTGAAACCTAAGCAATTATAAATGTAAGTGTCTGCTACAGAATATCTGTCTCACTCAACAAGTGTTAAGTGATTAAATTTAAAACATTCTAAGTCGAATCAAACCAGGTTTAAAGACAATTATTTAGGTCACAGTGTCTTCGTTCAAGGAATCATCATTTTAATTTAGAAGCACATTATGTATAATAGGAAAATCACCAAGATTCAAGACTTTCAATATTATTTGAACATAGAACATCTAAAAACATGAGTTACAATATTTCCAGTACTTTTGCTCTTCCTACTCTCAGTAATATGTGTTTGTGTGTGTATGTAGGTAAACACAATTACTATTATTCTTTTAAAAATAAAAGTGTTACTTTCAAATGTACACACCCAAGTTAATGGTATTAAAATAGATAAACTCAGTGGAGTCTGCACAATGAGACCAAGACTTATCTTAAGGAGCTTGAACCTAGACAGGGAAAGGTTCATCAAATTTACAAATAGGAGCAATGTTAATTTTTCAGACATTATCTTGAAGAAACCAATGTCAATTCTCCTTACCATTTAAAAATACATCCCCAGCTTCTCTATATTGTAATCTTAAACAAAAATCTCTTGGATGGAAGAAAGTCAAGTGTCAGAGCAGATCCCCTGGAAACTATTTGACCTATGTCTCACAAGGTTAAAGTTGTCACTCTGAGAGTATTCTTTTAGACTGTTAGAATATGGTACTCACAAAAGATCAATCATTACTACCAGTTATGATCTTGAATAGCTAATAATCAAAATATTATCTTTCATTTAAAAAAATAAAATAAAAATACAAGAATTGCTTATAAATTTACTTCCATTCTAAATAAAGTATTTTCAGCTTAGAGCTTTTATGGTCAGGAAATGCTCAAACAAAATAATACTTATAGTTTCCCAGTGAGAGAGATAAAACAAACAACAAAAGGAGAGGGTGAAAGATGAATGAATATGATTGAATGCTTTATAAAATAATGAAACCTATAAAAATTGTTTGAAAGGGAGGTGGGGCAGAAAAAAAAGTAACAGTAGTAGAAGGGAAGAATTAGACCAAAATACATTAGATGAATGCATGGAACACAACAAAACTCCTTTTTACCATTAATAAATGCTAATAAAATAGCAACCTACTAAGCAAATATAACTGCCCTTCATTGAAACTAAAACTTGTTTAACAAAGCATTATAATTTGCCATCAACCAACTGAATAAAAATTTTACCATGTAATAAAGGGAGACTGTATGAACTGATATAATGTAGGTTTATGAAAAATATACTGTTCATATGTGTTTCATTTTTCTATATCCATAAAAACTTAGGAAGAGACAGTTAAATAACCACATTTATAGAAGCCTGTAGACTGTAAAATGCATTATTTTTGTCGAAAGAAACTGTAATAAGTTACGCCTTAATAATTACCTGCTCCAGGCTTTAATTTCCTTCAGTGTGAAATGGTAATACTAATAGCAATGACCTCACAAAGGTGTTATAAGAAATTGATTTGTTAATTCACCTAAAATCCAGTGGATTTATATGCCTAAAACAAACTGGCTTATACATTTAAAGACCAAAAAAGTGGAGTTTGAGAACCCATTAAATCTAAGATTTGATTCATCTCTGAAATGAATAATTTCCACAGTAAAAAAAAATTCTCTAATTCTGTTGAACTGCAGTGTATGATGTGCATGTGGGCAAAGAATGCTGAAAACATGGGGTGATTCTTGTGATTATTATGGGTAAAAAAATATAGGCACTGAGACAGACAAGTATAGAGGATATTCAAGTGAAATCAAATGTAATATAAACCTAATTGTTGAATCTAGGCACTTATCATATATAGCTTTTTAAATATTTTGTGCTTAAAATTTTAATAAGAAAATGAAAATTTGGAGTGTCTACAACTATAAAGAAACAAGTAACAATCTTTGCATGTATTTAGAAAAAACAGTTATAATTATATATTATAACTATATAGCAGATGGTTATAATAACAATAACAGTTAAAATAACAAGCATCTAGGCACCTGTGTCTCACACCTCCAATCCTAGTTAATCAGGAAACTGAGATCAGAAGAATGAGGTTTGAAAGCCTGCCAGGGAAGGAAAGACCATGTGTCTCTTATTTCTGAACAGTCACCAAAAAAGTCAGAAATAGAGCTGTGGCTTACGTGGTAGAGTGCTATCCTTGAGCAAAACAGCTCAGGAACGGCACCCGGGGCTTGAGTTCAAGCCCCAAGACAGGCACACAAATAAATAGCAATCAGTTATACACATAGTTCCAAACTTCTGTCAGGAATTCCTGGTGGGGTTTCTGCTCTTTTATTTCATATCCACAGTAAGTAGTTGTGATGGTAGCTCTATAGTCGTACCTGTGCTTGTCCTGACTCCTGTTTGGACATCTACCAGACACTGCAGGAGGCTCTGATGCCTATGGGCACAACTTGGACTCCAGTTCTGACATATTTAACTAAGCCACAGCTTAGGTTGTGTCACATGCAGTTACTGTGGTGTGGTATTTACTCAGAAGTACAAGTTTGTTTCTAATCAAAAATCACATTCTCTTGAAAAGCAGAACTTTTGAAATGTGTCAGTGATACAATTTGAAAACCAT
This sequence comes from Dipodomys spectabilis, assembly GCF_019054845.1. Classification (NCBI taxonomy): domain Eukaryota; kingdom Metazoa; phylum Chordata; class Mammalia; order Rodentia; family Heteromyidae; genus Dipodomys; species Dipodomys spectabilis. The sequence goes on from NW_024870730.1 coordinate 6,996,566, forward strand.
ATCCCAGAGAAATAGAACATTTGTTACAAAAATAAAGCCACAAGAATGGGCTGACTATGTGACTTACCAAAAAAATAGTTGGAATGGTCATTTTATTCCTGTTTATATATAAATATACACACACACACACATATACACATACATGCATGCATATATGTATATATACACCTTATACACATACGCATATATACTTAGATACAAATATATATATTCTGGAACTTTTATGACACTATACAACTGAAAAGAGTTTTTATAAGATGATATTAATTTACATAATCCTTCTGTTCTCCTTTTAATCTCAAAGAAAACAGAATTGTGAAATTTTATGGCAATGAAAACCAAAATAATAACTCAGTGTGAAATCAGTTAGTCATTTTGAAAATGACTGTAATATGATTTTATTTTAGAAATAAAAAATTGAGATATTTAAACAATAGCATTTTAAAAGAGAAGATAAAATGAATCCTAGCAACATCTGGCATTCTGGAGAGGAAGTTCCTAGAGGTTTTAGTGATGTCTTCTCCTGGCTGACAACTGTTTTTAATGAGTAGAAAATCAAAATAGGTACCTCAACTGTGTAGTCATTTCTTCCTGTGCAGAGATAAAAATAGTAAATATTTAATTCAGACAAAATAAATTGTCATGTTTTGAATTATACATATCAAAATTTCCATCTGCTGAGTGCTGGTGGATCATGCCTATAATCCTAAATACTCAAGAAACTGAGAACTGAGGATCTTCTTTCAAAGCCAGCCCAGGCAGAAAAGTTCAAAAGACTCATCTCCAATTCACCACCAAAAATCCAGAAGTAGAGCTATTGCTCAAGTGGACAAAGCCCAGACATGGGATCAAGCCCTAGGTCTGGTACACACACACACACACACACACACACACACACACACACACACACACACACACACACGTGCCACTTACTTTGTATTTTCTATATAAACATTACAGAAAAAAAGAATATTTTATTGAATAATGTTTTTGTGCAAAGTTCTTCAGTAGCAAGGAGATTTATTAGGACTAGTAGTCTATATGGGGAATGAATAAATGTTTGTCAATGGAACTATTTTATGTCCTAAATGGTCTCCATAAGTATAGATGATAGAATTTTGGACCCTGGAGTGATCTTAAAACCATACTTTTATGAATGAGAATATGAATTTCCAACAGTTAAGTGGGCCACCCTCTCCAGTCAACCTCCTGGTCACTTGGTTAAATGGCAAAGCTGGTTGATTTGCGTCACTTTCTACCACTTGAAGCTATCAAAGCCTGTGCAGGTTTTCCATTATTTTGCTACCTAGAAGCAAGATGTTGGAAGGAAATCCATACAGAAAATCATTTATTTCAATATAGCTAGAGGTCTATTTACACGTGGGGAATACTAAGTGATTATATTAATTTTGAATTACTTACATGAGTTTTATGCAATTTACATATAGATTACAAATCATATAGTCTATCAAGCACAATAGAGAATAATTAAGAGTGATGCAGTTTCCATCAGCCTGATTTTCTTGGTGTAAAAACACTTAAATAAGAATGTGATAGGTAAAATATGTGTGTCAGGCATTCTTCTGGTTAAAAACTGTCCACAAGAAGTTGGTTGAGATGAAGAAAGCACTGATACTTAAATACATAATATTTACCAAGTTGTGTTTAGTAACATGGATCAGAAGAGAGAACATGGATCCAAGGAAGTCATGCTAGCCACCTACAGGAAAGAACATCAAAAAAAGACGATTTATAACCTCTATGTAACATTATATATACATTATAATACTCAGGAAATTTTTTAAATTAAAAGCATTTTACTTAAGGTCACAATCTACATGCTGTGTATGATGCATGTCATCTTTAATGAAAATGAGAGCCAAATAAATTCGAGAAGGAAGGAGAGAAGCAAGTAAAGAAAAAGAAAGGAAGAGTACCGGTTTGAACTTAGTTTCAGAGGTAAGATGTTCTCACATATTTTAACCCCACAATTATTGTGTAAACACTATTTTATTAATAAATCTAACATAGAAAGAAAGTATATTGTTTGTTCTATAAGATTTGTACACATTTTTGAATGGTTCTAGATGCCTGTGCTGAGGAAGGTGACACAGACTCAGGCAAGTGTAAGAAGGATAAAATCCCTGTCCTCAGAGAGCTTTAATCCTAACAAGGAACAAGAAAAATAAAGACATTTTTGGATGGTGTGTTGTGACCATAGCAGATCAGGATGGTAGAGTGGACTACGGCAGAGAGGTAGCTTGGATAATTTGATAGGTGATTGGGATAGCCTATGTGAGGAAAACGGGAACACCTGGGTTAAGAGCTGGTAAGTAAAGGGTGATGTAGGAAGGGAAAGAAACCATTAATGGTCCCCTTACAATGGGGACAAAGTTTTCATGTTCAAGAAATGGAATGAAAGAAATTGAGGAAGAGGATGGATGAGTGCCTAAAATGAATAAATAGTAATGGGCTTGGTGATGCAAAAAGGAATAGTCACTTTCATGAGCTGATAGGCAGTAATGGACAGTAAATAGCACACATGGTCATTGCAGTGAAGTATCATCATAGACGTACTGCGTACACTCAGAAGGTCGCCTTCTGTATCTCATGTCTGTAATTCACATATCCAGCACTAATCAGATTTTTTCCCCTTGTTTCTTATGACGTCTATAATTGAATGGTAGTCAGTCCATTTAAATTAACATTTCAAGAATACCAGATGAAAAGAAGGATGGCCAATAGACACATGAAGAAATGCTCAACTTCCCTAGCCATAAAAGAAATGCAAATCAAAACAACATTAAGATACCAGCTCACCCCAGTTAGAATGGCAAAAATCAAAAACTCTAATAACAACAGATGCTGGAGGGGATGTGGACAGAAGGGAACCTTACTGCATTGTTGGTGAGAGTGTAAACTTATTCAACCACTTTGGAAAGTAGTATGGAGGTTCCTCAAAAGACTCCACAGAGAGCTCCCCTATGACCTGGCAATTCCACTTTTGGGCATTTACCCAAATGTTCAGAAACAAGACCACACTAAAGCTACCAGCACAACTATGTTTATTGCGGCCTTATTTACTATAGTTAAGATATGGAACCAACCCAGATGCCCCTCAGTAGATGAATGGATCAAGAAAATGTGATATATATACACAATGGAATTCTATGCCTCCATCAGAAAGAATGACATTGCCCCATTAGTTAGGAAATGGAAAGGCTTGGAAAAATTATATTAAGTGAAGAAAGCCAGGCCCAAAGAAACATAGGTCCCATGGTTTCCCTTATTTGCAATATCTAGTATATGTCTGAGTCAAGCAGAAAAGGTCAGGTAAGGTGATGTTAGGGAAATGAACCCTAAGATATGTATTCAAATGTTTTTTTTTCTTTCATGCAATTGTTTCTAACACATTTATAAGATTATTTCTTTGTTGCTTTGTATGTCCCTTCCCCACAGTATAACCCCTGATTTCTCTGTATTTGATGTTGGTATAATTTGTGGAGGGGAAGGGGAAAAACAAATCATTTAAATAGGGGTACAGGTGGACCCATTGCAACCATGAGATGTACAAGTCCTTATGTCGAAAACGAACTTTACAACTTTGGTGCGGGGGCGGGGGGGGGGGGGGATATTGGGGGAGGAGGGTGGGAAGGGGTGGGAAGGGGAAACAAAGGAGGACGCTACAATGCTTGATAAGAAATGTACTCATTATCTTGCCCATGTAATTGTAACCCCTCTGTACAGTATTTTCACAGAACAAAAAGAATACCTACTAGAGTAGGTATCAAACAATATCTACTTTGTGTTCTGAATGAGAACGTTGCAAAGTAGAAAGCCATGATTTGTGCATAAGAAATCATACAATGTAGAAGGAAAGGCAGACATGCTACAATAATGTTGAGTCATATGTTAAATATTAACACAGTTACTGGAAGAAAATTAATTACACTTGGCTAGTGTTTGCAAGAGTTTCCTAGAAAAGGTAGCACAGATCTCTGGGTTAACTAACCAGGAAAGAAACTGTAGTCCATGTAGAAGGAAATTACAAGCCAAAGATAGTCTTTTTTTTTAATCCAGATGGTGCCAAAATCTTTCAAGTCTGTACATCTAAAGCTTGAAGTATGAACTGGTCCCTAGTGAGAAATAAGATTTGGGACATAAACCAGAAACAGAGCAAAAAAAGTTTTAAAGACATTTCTAGATGTTCAAACACTATTCTGAGGTCAGTTAAAAGCCATTGATGGATACTGAAGAATTGATTGGATCCAGTCACAATTATATTTTTAGTCAATTTCTGGCAGGTGGTAGGAATCCTCCAGATACTATTTTGGAAGAGAATATTTATTCAGCTATGCCAAACTTCTTTGAAATTCTTTAAATGCTTCAATTCTTAAATATTATATGCTTAAATTGTTTTAGTAGCTTAAATGATTAAATTCTTTAATCATGTTGGAACAGTTTTAGAAGGGAGTTACCTAAAATTTTCTGTGATATTTCAACAATTTTGTCAAATTTATTTCATACTCTAAATACACAATGGCAAAATGGAAGAATAGAAAGTTGGCTTGGGGTTTGTCTTGTCAGCCAGATATTCTGATAACTAAGCATGATATAATTTTTGTATCTAGCATTGCTCTTGTCTTCCATTCAATATTTGCATGAATTCATTTGGCAGGGATATGACAGGGATCCTCAGCGATTAATATTTGTAACCCTCCTTCATCTCTTGGCTCCTCTGATTTGATTCTATAATTGTAACTAAATTGAAAAACATACCTTTTAAAACCTCATGATTGCCAGATTTTCATTTCTTTTAGTGGAGGGTGTCTAAGGACTTTTTTTAAAATCTGACTTATGCTCCATTTACCTAGGGACCATACTCTGAATCATTCCTCTCTGCTGAAGGCAGGAACATTGGAAGAGAAGATTTGCATTTTAGGCCTTAAGTAGCCTAAGTAGCTACTTTGTCTGGAAATTCTAATACTTTTAGAACCAAAGTCAAGCTTAAATTTTTAGCAGTTTTTATATGCATGTTCCCCTGGTATTACAAATCAACTGATGTTTCATTAATTTCACGCATCACTAGAGTAATTCTATTAGGATCCTCTTTGCTGTTGACGTTTTGTCTTCACAATTAGGTGGGTTAAGTGGCTAATGAAAACAAATGTGGTATTGTTGGTGAGTATATTTCTCTGCAAAGATGATGTGTTACTTTTAAACCCTTCTTCAGAGGTGGTGAATTCTTTCCACAAGAGAATATGAATGAGTGTTTATACAATTTTATCCAGATGGACAAAGCTCATTTGAGGAGTCCATTCTTTATTATGTTTCTTTTGAGTTTCTTGAGCTATGTCCCAAGTTACAGATATCATCTTTAAATATTATCTTTGTTTTCTCCATTCTTTGTTCTTTACTATGCCTAAGGTTTCCTATTTTCCTCCCATACCCACGTGGTTAAATGTCATTGACGTTTTGACCATCAGTTTCTTACACAGTCTAGACCAAGTATTTTAATGACTCCAATGACTTACTTGTGTGTGTGTGTGTGTGTGTGTGTGTGTGTGTGTGTGTGTGTTATGTTCACTTATTTATATGTCCATTATTTTACTTATTTACTGTATTAATACACTTTTTTTCTATGTAACCAAACATTGAAAGACAATCTACTTCTGAATGGACTCCAAACACCTGGATGCAAATACCAGCTACGGACCAACTTTGGCAGATAACGAGACCTATTTGGACCTTAGTTTATGCATCTAAAATACAATTGCTTGAGGATGCTGGTAACCCTAACTACTCAGGAGGCTAAGAACTGAAGATCATGGTTTAAAGTCAGCCACAGCAAGGAAGTCCATGAAACTCAGCTATCCAATTACCTACGAAAGTGGAATTGGAGCTGTTGCTCATTGGTAGAGCAGTAGCCTTGAATAAAAGTACTCAGGGACAGCACCTAAGCCCTGAGTTCAAGCCACAGGACCAATATCATACACACAGATATCACCCAACCCCCCGCTGACAAATAATACAATTTATTTAATCAGTAGCCATTTTTCTTAGTTAAGTTACAAACCTTTTATATAACTGTCAGTTTTACTCTTCAGAAGAAAAATATGCTTCTATCCATATGAAATCTTAAAATGTTTGCGTTTAGGACACATTGTGTTTGTAAGGACAAAGATAATGCACATGTGGATAGATAGATGTATGCCTTCCTGGTTAAAAGCCAGGTTACAAACCATTATAATTCAAAGTTCAGTTCACAGAACAGCAGTTCACATGAGAGTTTGTCAGAAATCCAATGTCTCCTCTAAGATTTGCTGAATAAATATTTGCATTTTAACAGTATCTTCAGGTAATTTGTATGGATATTAAGGTTTGAGAAGCAAAACTACCAAGTTTTGCTTAAATGTTGTTCATGTAAATGCATAAAAGAAGGCCTCACAATGTAGACAAAGTATAGCAAGAATGACTGAGCTGGATGGGATTCAGGCTTTGTGGTTGGAATAAAAAGCCTTCGAAGGAAAGCATACTGAAGGTTCTGGAAGGACAAAGCCTTTCTTTTCCTGATGTTACATTTCAATTAGTGTTAATCATGATTAAATAGGCTGCTAGAACTAACTGGTCATATTACAAAATGGCAATAAAATAACAAAACTCCAAAGTTAGTTTTGATATGAAATACTTCTGACAGTAATTTTTGTCAACCACTTAGCATTTAAGTATGTAGTGAGTAATACTTATGTAATTCATGAGTAAATTCAATTTATCCAATTAACATTGATGTAGCTTTTATTTAATTATTATGAGAAATTTCAGACATAATTAATCTTCATAATTTGTTTCTTTTGCAGTGTGGAATTACGCTGAGGACATTTCATAATTAGGACAAATAAATTCTGTATTAAATGGACATCTTGATGAGAGAAAATAAGATTTTAGATATTAAGGTACTTGTTGCTTAATATCTAAAGTATCTTTATGTCTTGGTACCTTAACATCTATACAGTATAAAATGTATAAGTTCTGGCTCAAAACATAGAAAGGAAATTTCAAAATATAAATATTTTTGATGTTAGTGCCCTTCATCCTGTATATACACTTCTCTAATTCAGGGAGGGGAAAGGAAAAAACAAAATGGGACACAGGTGGACCCATTGTAACAATGAGATGTACAAGATATGTTGAAAACAAACTTTACAACTTTGGCTAGGGGGCAGGTAGTTGTGGAGATGGGAGGAAAGGCTTAGTGGGGGGGAGGGACAAAGGAGGAGGCAACAATACTTGATAGGAAATGTACTCATTACCTTGCTCATGTAACTGTAACCCCTCTGTACAGTGTTTTTACAATGAAAAAGTACCCAAAAAAAGATATTCATTCACTGATGTTAGGCTTCAACTTTCATATTTAACCTACTTAAAATAGTTAACTACTAAGCATTCCTGAGAAAATGCTCTGTAAATCTACAAATCATGTGTCTACATTTTTAAAGTAATCTTGTAAAAGTGGAAGAAACTAAATATACTAGAAGTATGGGATATGCTTATTCTTTATTAAGGAATAAATAGAAATCAAGTAAATCAGAAGAGAAAATAAGATTCTGGGCAGCAAAGAAAGTGTAAATAAGATAAGACTATGAATGTTCATGTGTAAATACCATGTGACAATTATTGATCCAAGGAAAGAACAAAATAATGTGGCTATATATTTTTTAAAGTGCCCCGATACTCTCAATATTGCTCCATCATAAACAAGTAGCGTGTCCCCTCTCCTCTCCTTTACCTTCTTTTTTATATTTTGTATTATAGCACATTATGTTATGCTGGAAACAGCATAATTTATTACAGAAGATGACTTCCTTTCAAATGAGTCTTTAGGACCTTAGTGAGTTTAACTGAATTGATAGTTGTTTAGAAATCTCTGACAAAAAGCTTTTTAAAAAAATGTAGCTCATTTGCCTGTGTTCTCTTTTTTTAAGTGGTTTGCTCATCTCCTGTCATTTAAACCAATGGTATCTTCTATCCCCATCCATTTATCTTAAGCTTCTCTTTTTAAATAGGCAGTTGCTTAAAAGTTGAAAAACACGAAAGAAATCATGGTTAGTTGTTCTTCCTATACTTCCTGTTAAGGGGGGGGGGGGGCTGGGAGGATTGAGTGGGGGGTGGAGGGAGGATGGGAAGGGATGGGAAGGGGAAACAAAGGAGGAGGCTACAATGCTTGATAAGAAGTATACTCATTATCTTGCCCATGTAATTGTAACCCCTCTGTACAGTATTTTCACAATAAAAAAACAAAATAAAAAGAATTTAAAAAAAGAGTTTTGCTTAGTTTCTTCTAACTTTTTTTTTTTAAATCACTGGATTCTTTTAAGCACCACGTTGGGGTACAGGGAGGCATGATTTAAGGTGTGATGCTGATCATTTCTATTCAAATAACTAAACTTCCGTGATAACAGTGTGTTTAAAAAAGGACCATTTTATTCTGTTGTATCTCATATTGATTCATGTTAGTTGATTCATTTGCTAATCTAACTCATTTATCCCACACTGAAATGTTCATAAAGTAGATGAATAGATCGTTGCTGAATAAGGACAATAATTCAACAACGTACACTGTTCCTTACATGATTTACAGTTTCCAGCCCATTTAGATCTTTTATTCTTTAATTTTTTTCTGCCATTTTACTCTCTAGGCAAAATGATTTGATATTGGATCTCATGTACTAGCTTAATCAGGGAGTGCCACAGGCAACTATCTTTTTTTTTTTCTTCTATGTGTGTACCAACACTGGAGCTTGAACTCAAGACCTGGGCACTGTCCCTTAACATTTTCGGTAAAGGATAACACTCTACCATTTGTGGCACAGCTGTAATTTCAACATTATAGTCATTAATTGGAGACAAGAATCTCAGAGACTTTCCTGCCTGGGCTGGCTTTGAACCACAATCATCAAATTTCAGTCTCCTGTATAGCTAGTATTACAGGCATGAGTTACAATCCATCAGTTTCTGGCTCACCATTATTGCTTAATAACAATTTTAATTATAACTTACTTCTTATAATCACAATGTAGTTCTGCCCTTTGCCATGTTGGTATGTGTCTATACTCTGTGTCTGCTTCAGGCTAATATGTTTAGAGGAAAAAACAAACAACAACAACAACAGAAAAACAACCACGAAGAATCCACAGTATCAGGAACTAAGAAAGAAATAAAATACTAGAAAAGTGCTATGTACAGAAGGTGGAAGGCCTTACTTATCTAGGTTTGAATAGTTTTTTTTCTGTCTCCTATTGAGTTTGTTCCTAAATTGAAAACCTTATTTGTATTTTTAGTAAATTTAGAGTTAGTTTTTCTAAATTTAGAATAATTAAATAAATTTTATATATGCATGTACATATATATATATATGTGTGTGTATTTGTGGATATATCACAAGCATGTTTATAATATATAACTATATGTATGTATTTGTGCATTTGCATCTAAGTATATATATGTGTGTGTGCTCCTATTCATCTGGCAGTTTTATACATATGTATATAATTATAAATATTCATATACAGTTAAATATATATATATACATACATGTGTGTTTATATTTGGTATATCAAAAGATGAAATTAAGAAAGTAGATAGTTTTTCTGTTTGGTCAAAAAAATAACACTAATATTCTATATCCTATTACTAGTCTACATTAGTAAAAGAGTGTGTGTGTGTGTGTGTGTGTGTGTGTGTGTGTGTGTGTGTGTGTGTGTGCTTCATGATAATAATTTGAGGATAAAGGCAAATAGACCTTGGAAGATTTGGACAACTTTAAGACTGTGTAATTAATTGTAACCAGTATGTTTTTCTGAATCATGCTGCTTCAACTGAATGTAGAGTTATTTCTCTTTATATGCTAATGTATTCTGTGAATTGCTGTATGCTATCTTAGAGGAGGCTCTGTCTTACCAGGTAAGAAAATGTTCCTATTCAATATGAGTTCACTCTTAGCTGCTTCGACTGATGATTTTAAAAAAAAAAAAAGAATTTCTCTGTGAATCTTGTTTTTTTGTTATGTTTTGTTTTTCGTGCTGGTCTTGAGGCTTGAATACAGGTTTGGGTGCTGTCCCTGAGTAGTTTTCCTCAAAGCTAGTGCTCTACCACTTGAGCCACAGATCTACTTCTGGCCTTTTGGGTAGTTAATTATAGTTAAAAGTCTCATGATTACAATCATGAACTGAGTTACACATATTGAGAAGGAAGAGATTGGTCACTTTTTTAAATGAATGAAATAGTTGAAAAAATATGTAACATATTCTTAAAAGAGAACAATCTCACAGACTTTCTTACTTGGGCTGGCTTTGAACTACCATTCTCAAATCTCAGCCTTCTGAGTAGCTAAGATTACAGCATGAGTCCCTAGAACCCTGCTTCTCTGTGAATCTTAGACATAAAGTGACATAAGTTAGAAAATATTTTGATTACTTTTTCTTTAGTAAAATGTACCATCATATATTCGGAATCTCAGAACAAAGCCTAATACTGCTTTTGAAATTACTAATAATGTGAGCTTCCGTCCTTTTTTTTATTGTGAAAATACCATACAGAGGGGTTACAATTACATGGGCAAGGTAATGAGTACGTTTCTTATCAAGCATTGTTGCCTCCTCCTTTGTTTCCCCTTCCCATCCCTTCCCATCTCCCTGTCCCCTGTCTCCCCCACCCATGTCACAGTTGTAAAGTTCATTTTTCCACATAACGTCTTGTACATCTATTGTTGCAATGGGTCCACCTGTATCCCTATTTAAACCATTGTTTCTTCCCTTCACCTCCACAAATTATACCAACATCAAATACAGTGAAAGCAGGGCTTATACCTTGGGGGAGGGACATACAAAGCAACAAAGAAATCATCGTATAAATATGTTAAAAACAATCGCAAGAAAGAAAAGAACATTTGAATCCTTATCTTGGGGTTCATTTCGCCTAACAGAACAGAGTATTTTGCTATTAAATTTCTTTTCTGTTTTCCTGCATAAAATGTAATCAATTATAGAGAATTTCAATTCCCGCTATTGAGAGCTGAAAACCACATGTAATTGTTCTTAATAGGTTGGGTTCTTTTGCTAGCTACTAGCATAGAATCTTCTTTCTGGGAATCAAAAAACTGTCATGCCGAGTTGAACAGGATGCAAATCTAGCCTCAAGTTTTCCTACAATTACTCTAATAATATGTACTCTGCACCTTCTCCTCAGGTTGCCATTAGGAATAAAAGCATATTATCTCAGTGGGATGCTGTTATCTCTCTGGTTACTCAGCCTGCCTACAGACAGGGCCTGGCTTCAAGCAGAAACCTGAAACAGTGTAAGAACACATGGACACAGAGATAATAGTGCAGTGACCCCTAGTTTTCATAACCTGGTTCATACCAGACAGTTCTGAATGCAGAAATCCTGGGTAAATTATACTGTCTATTCCCATACAAAAAGTTATATTAAATTTCCACTTACAAGATTTACTTTTACTATTAAAATTTCCAAACTGATATTTTTCAAGAGTCTTTATGGTTATGTGTCTGAAAAGTACAGTTTCAGCAAGTAATATTCTATAGATTTACTCAGGTTGTTGATATGTAATATGTACTATGCAATCTTACCTCAATTATATATTTTTCTTCCTGGCTTGCCACCTATGGTCTTCGTACATGCCCTTTACTTTGCTAAAAATTTAATCAATTTTGACAAAAAACAAAACTACTACTTACCTCTAAACATGGAATTAAGTAAAAGCATCTATAATTCAGATGATTTTAAAATGAATGCCATAATCTTTTATAGTAATTGGTGACAGAAATCTGACTTTTAGCTTCCTAGTGGCCATTAAAAAGAAAAAAAACAATGTTCACTCAATTCAATCAATTGAGTAAATACAAACCCTATTTAAAACAAAGTCTAAAAAAATGTCTCTTGAAGATTATCATAAAAAAGTACTATATGGAAAAAACCAACTGAATTGTTATGAAATCTTCATGTGATACGTGCTCAATATGGACTGAAAAAGTAATGGTAAAGCATGTTTGAATAAAATCAGTTCTGAGTGAGGCTAAAATTGCCTCTCCTTGTGCATGTATACTAAACATAAAATAAATAGGAGGATTATAAACTGGAAAGCTGTAGGCTACGCTTGGCTAGAGATTTGTTACATGTGTCTTATGTGTCATTGAATAAGCTAGTTTGAATGCTTGATGGATCTAGGTTATGTTTAATTTCCTACTGATCATAAACCCAGAGATCTAAAACATATAATGATACAATACTAGGAATTTTCAAAAAACTTAAAATAGAAGTATTTAACTTTTGGGTTAATTATCTTAGAGCTATAGTAAATTCTAAGCTAATGTAATAAAGCATTTGATGATTACTTTTCATGATTATTTATAAGCTACTAGAACATACATATTCAATGTACCATCTATGGAAATATCATCATTTGTTAAATAATTAGAGTGTAGTTAGTGGTGCAAAAAAATCACAGATATGTTTTATTCGGTCAATTTGCTACAGTAGGCCATGATGCTGGAGGGGAGACAGGAAACCATACTTATTCTGATGAAGGGAATTATTAGATATTGTAATAAAATTCTAATTTAGAGAGGTTTCATGTGCTCTGGCAAACAATGAAACTTCTCCAAAATATAATTTTATTATCTGCTAAGTAATTTAAAATCTTATTCTAGTACTTCTAGTTCTTTATAAAGATTAATGAAATAAAGTGTAAATACTTCAATGTGAAATGTTGCTATGAATTAGTTTACGTAGATGTGTTCAAATGTTCTGATTTCAATGAATGAAAAGTATGTGAAATAATCTTGTTTAGTGAAGGCACTGTTAGAAAATAGCTAGTATGTAGAGCTACATAATGAAATTTCTTCCATTCTCCCTATAAGAATATTTGCATTGCTTTACATCCCTGCTTCTGCATGGCATGATGAAGTCATTTTTGGTTTTGTTTTATTATTCTAACAGGAGCATACTGGATTATCAGTCTAATTGTAATTTTCAATGATTTTCTTATTAATTACCAAATTTGACCATCTTTTGTATATCTTTGCCAATAATACATCTCCATTGTTGTAGTGACTGCTCAAATATTTTGTAGGTTGTTTTACTGGATTGCTAATTAATAATTGAATTGTGATAGTTCTTTATATACTATTGATATAAGCAATATATATGTGTGTGTTCCCATATTCTACTTTTATTTATGAAGTATTCTATTATGCCAAGTTGAATGATGACTTTCTGCAGAGTTATTTCCACTTTTTTATCGGTTATTGAAAAGAAGATTTGAAATCCTCATACAAAATTGTAGCTTTATCTTTTTATTCTTTTAGATTGATCTGATTTGTTTTTACTTTTTCATTTTGAGCTCAATTCTTAGCTGCACATACATTTATGATAGTAACATTGTTGCAAATCTATTGATTTATTAAAACACTATATAACATCACTCTGTGTTCTTAGAAACATGACCTTTTAAAGTATTTTCTTAATTGATAGTAACACAACTTTTACTAGTGATAACATGATTCACTATTTTCTATATTTTTATTTTTTTTGCTGTCTATGCCTCTAAAGTTTATCTTCTTAAAAATAATGAATAGCTAGACCTTGGTATCTTTATCCATTCCAGTAATTTCTGGCTTTAACTGGACTATGTAGAACACTTTAGTTATTGTTATTGTTTACATAGTTGGATTTTCTCCATGGAAGGAACCAACCCTTCCAAAATGCTGAAGATTTTGTAATCTCACTGAGTTTAGCTTCCTATTGGATTTAAAGAATTATGTTTTTTTTTTCTTGTTCATCTGGCTTATTATTATTATTATTATTAAAGGGATTTATTCTCTGTCCAGCTTTGCTTATTAAAATACTTCCTTCAGTTGATAACTTTGAATTGATGTGAAAAAATCTGTACCACACTGCCCTAATGTGTGAGTGTGTGTGTGTGTGTGTGTGTGTGTGTGTGTGTGTGTGTGTGTATTTGTTTTGTTTTTTATTGTCTGCCGTGGGGCTTGAACTCTGGGCCTGGGTGCTGCCCCTGAGTTCTTCAGCTCAAGGCGAACACTCTGCCACTTAGCGCCACAGCACCACTCAAACATTTCTACCTGGGCTGGCTTTGGACAGCCATCCTCAGATCTCAGCCTCCTGAGTAGCTAAGATTCCAGGCGTGAGCCTGGTGTCCAGCTCTTAATAAAAATTAAGATTAAAAAAGGTGAAATTGGAGCTGTGACTCAAGTGGTAGAGCACTATCCTTCTAAAAAAGGTGCTCAGGGATAAGGCCCAGGCTCTGAATTAGAGCTCCAGAACCAACACATACACAAAAACTCACATAAAAATCTTCTTTTCCAGATGTCAATTTTGTCACGGAAAGTGTAATCCTAATTATATTTTAGTGCTCCCCCTGCATTACTATTACCATTCCCTGCATTATTACTTAATACTCCCAAAGTCCAAATGTTCTAAGTGGCTTAAGAGTTGTTAATTATTTAAGTGGATAATCTAATGATAACTTCCTAATTATCTCATCATATATTTATTTCAAGACTGAAAGAATATTTTTTCAAATTATTAAATGTAAAGAAAACATGATATACACTGAATGAGAATTTAGTATCCACTTACCATCTATATATTAAATAATTGCATATTCATAATATATTTCATACAATGAAGTGCTGAAGATATGATATAATTGAAAGAACATCTCTCTTAGAAGTGTGAGGACCTGAGATCAACTTCCTGTATCATCCAATTTTTTACACAATATGCATAGCAGTTTTAAAGATACGAGAAAATTTAACTTACTATCTAATAGAAAGCAGTTACATGAGACTTTTAATCCAGTTTGTACCTGGTTACAGCTTTGTTTTTCCAGTTGGACTTCCATAGAAGTTTCTATTATGACCTAGTCATTTCTTAGCCAGCAGTATTTCCATAGAATACCTATCATAACAGTAATTTTTGCCTTCACTATTTTATAATTCAGTGTTTGGCCTCCTCTTTCCTCTACAGATTTTGTTATATTATCTCACTATCCAAAATTTTTATCTTTTAGCTGCATAAGATTGCCAGGCATGCTCATGATTTCCTGACAGTTCATACTTCCCACAAAATATACCTGATTCCTATCTAATTTATACTAACCTTCTTTCCCCTTGAATTGCATATGTTATGTGATCTGTATACGTATATGTATGTATCATGTATATTATTTTTATTTAGGAGAAATTATGAAAATTAATTTTAGTAAAAACCCAAGAATTTAGAATTATTACCTTTGCAAAATAGCTTTGGAACAAAATCAAAACACATATTTTGAAGTTACATAAAGAGAAACTCAATAAAAGGGTTGAGTGAAAATGTCCTTCATTTTATCTGACCCTTTAACTCAGATTCATAGAAAGAAAAATGTGTCCAGTAAGTCCAGGCCTTGCCTTTATGTTCTTGTTTCTGAGGTGTGGTTAAAAAATAAGAGTCTGCAGAAATTTATGTGAGCAGCAGACTTTCACATGTTAGAAGAAAACATTATGTCAGAAAATGAAGGAAGAAAATCTTCTGTGTGTCAGGGCAAAAGGGGAAAGAAAAGTAAGACGTTCATCTTTAGTCTCTTTCTTTGAAGGAGGGGAAAACTCAAAAGCTTTGGGAATTTCAACTTGGGGGTTAATTTAAAACATAGAAGGCAACCTGTAGAATGTGAATCATTAGATGATAACAACTAATTTCTTTTTATCTTTATCATCTTTAAGTAGATGTACAAGGGGTTTCAGTTCAGCATGTCAGTTTAGGAGTACAATGCATCTTGATCAATATCTCCACCTCTCTCAAATCCACCCATCTTTTTGATAACTAAATATACTCTTGTGATTCATTGTGTGATTTTCCTCTTTGCTAAAAGATTATAAGCAACATAAAACCTTAAGATCTCACTATTTGTCACGAAAGTTGGAATGAGATGTACACTTCAGATATTCGACTCTTGTAACTAAATCAATGGTTATCATGAACTCTAATATTTTATTTCTTCTAAAAAGCCCTATACATCCTATACACATTCCAGTTTTTGTTCCTCATGGGACATAAATTTCTGAAAGTGAGCATGCTTATTAACATTTCAAGTCACTTCTATAGGTTACTGAATACTCAGGCTTTAGTGGGAAAGGCCAGGTTCTTTGAGTTTGAAGATTAATAAGCAAACAGGTTTAATTTCAGAGGTATCCATTTAAATGTGTAAGGGAAATGTAATGTTTTAGGATCATGTTATGATATATTGTGCCAAAATTGAGAAAAAGCACATGTCCTAGATTTGCTCTATGAGATGCTTATTAGAAATGTTGATAGCTATGATCATTCTTGAAGATGGAATCTAAAAACTAAACAATGTGATATGGAACTTTTTCCTTTCCATTATTTAGAATATATATATGTATATATATACATATACATACATGTATGTATATATACATGTATACATACATGTATGTATATGTATAAATACATACATATGTATGTATATGTATAGTCAGTTGTGGAGCCTGAACTCTGGGCCTGGGCACTGTCCCTCAGCTCTTCAGCTCAAGGCTAGCACCCAGCCACTTGAGCCACAGAGCCACATCTGGCTTTTTTTTTCTGTTTATGTGGTGCTGAGGAATTGAACCCAGGGACTCATGCATGCGAGACAAGCGCTCTACCACTGAGCCATCTTCCCAGCCCTCATTATTTAGAAAATCTTAAGCATAATTCCAAATGTAAATTACTGGCAAAAACAGTAAAATGTTGAGAAAGCATATGGGTACTTTAGTTTTCTTTTTGTTTTGTACTTGCAATGCACTGTAAATACAATAACATATAATACTTCTGTTCTTTGGTGTAAGTTCAAATTTGTATGTATTGACATAGAAATTGTCAATTACTTAATCTGCCCAATGTTGTAAGCTATATAATCATAACAATGAGTCTATTACTGCACTGTGAGTATATTTGTTCTAAACTTTGACTTTTTGAGTTTCTAATCAAGGGAGAGATTCTTCATTCTCAGGTATCACATGATAAAATCATTTTTTCATAAGGAAGTGCATATCATATCTAAAGAACTTGCTAAAGCAAGAATTTATTGAAACCATTTATCATCTTTGGGAGATGATTTTTCTATAATTCTATCACATTTCTGTGCATTTTATGCATCTCTACTTTTGTTTTTAATTATTTTGAAATATGTTTGTAAAGAAATAGCTTAAGGGGCTGGGAATATGGCTTAGTGGTAGAGTGCTTGCCTGGCATACATGAAGCCTTGGGCTCGATTCCTCAGTATCATATTAAAAAAAAAAAGCTGGAAGTGGTGCTGTGGCTCAAGTGGTAGAGTGCTAGCCTTGAGCAAAAGAAGCCCAGGGACAGTGCCCAGCCCTGAGTTCAAGCCCCATGACTGGCAGAAAAAAAAAAAAAAGAAAAAAAACAGAAAATAAGGAATAGCCTAGGAAGACAGAAATATCATCTATTTCTGGAGTCATAGGAGACATGTGTTTTGCCCAAACTCAAAAGATTTGCATTGCTTGTGTTAGAATATTTTCCTTGTAATGGGTAGGTATCACCTTGTCTGCTTCGTGTTGCTTTGGGGAAATTGGGCTTGTGGTAACCAGTACAAAACAAAAACAAAAACAAAAACAAGGGGCTGGGAAGGTGGCTCAGTGGTACCTTGCATGCATGAGGCCCTGGGTTCCATTCCCCAGCACCACACTAGCAAAAAGAAAAAAAAAGCCAGAAGTGGTGCTGTGGCTCAAGTGGTAGAGCACTAGCCTTGAGCTGAAGAGCTGAGGGACAGCACCCAGGCCCAGAGTTCAGGCCCCACGACTGGACCCCCCCCCCAAAAAAAAAACAAAAAACAAACAACAACAACAAACTGCTGGTTGTAGTCTGGCACTGGGGGTCTCAGGCTGTCATCCTAGCTAATCAGGAGGCTGAGATCTGAGGATCGCAGTTCAAAGCCAGCACAGGCAGGAAAGCCATCTCCAATTAACCACCAGAAAACCAAAGTGGTGCGGTGGCTCAAGTGGCAGAGTGCTCGTCTTGAGCTGAAGCGCTCAGGAACAGCACTCAAGCCCAGAGTTCAAGCCCCATGACCGACAAAAACAAAAAAAACTAAAACCAAATATTCCTGTTGCTAGTACTATTTCTATGAATAATCATTGTCTTTAATCTATGACCCAGAACTCTAAAATCTTCTATGAGCACTTGTTGCAACCATGAAAGGTTTTTGTAATTACTTGGCTAGTAATGACGTCTAAAATCCTGAAGAGATTTTGGTAGTTGCTCATAAGTATGAAGTGCTGACAGACACATCACGTGCTTCCTTGAAAAAGAAGGATGCAGGACTTTCCAATCCTTGTATGAGATTTGAGGGAAGTGTATGGGAATGAATAAGAAATGTGCTAGCCAAATTATACGGTCAACTGGGTTATTTTAAGATAAGGGTTAAGAAGTAGGTTATAAAAAGATACCAAGATGTTGTCTTGCTTGTTGCTAATTCTCCTTTAAATGGAGAGACTTCCTGCTGCTTTGAAGGTCAAGTGTCTATCTGCAATATAGTAACTTGGGCTATGGTTTGTGCTCCTTTCAGACAACAAAGATGTGAGATGTGAGATGTGATGTGAGATGAGCATGCCCAGTATAAAAGGTGAGCTTAGAAAAATCCTTCAAGCCCTGACTGGTTCAAATGAGAAAACAGGTGTCATGGAATATGTTAATGATTAAGGAAAAATAGCAAGTAGTAGTCCATTTCACAGCTCAATATATCCTTCAATCCAACACAGCAACATTAAATAAATTAACAATAAGATTTTTCAGTCTTTACAACTGTAAAGAATGATTCCTCTCAGGCAGGTAGTCCTGGGAGGATATCCTGGGAAATCTTGGACGAGTATTGATTAGTATTTGAGCACTTATTGCCCTGAATCGAGTTAGAATGCTGGTCATGTGGAGAATGAGAAAGGTCACAGAAATCCAGATAAAATCTTGAGGTCACAAGCACAATACAGAAAAGTTTTCTTCTCCCTGATGCTGAAACTGGTGAGAATGTAAGAGATATTATCTTGAAAATGGAACAGATGCTGCTTCAAATTAAGATGGGTTCCTTGAAGAAATTCATCAGACTGCACCCACCAGTTTAACCTAGCAAAAACAACAACAGTCTATGGTTTTGAGTCATGGAATTCTGAAGGATGAAATAGTATCCAGCACAAGTCTCGCTATTACTATAGTATTGGGTGGACTGGAGAGATTTTAAATGAAATTGTCTAGGCCTACCTAAGCCCTTATCACCACCTCTGAAACTGAAAATACATACAAAATTTCTCTTCTTTCTTCACTCTTTAATCCTCTCTGCCTCTCTACCATGACCTCAGCGAATTCCAAAAGAGAGACTGGTTACAGGTCAACTACCCTCATACCTTCTGAATATCAAAATAAATATGAACGCATCTGAGTAAACTGAACTTTAAAGACATGTTGGATACAGATACTCAGGTCACATTTTCACTCGTATCTAATGGAATGAAAAAAGACTCCCCAAGATTTGGCAAATCATGGTTCACAGTGCAGAAAAAACAATCTACCACTTTGCAAATGAAATCCTTCAGGTCAATTCCAGGTACTATATATTTTTTCTTCTGCATACAATTTTATAGTAAGTAGAGTGCATCATACTTATCATTTACCATCTATTAAGGACCTATGAAGATTTATCACAGCTGAAGAAAACCATATGTAAGAGAAGTGCTAAAAGCACATGTAAATTATTTTCTGGGCTTTCATCTTTTTGTTTCCCAGATAGTCCTACAGAAGCTATATGAAATCCCAGGAGGAGAAAAAGAACCACAATCTTGATTATTCAATTGAAGGTAGTATGGATGTAAGAGATAAAATAGCTTAGTACAGCAGTCTTGCATGGCTAGTAGAAAAGATGATGAGAATTAGAAGCTTAAAATAGGTTATCTCCAACTAAATCCAACTTTTGGTCCCACAGACCCAGCTGTTCATGTAACTGAATCCATTGCAAGATTAATCTCCTGGAATGCTGCCTTAGACTGTGACAATGATATCTTGACTAAATTACTGGCTTCCAAGAATCAAGACTAAGATACACGCATGTGGCTTGTCCCTAAAATACATTTATAGTTACTTTTCAAGTGATTATAAGTTATCAGAGGGTTCCTTAAATTTATTCACCATTGTCATCAGCATGAGTAGGATGTGAAAGAATCTGTTTCACAAATTTAACTGTACAGATAATGTCTTATGGAAGAGAAACTCACAATTTTCCAATGCAGTAGCATTCACTCTGATACTGCTGTATTTCTACCAATGGGGAGGCAATTAATATGACAAATTCTGGGCTCTGTCAAGTCACATTTCTGGAAAGTTTATAGGCATTTACATAATGTCTAATTCCTCTGGCAATTAAGGTAAACTACATGTTTTCAGGCCTCACAAATAACCAGTATCTTACAGGAGTCTTTTGGTATTAGAGATGACGTATGCATCACTTGGAAATTTTAACTGAACTTTTGCCTCTAAAATCAGGAACCTTAGTATGGTCTTGTTTGTGATCATTTGAGTAAATGCCCCAAAAGTGGGATTGCTATCAGCAAAACTATGTATATTGCAGCATTATTTACCATAACTAAGATATGGAACCAACCCAGATGCCCCTCAGTAGATGAATGGATCAAGAAAATGTGGTATATATATATATACACAATGGAATTCTATGCCTCCATCAGAAAGAATGACGTTGCCCCATTTGTTAGGAAATGGAAAGACTTGGAAAAATTTATATTAAGTGAAGTAAGCCAGGCCCAAAGAAACATAGGTCCCATGGTTTCCCTTATTTGTAATAACTAGTATATGCCTGAGACAAGCAGAAAAGGTCAGATAAGTTGATGTTAGGTGAAATGAACTCCAAGATAAGTATTCAAATGATTTTTCTTTCATGTGATTGTTTCTAACACATTTATAAGATAATTTCTTTGTTGCTTTGTATGTCCTTCCCCCATGGTATAACCCCTGTTTTCATTGTATTTGATGTTGGTATAATGTGTGGAGGGGAAGGGCAAAAACAAACAGTTTAAATAGGGATACAGGTGGACCCATTGCAACAAGAGACGTACAAGTCATTATGTTGAAAAATGAACTTTACAAACTTTGGCCAGGCAGAGCTGGGGAGGAGGGATATGGGAAGGGATGGGAAGAGGAAACAAAGGAGGAGGCTACAATGCTTGATAAGAAATGTACTCATTACCTTGCACATGTAATTGTAACCCCTCTGTACCGTATTTTCACAATAAAAAATTAAAAATAAAATAAAATAAAATGATTAACCTTTGAGTGAAACACAAAGCAATGTATTTTAAGCTGTCCATCAATCTGTAGACTACTCCCTACATTTGAGACCCCGTATTCCCAATTAACCTGAGTATCATTGATTATGTACAAGTATCTAAACAGCTTTACCTAATAGATATTCTTTAAGATGTAAGCAGGTCATACCCAATCTGTAAGCTACTTCCCTACCACATACACCTCTGTTGAAAGGTAACCATTACTTTGATATTTCTCTTTGAAAATGGCCAGCTATTTTATTATGGGCTGGATCAAGTCAGATGCAGTAACTATTGAGATGAGAAAAGGTCATCTGAAACGCACTTATTAAATAGAAATTTTGAGTTAAAACCAGCCCCCCTAACTGTCTGGTGGAATGTTGGCTCTACAAAAAGGAAGAGAAAGAGGAAGAGAAAGAAGAGGAAGAAGAAGGAGAAGGAAGAGGAAGAGGAGGGAGGGAGAGGAGGAGGAAAAGGTGTCTCTTTCAAATTGTTTCAAGGGCTATAGACTTAACTCTCCACTAGATCGGCCGTGTTCCACCATGATTTGATCACTATTCCACTAACCACAGCAAAAAATCTACTAGAAATAGAGGAGAATGGTACGAGCTTCTTCCTTTCACAGGTGAAATGCCTGTCATGATCTTTCAATGCATTTCACACTTCCATTTCTGTAAGACAACTTAGTCCTTTTGTAGGGACAGACAAATGCTATCAGGTTGTTGGTGTGGGCAAATAAAACAACTTGGATCAACAGCTTTCATCCAGTCCCTTCAAAACAAGGAATAAAACTGACTATTCATCTTAGTGGGTTAAATCTCACACTGTCGTCGTAGTTCTTGAAATTCAGTAGGAGGTGACCATTGGAATCATTCAGTCATCTTCCTACAGATCATGGTAGCGCACAATTGTTATCGGCAGCAGGTTTGTTCCCTGGCTCATCTCATGTCCAGTGTTTCTCCGTTTTCCCTTGTTGCTAATTATATAATTCATCTATCTCAGTCACTTTCTTGATAGAAGGAAAGTAGTGAAAATCGCAAGAAAACTGCAAGTAGCCAAGAATGCATAAGCAAAGTCAACAGCTTAAGAATTATAAATATTTTCTCACTCATGTAAAACTAAAATATCAAATACTTGTAGGTAAAACAAAGTAAAAACAAACCATATCCTACATAGAGTAAGCCTGTCCTGTAACATTATTTAGCCCTGTTCATAAGTTGTTTTAGTAGTTATAATATTACAAATTTTTACAACTATAGAAAGAACTGTGCAAGCTAATGTTCTTAAAAATGACATATGACACTTATGATTGAGATGTAGCGTTAGACTTCTCTCTTAATTTCTTCATGAGAATATATTTATCTTTCCAACTCTGTGTCAGCTTCTTTAGCTATTATTGAGTATAAAATGATTCAATAAATGTTCTTTTCTCACAGTAACAAGACACAGAGGGTTTAAATTACCTTTGAAAGTTTGAACATATTTCTCAAACAGTTTATAAGCTACCTATCTTATGGAAAGTATAACATACCATTCTGTATAGGCTGATCTCTTCCTATAAAATCCCTCTGAATATTCCTTTAATACTTTGTCTTAAAAATAATTAACATTTCAAAACTATGTTGAAAATGTAAAATGTGTGTTATTTACTTTAGAAACTGACCTTAAGATTTAACTATCTATTGAGTTTATCAGTATGAAGTTACACACAAACACAAACACAAACACACACATATATATGTCAATTTATACTTATATATATGCATAAGATGTTGCATTGTCCAAGAAATCACTGTTGAAGTTAAAATTAATAGAGGAAGTAAGGACTATTCTTTAAGGAATGGATTATTTCAATGTCAAGCTATAGCCATGGCATATCTCTATCAATTTCACACACACAAATTTGACTAAATGGTACTCTTTCTGATTTGTCTTGGCACATCTTTGGCTGCCCTAGTGAAGGGTTTTTGATGGCTCATTGCTTCTTGTCATTTGTTTTCTGTGTCTCCAGTTAAACACTAAGCTCTCTGGGGGTCTGAACTCTTATCATATGCATGCATGTATCTGCTGTCATTGTTTCAGTTTTTGCCACATAGTAAGACCTCATTAAATGTAGGCCGAATTGCACTCCCAAGAAATTAGGTCATGGAAGCCTTAGAGATGTACTTCTCCATTCAGACAGAGCTGCATCTTAATGGGTTGAAAGAAGGCCAATTCCTTCCACAAGGAAATCTAATGACAAGGTTCCCTCCTCTTCTCCAGAGCCAGCCCACAAGCAGTCCAAGGTCATAGATTCTCCCAGAGGCTTTCAACCAGCCACACTTTTAATAGTTTAATACAAGTATTACCTTTCATAATGTCATTTAGTTACCTACACATATAACCATGCAGTTCTTCTCAGATGAGATGACATTAATGAACCAAGAATACATGTAAATTTTTATTTACTTAAAATACACACACACACACACACACACACACACACACACACATCAGGGGCTTGAATTCAGGGCCTGGGCACTGTCCTTGAGCTTCTTCTGCTCAAGGCTAACACTCTACCATTTGAGCCACAGCACCACTTCCAGTCTTATCTGAGTAGTTTATTGGAGATGATAGTCTCATGGACTTTCCTGATGAGGCTGGATTTGAACTGACATTCTCTAATCACAGCTTCTTGAGTAGCTAGAATTACAGGCATGAACCATTGATGCCTGGCTTTATTTTTTTACCCAATAGTGGTAACAGTTTCTTATTGATTTAGTGATTCAGTTTTATGATTTTGGCTATTAGGGAAGCTAAAAATGCTCGAATGTGTAACCGTGGACTTGGAACTTTGTAAAACAAATTTATTTTCCCAGCCCAAAATAACCAGAGTCTATGAAAGACACAAATGAAAACAGAAAATAAATGCATGTATGCACAAACTTTGTCTGTCTGATGTAAGGATTAATTAAATATACAGATAAAACTATAAGAAACTTTAAGTTTATTTCTAGTTCATGGAAATCAGCATCTAACATTTTTAGAAACATATTCAATCTATCATTTATAAATGCTTAACTGTAAGTGTCCACACAATGATATTACTATAGAAACAACTTGCACACTATATGAATTTATAATGAAAATTATTACAAATATTTAACTATTTTAAGTGGAACAGTTACAGTGTAGTTTACAAAAGGGTTCTGAAGCTTTAAGCTGAAGAATGGGCAGAAAGCCTGGTTGCTTTCAACTGTGGTCTTTACAGGGCCAGGCCAGCATTGATATCGGCCCTGCAGAAATATAGACCTTATTTTACTTCGTTTTCCAATGTCTTTAATATTAAAATAGATTTGTCCCTTATTAATTCTCTAAAATAAAATAAATTAAGGTGAGCTGTCCTTTTTGATTTTGGAGACTGACAGTTACATCATGGAGTCAAAAGACGCTATTTCTACCCACCACTTAGAAATCTTGTCCATAATATTAGTAAAATGACAAAAGTAATATGTGCTCCGTATTTTCTAATCAAGTTCTAAATTCTATGACATCTTTTATTAAGAATATCAAGTATTCTACTTGTAGTCAGGCACCAGTGACTCACTCTTACAACTTCTAGCTCCTCAGGAAGCTGAGATCTGAGATTCAAGGTTGAAAACCAGCTCTGGCAGCAAAGTCTATTTTACTCTTCTCATCAATTAGCCACCAAAATAGCCAGAAGTGGGACTATGCCTAAAGCTGACCATGAATAAGAAAGCTAAAGTTTTCCACTTGCTACTAAATGAAAAATAGTATATTTTATACAACAAATCATAGGCAGGTAAAAATAACAGAATTAAAATGGTGCTTTCTGTAGGAATTTTAATTATATGTTAGAGTTGATTCAGAACAGTATCAATTGGATAAAATTGCTGTAAATTTTGGGATGAATCATTATGCTAATTTTGAAATATTCATTTTTGCAAATTTGATCTTTGAGAAGGCTTTAGCTAAATATGCCCTTATTGAATGAGGACAGAAAGATAAAGTACCATGACCATTTATGCAATGATTTGATATTAAGAAGTGCAATTTGGAAATTTCTCAATACATAAATTTTGCATTTAATTATATAGACACTTAAAATTTGTACATAAAAATACAAGAAGTTGATCAAATGATATGAGAAATTTACATTAATATGTGAAAATATTTTATGTGGTTATTCTTCAATTAATTAATTTTTCCATAGGGCATTCCATTGTATGATTATCTAACATTATAGTTTTAGATATCAGTGTATGGGCTCTTATTTCCAAGTTTTCTTTTAAAATTTATCTCAAAATTTCTTGACTTATTTGATTATACAAATTTATCATTGTGCCTTAGATTTTACAGAATGAAATCAGAGAATAACTTTATTTTTTAAGTTGCATTTGCATTACAGTAATCAAGTAGACTTTTCTTAAAATTCAACTTGGAAAACAGCTGAAATCCAAAGTACCAAATAATAGGATTTGTGGTTAGTTACTTTATTCAATTAATAAATGTAAACAAATATTCCTGAGTTTTATACTTCCTTCCGTCTCTCCTTCTTACTGTTTCCTCTTCCTATCTTATCTCTTGGTCAGACACCCACAACAAAATTGGCTCCCATGCAGTAGTTAGTAATGGTAACTGGTTGATGGAATATCAATTCATATCTTTTCCACAATTCTTTAATTTCTCTTTAACAATGCAAACATTCCATTTTGACCTGTCCTCTAGGTGGCATGTGACTATGAGCCTTGTAGAATATGAAGCAATGATTTTTAAAGATGATTTTTCTGATATCAGTATGCCCTGCCACCCTATGTGTTACATTTGACTGTTTTGCATAGACTTGTTAATGACCATGGAGTTACATCCAGGAAGATTTTGAGTCCCAGCTCACCAAGAAATCTTAACAGAAATCCCTGCCATACTTTATGACAGATCAGTTTTCACTTTCTTAGATCATTCTGAAACCATTTTAATATTGTGACATCAATTAGACTTATGTTAGAATACGCTGCTTTGAATTATCATTAACAGTTATGAGAGACAGTGGATGCCTGGCCTTATTCCTTGCTGTCACTGTTACGCATGGCATGTGCCTTTTTCCATATAGACTCATGACGGCTCAACGCAGTATACATACTAATAATCACTCCATTGCTACCTAAAGGGCAAATATATTTAAAGAGAAATATGATTCAGCTTCCAACTTCACCTCCTAACCACATGGCTTGCCTACATGTGAACATGTACAGCCATTGCACATTTAAATGTGCAATCTTGAATGTTCTTATTAATCAAATACCAAATATAACTGACCAAAATTACAAAAGTTAGAAACCTAACAATAAAGTCATTATTTGTAGACCAATGGCTTCCCACACAGCTGTCCACATCTACTGAAAACCAAAGATTGTCACTGCATTCCTGTTCACGTATACAGAGAATAGGAAAATAACAACCACAGACAGAGTTTTAGCTAAAACAATTTAAGACAGAAATTCCTTAACATTTGAGATCAGTTTTAGGTTAATGCTCACTAAGCGAATCCCTTAGAGGATTGCTAAGTTTTCCCTTCTGATTTCTTGAATAAGCAGAGACTTGCTCTGTTCGGGTGAGAAAACAGACATATTCTCTCTCCACCAACTGCAAAAGCCAGAATGGCAACTTACTCCCCTGCAATTGTTTATAGTAACATCAAGAAAATTATATTGACACTACAGACATCAATAGAGGTACCTTATAAAGTTTCTAAGGTGTGTTTCTGAAACACTTATCGGTACTTGTAGAATGAAATAGTCCTATGCCCCAGGGTTCTATAGTGTAAAATGCCACAAGCTCATGAATATCTTCATGACTTCTTTAAAAACACAAGCCACAGGTATCTGGTGGGCATTATTTTGTTTTAAATGCAGGAGAATTTGCAACTAAAAATATACAAGAGCCTCTCTTCCCACTGGAGCCCTCCACTCCTTGGGACCATTCATTGCACAAAACTACTTTCTCCCAATCAACTAGCAATGCTAAAACTGTAAACCCAGTTTCAGAAGGAAAGGCTTCTTTCTGCCTTAAGCAAACTTCTACAGAGATATTGTTCAGGCAATAAGCCACTGCACCAGGCAACAAGCATCCAGACAATACCAGAGCTTCCTGATAGAAGGCTTTCTAATCTTCCAATATCCCTCTCTCAGCTTAAACCTAAAGAAGAATAAGGGCTTTGGCTTATGGCGATTTCAAAGAAGATTTTAAAGGGTAAATTTAATACTACCTTCTTCTTCAAGAGAAAAAAAATAATGTTTCCTACTCCAAGAGTTGCTGAGCTATCTGATAGTGTTTCTGCTGAAGGAGATTTCAGCTTCCATCAGGTGCTGAGTTCTCAACCTGAAAGGAACTGGTCAGATAGAGGCATTCCCTCTGCTCAGCTAAGAAGGTTGTTAATGAGGAGAAGGAATCTAAGCCGTGTAAACAGTTCTCCGCTTTAAAGCCAAATAACAGAAAGTTTGGTCCCGCCGGGTGTATTTCTGCCTTTCTCTTTCCATAACCAAGCTATCTGTCCCTACATAGTCCAAGTGCAGGAAAACACATTAGTACTGGGGCCAGGATGACCGCGTGTCAATCTCCCGAGGTGACTTGTCAGAAAAGCTGGGGAGGAGGCTTGGTGACAAGGAAATGAGGTCAAAATTCAGAGGGAGGGCTCTTCCCTGGGTGGTGGGGGAGGGCGGGCATGCAGTGGCGGGACAGTGGGCACTGAAGACCGGCTTTGGCTAGGGAGGGAAGACGGGTCGGGGCAGGACTTTGTTGGAGAAGCTCCGTGGGCGCGAGAACTGCGTGAGAGCCGCCGGGGGGTGGGGGGGTGGGGAGTTCGCAGAAGGAGAAATTCAGAAATCCCCTGGCAGACGCGGAAATTCTGAAATTCTGTGAGGACTGAGAAGACCCGGTTGAGGCTGAGCCAGGTTGGGTTGTGTGTGTGTGTGGGGGGGGGGGGGGGGGAGTAGGAGGGGGGGGTTGGATTCCAGGAGCCTGAAGGTGAAGCAGGACCAGGAGCCGCAGGCAGCTGTAACTGCGAGGGGCAGAGGGTTCAGATCGTCTGCAGGTGGAGTTGGAAATCCAACATCCCCGGAAGGACCAAGAAGCAGTATCCTCCCGAGACCCTCTGTGTCCTGATCTGGGGCAGGGGTGGGGGTGGGGGGGAATCCCAGCAGGTGGTTGGGATTGCCTTTCCAATCTCCAGATGTTGTCTGCGCGCCCAGCCTGGGCGCCCGCCACCCGCCACCCTGCGCGCTCTCCTGGCTACTCACCGATCCTGGGGCGAGAAGCGCCATCCGGGGCGCGCGCGGAGGCTGCGCGGCGCAGGCGGCGAGCAGGGCCGGGCGGCGGTGGCGGCGCTGTCCTAGTAGCGGGACTGGAGTCGGGGGACCCCGAGGCAGCTCCGGCGGCGGCGGGGGAAGAGGAGGCTGTGGGCGGGGAGCACCGTGGATGTGGAGCTGCTGCGCCTCGCGCGCGCTCTGCCCATCTCCGTCTGGGCTGAAGCGGCTACGGCCACCGCCGCGGCGGAGCTGGGAGGCAGGCGAGGGGGAGGGGAAGAGGCACGCGGTAGGGAGGGAGGGAGAAAAGGGGGAGGAAGGGAAAGGAGGGAGGGGGGCGAGCCGGGAGAAGACAGGGAGATGATCACCCAGAGTTGGAAGGATGGAGGGAGGGGCATCAGAGCCCAGCCAGGGTTCCCACCGAATGAGATGAGAAAGGAGAAATTGAGGCGGAGGCGCTTCCACCAGCAGCCCCCCTCCCTCACCCCCGCCCCATGCTGTCCCCTTGGCGCCCTGCGCTCTTCCTCCAGTCGCTCCGGCTGGGGGGTTACCCACGCTCGGCCGCAGCTACGGGGTTTAGCCCGCTGGTGCCAGGGCTGAGCCAGGAGGCGGCAGCCCGGACAGCCCTCCGTGCCACCGGCCTGGGGCACCTGTGCTGGCCCACACCGCCTGCTCCGTGGCAGCGGCTCGTACCCGCGCAACCCCCCTCCCCCCGCACCCCTTTCCGGCTGGATTGCTGGGATCACGCACACGTGTGCATCCATGACATCTCTGCCTCCCACCCCCATCCCTTCCCCAGAGGCTGTTTGTTTCCCTGGGCGCGCTTTGGCACAGGCTATCCGACCAGAAGGCGCCAGCAGGGAGCTCAAAGCAGGCAACATTCGCCTGCCCCTTGGAGCTCCTGCCTGGGCCAGGGTGAACGTGTCTGCGGCAGGGTTGCATGGGCATGGCTGGAGATGTTTGTCACTAGGGTTGATCGGCTAAGGAGGACACACGCGCACACACACACACACACACACACACACACAGAGGAAGGGAGAGAGAGAGAGAGAGAGAGAGAGAGAGAGAGAGAGAGAGAGAGAGAAGTTGAACGGATTACCTCTGTCTACATTACCAACAGATGATCTAAAAAGGTTGTAAGTGTGAAGGGCAGACTTCAATCCATTCTCTGGGTCTTGCGCCCACCTCTCTTAAAAACAAACAAACAAAAAACCCTACGAAGGCACAGATTATCACGTTTAATAGAAAGATTTCCCCTATTTTTTCAACATAGAACATTCACGCACACATGCATTTTTCTGATGTTGGCCTCATTTTCTTGTGGATTTCTGTTTGCTCCATTGAACTGTAAATCAGTTTTGTATATTTGCAAACTGCAGCGCTTCAAATGAGACTAGAGACTATATTTAGTACCTTGTACACTATAAGATCCAGGGAATGGATCTACATATTCGGTAAATATAAAATATTAGAATATTATTAACAGATTTCTATGAAACATAATTTTGTTTCGTAATCCTCACGTGATAGTAGGGGTAGGCAAGGAGCCAGTACATTAAGGGCTTAAAAGATACGACTGGAAAAAGAAGTCTAAGGAAAGCTAACTCTCACTTTGAAAGAAGCTAACTCTCCTCAAATAATACTCAAGGTGATCAAATTACCCCCTTTTTGGGGACCTGGAGGAAAGGAAGTTTTGATTTCTTGTGTGTATTTGTGTGTGTGTGTGTGTGTGTGTGTGTGTGTGTGTGAGAGAGAGAGAGAGAGAGAGAGAGAGAGAGTATTGCTTTACAAAATGAAGTAAATTTTTTACCTTCTAAGGAGTCAGTGTTATAAAAGCCTAAAACATTTTAGTCTCTAGAAGAAATAATTTAGGCACTTCATTTTACATAAGCGTGTCTTACATAATGAGTGTACACATATGAAAATAAATACCCTCTCAACTGCAAGTGGAAAATCACTTTTAATATAATAAGAACATCCCCTCTGTCTTTCTGCAGATTTTCACATGGGAAAACAAAATGTCAAATGTAAGTGATAAAGTACTAGTTGGTGATACGGATATTCCCAATGTGCTGAATTGTTCTCATTGACTATATATGCTAATGAAAATATTTGGCTTACATCTTCCTGATGATCTAAATGAGAACACTTCCTCATTAAAAGAACAAGTCATTATATCTTTCACTCCACCTCTGCTTTAAAAGGCATATGCTGCTGTTTCCAGATCTAAAGGTACAGCATGCAAATTCAATGGTTGCCAGTCTTTTAAAGAACACAGAAAGTGGTTAGTGAAGACCTACAGTATATTCATTCCTCTTGGTTTTTTAAAAATTATTATTATAGATGAGTAACAAAATTTTATAGGAAGCCCAGTAACTGCTTGGGCACATGCTAACCAGTAACTTGTTAAATCTCCTTTTTTAAAAAAGAATAGTTGACTCTTACATTCCTCATCCTTTTCTTGGTAAGCTAATTTGCCATTGATTCTTTTAGTATCCCCTCCATCTGATTATGAAATGGAAATCGATTCATCTGAATAGTCACATTTTATCATGTGAATTGTTAAGAGGAGAATGCAAAATTAAATTCCTTAACACTGAACAAAAAGAAAGTAGATGTTTAGCACACTGCAAACGTCTCTCGCTCCAGTTGACCTCCCAATATTTGGCTCATCAGAGGCAAGAGTAGTGTGATATCAAATGAAATGACATTGTAGTTCTGCTGGTGGGTTTGGATTTCAATTAGGTTCTCAAGGAAGATAGAAACTTTTCAGTCCTCTCCAGTAAAGCGTTCTCTGCACTTCATTCTCCTTTCCCTTTCTGTATCTGTCTGTGTTACAGTGAATTGTGCATTGCAACAGGGGAAGCAAAAAAAAAAAAAAACATTAAGAATAAGAATTCACTCAGTTTATCACTCTCTCACTTTGAAATATTGTTAAATCAGAAAGGCTCACAATCTTGTTTGACCAAATCTGGCCCTGGAGATAGGAATTGTGCAGGACAATACTTCCTTTGTTGAATACTTATTTCATGAAAACTCCTTCTGTTCAACTATAGTATTTGGCCTAAAGGACAGTACAGTAAAGAAAATTGCTGGTAAAGATAACAGGCCAATGATTTCATTAAAATATCTGTTATTTAAAAGATACTGAGTGAAGACAATGATAATGATTCAGGCCCAAAGAAAGGCTTACTTCACTAATAGGCATTAAAATAATAGAGATAAAGGAAGATGGATTGGATTACTCGTCTTGGATGTAGACAGTTCTTATCTGTTGAAGAGAAAAGGAGAAAGAGGGGTTGATAACAATAAAGAACAACAACTCAATGAATTAGGTGCAACATGGGAGCTATTTGGGGTGAGGAATCAGTGGGATGGAGATAGGTAAAAGGAGAAGGTTATGGAGGATCAATTATGATCAAAAGTCTTTATATGTGTGTATGCAAATAAAACAATGACACTAATTAAATTTGGTTGGTGATGTGGTATAGAAAAAAAAAGAACAATGGAGGGTGTGAATTCCATCAGAGGACATACTTGTATGTATCACAATGAAAAACCTCTTCATAAAGTAATATACACTAAAAAAGAATATTGTACTAAAATAAATGAAGCAAGTCAAATTGGTTGCTATGTTAAAAATAAAATAAAAGAAAGACAGGAGGGCATTAGCAGCTCACTCCCGCAATCCTCCACTCAAGAGGCAGACATCTAGCTCTAACAGAAAACCCTTACCGCCAATGAACCAGCAAAAAACTGCATGCAGAGCTGGGTTTCAATAGAGAATTAGCCATGAGATAAAAATCCAAGTAGGAATGTGAGGTCCTCAGTTCAAACCCCAGTACTAGTATAGAAAAATGAACTGAAAATAGATGTTTTCCTAGGTCAGTGAAAATTTTGGTGAGCCTTAACTTTTAAAATCAAGTGTCTACATATATGTAGTGGGGAAAAATACAATCATCAATACAATCATCAAGAACTTTATAGTTGTGGAGACTTCTAAAAATTACAGTGTACCACATAACCCGTTCAGCACTAATGAAAACATAGGCTAAAGAGAGTCTGCAGACAGTGGCCAAAGTACCAGGCACCCTTTGTCTTCCTAAAGGAAATAGTAAAGCAACAATGAGAAAGAGAAAATGTCACCATTTCTCTGTTCAGCAAAACCTGAAGAAACACAACCTGCAGGCTCCAGTGCATGTAGAAATGCCAAACCTGGTGAGCTCAAACATCTGATGAGAAAAAGTATAAAGAGCAGAGGGTAAGTCCAATAATACCTTGCCTTACAATGTAAAAAGAAGTGTACTTCTGAAAAGTGAGAATCCACTTGGAAGTGAACAATTTATTTTCCCTGGTTACAATGGATTCAGGAATCAAAAGGGAGCTATAATTGCAAATGAACAAGAAAAGGAAAAACAGAAAAGGAGAAAGGACTTTGTTGTAGCAAATCTCACAAAATCTAAGACAAATAGGATTGCTGAAGTGAACTGTGCCTCTTGGCCTGTGAAACTTACATTCCCTCTTTGCAGTGATCCATGTGGGAACTGGAGTCCATAGTCCATAGGTCTGATGACAGAAGGTAATGAACGTAGCTATGTTTTGCTGGATGTAATGGTGGATTACACAGAGATTAGATGGAGTAGCAGGATTTGTAGTAAACATCCTATTCCTATAGGGCACCACTCTTGTATAGGAGTTAATCTCTGTACATTCCAGAAAACTTTTCATTCTTAAAGAGAAAAGAAAAAATGTAACTCAGTTAATTTCAAGTAACTGCAAGATGGACATTAAATTGATTTGCAACCAATATAAAACTCCAAGAAGAACAGTAAGATGATTTATTGAATGTGTCCTATAGAGGAGCTCAAAAAGTCTTCAATATTCTGCCATGAGTTTTCACAGAGGCAGAAACAAGGTCTGCCTGAAGGGTAAATGTTACAAGGCATAATGCAAAGTCTTGGAGGATGAGACAACAGGGGATGGTTTCATAACTAGCAAATTTGGGAGAGATATGGAAGAAAAAAAATAGAAGATCCATTCATCTACTGAGGGGCATCTGGGTTGGTTCCATATCTTACCTATAGTAAATAATGCTGCAATAAACATAGTCATGCTGGTAGCTTTAGTTTGGTCTTGTTTGTGATCATTTGGGTAAATGCCCAAAAGTGGATTGCTGGGTCATAGGGGAGCTCTATGTGGAGTCTTTTGAGGAACCTCCATACTGCTTTCCAAAGGGATTGAACAAGTATACACTCCTACCAACAATGCAGTAAGGTTCCCTTCTGTCCACATCCCCTCCAGCATCTGTTGTTATTAGAGTTCTTAATTTTAGCCATTCTAACTGGAGTGAGGTGGTATCCCAATGTTGTTTTGATTTGCATTTCTTTTATGGCTAGAGAGGTTGAACATTTCTTCATGTGTCTATTGGCCATCCTTCTTTCCTCTTCAGAGAAGTTTCTCTTTAAATCTTTAGCCCACTTATTTATTGGGCAGTTGTTTCTTTGAGGATTTGTTGTTGGGAGATTTAATTTTTTGAGTTATGGAATTCTATGCCTCCATCAGAAAGAATGACATTGCCCCATTTGTTAGGAAATGGAAAGGCTTGGAAAAATTATATTAAGTGAAGTAAGCCAGGCTCAAAGAAACATAGGTCCCATGGTTTCCCTTATTTGCAATATCTAGTATATGTATGAGTCAAGCAGAAAAGGTCGGATAAGGTGATGTTAGGGAAATGAACCCTAAGATATGTATTCAAATGTTTTTTTTTCTTTCATGCAATTGTTTCTAACACATTTATAAGATTATTTCTTTGTTGCTTTGTATGTCCCTCCCCCACAGTATAACCCCTGCTTTCACTATATTTGATGTCGGTATAATTTGTGGAGGGGCAGGGGAAAAACAAATCGTTTAAATAGGGACACAGGTGGACCCATTGCAACAATGAGAAGTACAAGTCATTATGTCGAAAACAAACTTTACAACTTTGGTGCGGGGGAGGGGTGGAGGGGAGGAAGGGGGAGTGGGGAGGATGGGAAGGGATGGGAAGGGGAAACAAAGGAGGAGGCTACAATGCTTGATAAGAAATGTACTCATTATCTAGCCCATATAATTGTAACCCCTCTGTACAGTATTTTCACAATAAAAAAGGGAAGAATTACAAATTCACCGTGTTCACAACCTTTGTACTACTATATCACTTCATCATCATCATCATCATCATCATCATCAGAAAATTGGAGAATTAGTACAAAGCAGACAGTCAGATAAACAGGAAAAGAAAGAGCAGAAAACAGAAAGGCTTGGAAAATGAGTGGAATTTAAACATAACATGATAAGAGAATAGAAATGATGAATATAAATAAGTAAAAGTAATTCAATGGATATATTACTTACCTTAAATAAGAAAAGCAAAGAATGGCCAAAAAGGAAATAGTTAATGTATTACTAAAGAAACATTCTTGAAATAAGCATGAATACTGTAGTCCTAAATAAGAAACTATATATACTTTAGAAAGTCTGACGTTCATGATTAATAAAAGCATTAATATTAATAATCCATAAGTATTTATAGAAACCTAAAATAAGTAAAGGTAGTAAAGGTTATGTTTTAACCAATATTACAAGCATCAATGCAAAAATCCTTGTTAAATTGATTAATAAATAAACCCTGGCAGCATATAACTACATCAATATGATGCATATACATGTTATCTAGAATGTGAGCATGTCAATATGCCAGAAACTCTATTACTTAAATCATTTTCTTCTCTATAAAATGCAATTAAAATAATCAATACCCTTCTTATAAGATATTTAAAACAATGATTAGAAAAGTTTATCACCTATCAAACCTTTACTGAGAATACCTGTCATAGAGCAAGTAAGGAATCTCTGTTATCTGTTGTACATATCAACATTTATAAGATATTAAAATACTGGCTGTGTTTCTGGTCATACAATAAACCCTGTTTTCATTTCCTTGAGTAAAAATCACCTTGTATTGATTTATTAATATTGCACTCATCTTTGGTCCTTTCTTCTTTCTCCTGTGTTTTTATGTCTTCTCTTGCTTGTGCATCGTTATTAATATCCTGTTAAAAAGTAAAATCAATTTGAAAATTCAGAGTGTACTTAAGACCAACAACCCATTTAAAACAATTTCCAATTATAATAGTAATATATGAATGAATGTATTATCTATAAAGATAGACTTTATTTTTAGAACAGTTTTGGATATATAGCAAAATGGAGTAGGACATAGAGGTTCATCTTTCTCCCTTCCTCCCTACACGCATAACATTCTACCCACTGCCCACATCTACTATCAAAATGACACATTTGTTGTCAATAAACCTACATTAACACATTATTATTACCTATAGTGTACATTATAACTGTTGAAGTTGTAGATTTGATGGATTTTAAAATTTTATAATTCATATCCATTATTGTAGTATTATGCAGAAAAGTTTCAGTTTGCTAATGTTTTGTATTTTATCTATTTAGCTCTCTCTTTCCCTTCAATCATGGCAATTCCTGCTACCTCTCCTATCTCTGTATAATTTTGCTTTTCCAAAGTGTAATATAGTTGAAATCTTACAGTACATAGGCTTTTTAAACTGGCGTCTTTCCTTTAGCTTTATGAGGTTAGGCTCCTCTCTTTTTATTTAGCACTGTTGCCTGTATCAGTAGTTGAAATCTTACAGTATGTAGCCTTTTTAAACTGGTTTCTTTCCCTTAGATTTAGAAATTTAGATTTCTCTCCTTTTATTTAGCACCACTGTCTATATCAAAGTTTAATTATCCAAT
This sequence comes from Dipodomys spectabilis, assembly GCF_019054845.1. Classification (NCBI taxonomy): domain Eukaryota; kingdom Metazoa; phylum Chordata; class Mammalia; order Rodentia; family Heteromyidae; genus Dipodomys; species Dipodomys spectabilis. The sequence goes on from NW_024870730.1 coordinate 7,033,095, forward strand.
CGCCTAATGAAGGGCATCGTGATTGCTTCTAAATTTTGAATAAAGCTATAAACATCTGAAGTTTGTTATATGGACGTAATTTTGCAACTGTTTTTGAGTAAATATCAAAGACTACGATTGTGGGATCATATGTAAGTGTATATTTAGTTTTATAAGAAATCAATGAAAGTCTTGTAAATTGGCTGTCCCACATTGTAGTCTCATAGCAGTCAATGAGAGTTCTTGTTCCACATCCTTGACAACATTTGGTGTTCTCATTGTTTTGGATTTTGGCCCTTCTAACATTTGGATAATAGAATCTTATAATTGTTTTAATTTGTACTTCTTAATGGTATATGATGCTTAGCATCTTTATTTGCTTATTTGTCATATGTATATCTTCTTACCTATTTAGGGCTTTTGATCATTTTTAAATCAAATTGTTCATTCTCTTATGGTTGAGTTAAAAGTATTCTTTGTATATTTTGGATAATTTGCTTTGGTTTTTAAAATCAGGTTTGTACCTTCCAAATAGAGGCTCCCAGTCAATGTCTTTTCTTGTCATTATCTTGATATTGTTTTTGTTTGTTTTTTGTTGTTTTTAGACACTGCAGAAATTTTAAGTTATAATGAAGTATTTTATTGATTATTTCTTCTGAATCATGCCATTGTTAAAGTAAAGAGACATTGACATACCCAAGCTCATCTCAATTGTGTTTCTACCTTCTATTTACAATACCACTTTTGTGAAAACCATAATGTCTGGGTGTAGATTTATTTTTCCACATGTGAAAGCAAAGTTGTACAAATCATCTTTGCTCCATTTATTGAATTAACCCTTTGTTGAGATTAGTTGACTATATGTGATTCTTTCTGGTGTCTCATTTTTGTTTTGTTGCATTGGTCTATTTGTCTGTTCAACTATCAATATCATATTACCACAATCAATATAGTTTCAGAAAAAAGTAATTGAATTCAACATTATACTGATGTTTTTGGAAGTTTTGCTTCTTAATATCTATGGTATATTTCTGGGCTGGGGATTGAAAACATATTTGCATTTGAATTGAATGTACATAATTCCTATTTAAGTTGAATATGTGTTTCTCAGTCTTTTGTCAATATTTAAGTTAGGACAAATATGTTTTGTCCTAATTTTCTTAATGGCATATTTTTTAAATATTAGTTCTCCATACATGTATAAACCAGTGGGTTGTATACTTCAAAACCTCTTCTGGGGCTGGGAAGGTGGCTCAGTGGTAGAGCGCTTGCCTTGCATGCATGAGGCCCTGGGTTCGATTCCTCAGCACCACATAAGCAGAAAGAAAAAAGCCGGAAGTGGTGCTGTGACTCAAGTGGTAGAGCTCTAGCCTTGAGCTGAAGAGCTGAGGGACAGCGCCCAGGCCCAGAGTTCAGGCCCCACGACCAGACCCCCCCCCAAAAAAAAAACAAAAAAAAAACCTCTTCTGGTATTCATTCCTCAAGTTCAAATTTAACATTTTAAAATCAGAGATAATCAATTTTCCAATCAAATGGGACTAGAATTGATGAATTCTCTTGACTTAGTTTCAATTTACTATATTTAAATTTAACTATATTTATTTTTTTTTCTTTCATGAGTTTTTCAAGAAATTCTTCTTTAACATAAAATCATATAAATGATTTTAGAAATTATATTATTCAATTTTTACATGGATTTTCTTGTTTTCATTCTACATTCTTTCTCTTCATTTTTTCTAACATGCTTTCAGTAAAATAAAATTCTATTTCCTACATAATGAAAAGTAAGATTATGCTTTCTCATGTTCATAGTGAAAAACTCATTATTTTAATATCATATAAAATCCATTTATCTTGGAATGATTTGTCCACTGTTTGAAGATTTGAAATATTTCATCTCAGAATCGCCAAATTGTAATATATGTATGTGGTCTTTTCTGTGCTTTTAAATTTGCTTTGTATTTAATTTTCATCACAAGCAAAATAGCATTGCTTCAAATTATTTCAGATTTAGAATACATAACAATTGCAAATAATTATTCAACATTCTGTTCATTTCTCAAATTGACTTGGATATTCTTACAAAATTCCTATTCCATATGAATATTAGAATTTCCTTAAAATTATACATTTGAAACAATTTTGTTATAACCCCATAAAACGTATGATTTACTACAGAAAAAAAAAATAAATTTTTCAATGTTAACTAAAAAGACAGCCAACAAACTTGGGAAACAGCTTTACTAGCAATGTATCAGATATCCAATATACATAGGAGCTCAAGAAACTAACCTGCCCAAAGCTAATAAACCAAGCACTAAATGGGCAAAGGAGCTAAAGAGAGACTTTCAGAAGAGGTAAGACTGTCAAAGAAATGCTCATCATGCTCATCATCCCTGGCCATAAAGGAAATGCTAATCAAAACAACTCTTGAGATTCCATTTCACTCAGCTATTGGCCAACATTTGAACAATAAATGTTGGAGAGGATATGAGGAAAAAGGAACTCTACTGAACTGTTGGTGGGGATGTAAATTAGTACAACTACCCTCGACAGGAGACTGGAGGTTCCTCCAAAAAACTAAACATAGATCTTCCCTAAGACCCAGTCATACCACTCCGAGGCATCTACCCTGACCATCATAAGCACGGATATAACAAGGACGCCTGAACATCCATGTTCCTTGTCTCAGTATGCACAAAAACGAAGATATGGAAACAGCTCAGATGTCCCATCATAGATAAGCGGTCCTAAAAGTGTTGTACCTATACACAATGGAATTTTGCTCGGCCATTAGAGAATAAAATAATGTCATTTATAGGGAAATATATGGAACTGGAACAAATCATGTTAAGTGAGGTGAGCCAAGCTCAAAGAAACAAATGGTACCTGTTTTCTCTCATATGCAGAGATTAGACCTAAAATGCACTAGGATATGATAAAGTATACAGGATTCTAGATACACATCGTGAGTATACTCTTAGAAGAGAAAGACAAATACAATGCCTATGTGCCTCTTCATATTTATATAAAATAATATACATACTGAAATGAACTCTAAGATATGGAAACAAGAGACCTGTATTTTCCTTTTTCTTTCTGATTTTTGTTTTTTTGATGATTCTGTCTTCTATACCTTATGTATGGTGTATTTATTCCAGTGTATATCTTCAGAAGGGTTGGAGGGGGACATACATAACTGGAGGGAAAAAGGGAGAAAAGGTGAAGCAGTGGAGCTCACTGGCCATTGATGAAAGTGAACTATATAACTCGTGGGAGGAGACGGAGGGAGGGACTGGGAGAGAGTGAGGGAACAGAAGACACTGAATAAAAGGAAATGTACTAATTACTTGACTCAAGTAATTTTAATCGCTCTGTGCATTACTTCTACAATAACAATAAAGTAAATTTACATTTAAAAAAACAAATAACTATTTAAATATTTATAGGGGTTTATTTGACTAGCATTTACACTTTTCTTAGACTTGCGTGTTGTTGCTAAATTTTGATATTTGCTTTTATGAAATATGGAAATAATATTTTTCTACTGATTTTATTTTTATTTATTATTTTATTTATTTGCCAGTTCTGGGCATGAACTCTGGGCCTGGGTTCTGTCCCTCAGCTCTTCAGGTCAAGGCTAGTGCTCTACCACTTCAGCCACAGTGCCACATCTGGCTTTTTCTGCTTATGTGCTGCTGAGGAATTGATCCCAGGGCATGCAAGGCAAGCACTCTACCACTGAGCCACCTTCCCAGCCCCTTCTACTGATTTTAAATGCATAATTGGATTGTTTATGTGTATGGATCGCTAGTGTTTTAAATATATTTTGACCTGTGTTACCATCTAGAAGTAGTTCAGCAAACAATTGTCACACATTCTTTTTAGTAGTTCACATTGTTTAAAATGTTGGCCCTCGTTTTTAATCTTTCAATCTTAACATAGTCCTTTCTTATTTTGTTTTTCTGACTGGTCTTACTCCTTTTGTTGAATCTTTAGCAAACATAGTCTCTTTGCTTGCTATTGACATGGATGGTAGTTTTGCAGTGTTTAATTTCAAGTGAAAATTACAATAGAAAGCATATGGATATCTTGAATCAAGGTAAGGGAACCTTTCTGTGTTTCCAGGGTTTCAATGATAAATATGTCCTATATTTGATCACATTTCATACAGTTTTGAAATTAAGTGGTTTTAGCTTTAATCTCCAATATAAATTAAACTGTATTTCTGTATTAGCTCTGTTTGGTCATTATTTCTGTGCAATTCATATTGAATTTAATTTGCTGCTATTGTATTTACTATACTTGATTCCATTTATAATATCAACACAGTATTTTTTATAGTTGTTGAGAGGCTTATTTTTCACTTTATTTTTAGATTGAGACTGAGTATTCTGGATAAAGAAGTTGAGAATTTTTCCTACCTCTTTTGTAATCTGGAGAAAATAAATGTGGTAAATAAGCATGCTACCCTTGATTATAGACAGATAGAAAGATAGATAGATAGATAGATACTTGTGTGTGTGTGTGTGTGTGTACAAACTACTTTTACTATAGAGTTCAGGCCTTGCAATTACAAATCTCAGAATATTAATAGTAATGTACTGATTTCTTGTTTTCAATTATGTAGAAATTTATATCAAATGCTAGTCTAAATTTTAAGCAGACTACCTATTTCTTCTTTTTTTTCTTTTTCTATTTTTCTTTTTTATTTTTTTGCCAGTCATGGGGCCTGAACTCTGGGCCTGGGCACTGTCCCTCAGCTCTTCAGCTCAAGGCTAGCACTCTACCACTTGAGCCACAGTACCACTTCCAGCTTTTTCTGCTTATGTGGTGCTGAGGAATTGAACGCAGGGCCTCATGCATGCAAGGCAAGCACTCTACCACTGAACCACCTTCCCAGGCCCCATACTACCTTTTTCTTAATGCCTACTATTAGTAATATATTTTTCATCAGCCTCTGATATGGGACTTTCATATTTTGTGTTGTTTAAATTTGTTAGTATTTTCCATTTGGAACTAATTACTTATTTGGGTCCATAAAATTATTTATATTAATTTTTAAATGCATTTATTTCAATTGAGATATCTATGAGATTAATATAAGTGAAGAAGTAAGATAGTATATCTGCTTTCATACAATACTTGTAGGCCTTTGGGTTAAGATTGTTCTATAGTTGATCCACAATATCTTTAAATGTGGTCTTTAGAAAGTGATTTATTTTTGTGATTAAAGGTATCTTTGCATGTATAAAAGAATGGACTGTGAAATTCTACAATACCATTGTTGTTGACATGCACCTGGTTCTATTATTAGACTCCAGATTTTCAATGACTATAATCTGTTGCTTAGTAGAATACTCTCGTGTGAACAGTTGCTATAAAAACCTCAGTCTCTAATGACTGGAAAAGATTTCCTTGAGCAGAGACATTTTACACAGGTCCCTATTGCACTACTTGAGGGTAAACATTCTGTGTTCAAACACAAGACCTAGAAGATTTTAATTCATATGCTTTTCCTATTCTGTATTTTTGTTACAAAATATTAGTCATAAATATAATGTTGGTTACAAATAATGAAATATGTGCTGTTGAGATTTCCCTAACTCAAAAGATGTTAAAATATTGTATTCTGGATTCTATATTCTTTTAGTTTTTCAATTTTTTATCCTTCTTCTATATATATATAGAAGAAGAATATATATATCCTTCTTCACTATATTCTTTTAGTTTTTCAATTTTTTATCCTTCTTCTAATTTAAATTTTTTCCAACTAATTTTCCATTAGATTATATCTGGCCTTATACATAACTTATAAACTTACGGCTCTTTTTGTTTGTTTCAGAAATCTCAATTTGTTCGCAAAATTCTGCTTCTTTTGCGAACTTGTCTCTTCTTGACTTATAGGTCCTTGTTTTTGTTACATAGTCTGGTTTCATAGATGTGGTTATAAATTTTATGTAGACAATGTATAAGAATATTTAAGATGTATCTTTTTTATTATTTTCTTTAAGTAGCTCTACAAAAGAGTTACAATTTAAGAAAGCAGTTGATGAATATAATAAATCTTGACTAATATCACCCCTTCCAACATTCTCACTCATCCCTCCCCTGCCCACCCTTTCCCTAAGCCTTCTTAATTTTTTAAAGTATTATTGGATTCTGGACTGTATTCTCCCCTCTTCTCTTCATTCATCTACTCCTTTCCCCTGGGCCCTACCCTACTTCTTTTGAGTCCCTTCTTCATGGTATTTTACTTTGCTGAACTTTGATTTTGCTTTTGTAGGTAATTATAATATTGATATCTCCCTTGAATCTACCTCCTTCACTTAATACATTTGTATACACTTGATATCAGCCAGTGTATTTATTACAAGTTTATAAACTAAACCTGGCTTCCACATATAAGGAAAAACGTGGATTCTTTGTGTCTCTGGCCCTGACTTACTTCACTTTACAATTTACCTTTTTTTGGAAAATGGTACAATATCATTCTTTCTCCTAGATGAATAAAATTCCATGTATGTATACTGAATTATCTTCATTCTTTCATTCAGGTGCATCTGCACTGGTTCCATATCTTGGTTATGGAGAATAATGCTGTAATGAACATGGTGTGCTGAGGGCTTTGAAAAAAATATATCACCTCACACCAACATCAATTCAAAAATTCAACACAGACCTCAATGTAAGCCCTAAAACCATGAAACTGTTACATGAAAGAGTAGGGGAAATATTCTAGGTTCCTAGGCACAAGTAGAAACATTCTGAATAAAGATCCAGAAGCACAGCAAATCAAAAAAAGAGTGGTTAAATGGGATTGCATCAAACTAGAGTTTTTTTCTAGGTAAAGGATAAAGCCAACAACCTGAAAAGACAGCCTACATACAGAATGGGGAAGCATTTTGTTTGTTTGTTTCTTGTTTTTTTTTTTTTTTTTTTTTTTGCCAGATACACATCAGACAATGTCATAATGTCCAGAAGGTTATTTTTGGGAACATAAATTTATTACACCACTCTGGAGGGGCTGGGAATGTGGCTCAGTGGTAGAGTGCTTGCCTTGCATGCCTGAGGCCCTGGGTTTGATTCCTGAGCACCACATAAGCAAAAAGAAAAAAGCCGGAAGTGGCGCTGTGGCTCAAGTGGTAGAGCGCTAGCCTTGAGCTGAAGAGCTGAGGGACAGCGCCCAGGCCCAGAATTCAGGCCCCATGATGGACCCCCCCCCCCCAAAAAAAAAACCACTCTGGAAAGCAGTGTGGAGGTATCTCAAAAAAATTAAATGCAGAACTATGCTATGATCCAGCATTTCTGTTCCTGGGGAGTTGCCCAAAAGGTTATGTTTTTTATATCATGATGATATCTTGTACACAAGAATATGTTGTTTTTAAGTAATGCTCCTTTTCAATATTCTCCCTATTCTTTGCATTCCAATATTGTCTAGAATTGACAAATTCAACAATGAACATCAAAGCTAGATGCTGTGAATGATTGCAATGAGGAGATTCTGAAATGGCTTGAGAAGAAATTAGCATTACGTTTCTCACATGATTGGATAATAGATACAGTGTGCATTAGTATAAATGTTTTGCCATATTCAGATTTGTTATACACAAATTATTTAATGACGGAAACAAAGGAACAAAACCCCATCATATACTGATTTTCCTTCATATTACCAGTGGTCTGTAATACCATACTCTTCTTTAATCCTTATCATTATAAAATGTAGTTAACATTTTGTAGATTAATACTTTCAAAGGGTGTTGGCATAAAATTCCTATATCTGTAACTACTGTTTTTTTTTTAATTAAATAGTTAGAATAGCAAAGATTCTATGAACAAGATACCATTTATCTAGGCCAAGAATATGTAAATTGTTCAGTTTATTTGGCATGTCCTTTATGTTGTGTTAGGAACAATTATGCATACCACATGTAGAATGGATGACTAAATTTTAAGAAACATATTGAATCTCAATGTTGAGTCTTACTACTATAATTTTTTAAAAATCCCACCAATAGCCCTGTCAAGTGGCTGAAAAAAGAGGCATCACTGAAGACTCACTGCCCTATCAAGCCACGTCCCCCCCTGCAGGAACTAGCTCCTTATCTCCTTGCCACACAGTCTACTGAAGTGGAGCAGATGGTTTTAGAGCAGGCTCAGAGATTTCAGTCTGTAACAATAAGAAAAGACTAGTACATGAGTATCCTTTTGGGAGGGGAAATAACTTCCTCAACTACAGGAGACAAGAAGCCTGGCTGGTGAAGAAAAGGTCTAGAATGAGAAACTTCATTAAAATAAAGGGAAGAGATAAATGTAGCCAGTTTGCACATTAATAAATAAGGTCATTGTAGAACTGCTCAAATAAAATTCCCAAATATTTTATTTCTACCTAAGATATCATTATACATATAGGACTCTACTTTCTGCCCTTCATTTCTCCCAGCCGGATAATTAATCTAGTTCCATTGCTCAAGAGATGGTGACAAGTATGAGGACAGTTCCCTATTCACATTCAGAGGTACACCAATCACAGCAGTACAGAAAGCAGCAATGCCTGAGTCCTTACGCTGTGTAGATTAGTAAAATAGCAACGTGTTAAACATTTTATTCTACTTGATTGTGAACTTCATAAAAACTCTGAGGTGCTTTCATTATACTCAATTTAAAATGAGGAACGTGAGGTAAGGGAAGTTAAAATAATGAATTCACATAATCGGTAAATTGCAGAATGTCAAGATTTGAACTCTGTGGAAGCCTGAATGTAAACTCTGTACCCTTGCATTATTTATTGTTTCCCCCCAAAGAAGAAATTACTGAGAGGAAAGATGGCTTTTGTTTACTTTTGAAAATGTGTTTTGTTTTCTTATTTGTTTATTTATTCTCAACTTGGAGCTCATATGTTTCTACATTGCAAAGGAGTTTGTGGGTTGGAAGCCAATTATTTGAAACATTAAAGTAAGTATAGACCTCTTTTATATAAGGAGCAATGGAAGACAAGATCTCTTTTCTGTTTTTGAGAATCTGGCATGTGTGAAATTGAAAATCAGATACAACAACTATTACTGACATGGAATTCAGAAAACAATTTTGGAAAGCAGGACTCAGAATAGATTTTTATTTATAAAATAATAAAGTAATGTGACATTTTTTAACACAAACAATTATGGACCAATACATATCTCTTATATTATTAGAAAAGAGCATGCTGAAATAGAATAGCTTCCACTTTCTACATAGAGTTGAGACATAAGAAATTAAGTTCATTACACAGACCACAATTTCCAATCCTTTCCCTCTTGGATCATATTGACACATCAGCTTGACTCCCTTATTAAAAAGCATTTAAATTCCAGGAGAGTCCTATAATAAAGAGAAGTATAGGAAACAAACAAGAAAGCATGCCTCCCTTATTTCTATGTTGTAAATACTACAAACCACCACTTGAACCACAGAGCCACTTCTGAGACAAGATTTTTAATGTCTCATTATAAATGATTAATGCATATGGTGATTGATAAACTATAGATGTTCATTTAATCAGTACACAATATATGAATTACTGAAAACTCATTATATGTCATAATTTCCCACAATTATTTTCAATTTGAAAAACCCCACAGAAGTGAGTTCCTTGATCATAAGAGGAATTTGCAATGTGATTTGTGTCATTATCTATATCAGATCATAATTAACACAGTTCTTCATCTTTGATCACTCAGTATGCCTATAAGGCAGGGTGATAGGAGATGAAATCAAATAGCTTAGGTAGGTACAAAACACGGATAGTCTTTTAGGTCATGATGAATAGTTAATCTTTTATATTAGTTGGGATGAGAAAGAGATGTCAGTGCTGAATTTAAGCAGGAATGACAATGCCATTTTATTTATATTCATGTTATGCTGTACAGATAATAGAAGACAGAACAAGAAAGAACAGCTACAGTCATCCACCCAAACAGCAACTATAGCCTGGCACTGTAGAGTAGCAATGGATACATTTAGAATAGTCTTTCTCTCTCTCTATATATATAGTATATATGTAGTACATATAAATATATGAGGTATATATTTATAATATATATATTTATATATACTACATGTATACTCTATATATGTGTGTGTGTTGGATAAGAATTAATTATGAACTGACACATTTAGAAATATTATACATACTGAAAAAAGTAAGTAAAAGGTAAATTTCTAAGTGCATGGGGTGGCATGCATATGCAGCACTGGGAGAGAAAACCCATAGGGAAGAGGAAGTGCTTCAAGATTTAAATTTTCTGCAATTTATTTTGAAATGTCTATTATTTAAGTGGATTCACGAAGTTAACATCTGAATGTCAGGGCATATTCTAACTACCTAACTATAATTTTATAGTTTTTGTCTAATCTCTCCATGAAATTTAAAGTTTAGAGAAATCATCAGGGCTAGAAATATAATTCAAGGTTCATCATCAGGACTGATGATTGTCATATCAATGTCAGACTGATTCATTGTCATGGCTTATATGACAATGAAAACCATGGTTAAAAGCAGGCTATCTGTAAATAGTAGATGGAGAAATGGGGCACTCCAGCTTTGAGAAATCTAGAAAGGAAAGAAAAGATAACAAACAAAAATAATAGAAAAGCAAGAAAGAAAGGAAGGAAGGAGGGAGGGAAGGAAGAAAAAGAAAGAGAGAAGGAAATAGGGAAGGGAGAGAGAGAGAGAGAGAGAGACAGACAGACAGACAGACAGACAGACAGACAGACAGACAGGTGCAGGTGGCTTATGCCTGCAATCCTAGCTACTCAGGAGGCTGAGATCTGAAGATCACAGCTCAAAGCCAGCCTAGGCAGGAAAGTCTTATCTCCAATCAACCACCAGAAAACCAGAAGTGGCAATGTGGCTCAAGTGGTAGAGCTCTCCACTTGAGCTGAAGAACTCAGGGACAGTGACCCAGGCCCAGAGTTCAAGTCCCATAGCTGACAAAAAAAGGAAAGAAGGAAGGAAGGAAGGAAGACACAATAATTTACTGTTAGAAGAAAAAACCAGGACTGTACAGAATCACAAAATCATAGAAACATAGAACATATTAGCCAACAGTATGAACTACCACTGAAAGTTCAACTGTAGACTGGGTTGAGAGTTTAGGTCTGAGGGTTTCCTTGTTTTCCAAATTAGAGTTTATGATTTAAAAAAAAGCATTCTTGTACATCATGGGGAATGACTGCAGCAGCAAGGCAGAAACTAGTCATGTAATTATGAAGCAGGAAACCCTGTGAGACTCATCTCCAATTAAACATCAAACAGCCAGAAGATAAACTGTGGATCCAGTGGTAGAGAACTAGCCTTGAATGAAAAAGCTCAAGAACAGTACCTAGATCCTCTGTTAAAGCCCTACAATCCTCCCCCCACCACACACATGCGAAGGAAATGTCTCATCCATTGTAACATAGAACACAATACATGAAAGATAAAGGGTATGAGGAGTATTTGTAGATAGGTCAAGTACTTTTGGTTCCATCATTTACTCTCTTAGCTACTGATTGCACTGTAATGGATGACTCCAAATTTAACGGTTTAAAATGAAAACTTTTATTATTTGTAGTTCTATGGGTCATGCATCATCTGGAACTCTCTACAGGGCATCAACTGCAGTATTCTCAGACTACCATCATTTCAGGTCTTACTTAGGGATAATTTGCTACCATGCTCACTCACATGGTTACCAGTAGACCTTAGGTTCTTGCTTGAAGCTAGCTGAAGACAATTTTCTTACTTCATGAGCTTCTCCATAGCATTGAACATAATACAACAGCTGAAGAAGGATAGAGGCAAGAGAAAAGTAACATGGCTTTATATTTCTGGGTTTTGTTTTTTGTAAGCTAAACTTGGCATAGGCGTTGTAATCTTTTCCCCTAAATCCAATTTGTAAGACAAGTCATTAGCTCCAGACAACACACAAGTAGCTGGATCATACAAAGGGATTAATACAAGGAGATGAGGATTATCACCAGTGGGTTTTAAAGGATGCTTACCACTTAAAAGTGAGAGGGGCAGGGCATTGGTGGCTTACACTTATAATCCTAGCTACTCAGGAGGCTGAGATCTGAGGATCACAATTCAAAGCCAGCCCAGGCAGGAAAGTCGGTGAGACTCTTATCTACAATTAACCAACAGAAAATGGGAAGTGGTGCTGTGGCTAAAGTGGTAGTGCACTCATCTTGAGCTGAGGAGCTCAGGGACAGAACCCAATCCCAGAGTTCAAGCCCCAAGGCTGACAAAAAAAAATGTGTGAGGGGAAGTATTCATGCATGATGGAGAATTGAAAACATTGAAATAATACTCTGCAAAGAATAAAACATGAGTAAATTTAACTTCCTCTTCTTGTTGGGAGTTGATGAATGAAAGCAGCGTTATCATTCAGAGTATTTTACTATACTTTGAGAAAGTGTTGGACTTAGAAAGAAAGGGAAGAAAGAAGAGAAAAAAAGAAAAGAGAAGAAAAAGGAAGAATATTCAGGACCATAAATCATAGAAACAAAGAATCTTATAAGGAGATATTAGCCAAAAGTATCTGGGTATTTGCAATATTGATCTCAATTATTAATATGTGTATTTCAAACTGGAATTTGTTTCTCTGGTGAAGTCAAATAACACAAATTTTGATAATAAGGCATCAGTATCAAGAAGATTATCAGATAGGACAAATAATTAAAGGGATAGAAGGAGCTTTGAAACTGGATAATGAGTAGATTCTGGAAGAATTTTGAGGTTAATCCTAGAAATATGGCATAAAAGGAGATTCTGGTGAGTGTATTGAAACAACTATTTAATGGAACAGTAGGAAATGTGGCTTTTAAAGTGCTGAGGTACTAAACTGTATTCTAGCATTTTGCAGAAGGTAGAAATACTGAGCTATGAAAGAGGATATTTAGCCGGGGAGATTTCTAAGAAAACTATCAGAGGAGTAGCCTGCCTTCGCTTGACTGCTGGCAATAATTTCTAAGAAGAGGACCTGTTAAACTATAGGAAATCAGAGTTTAAATGTTTAGAAAATCCTCAGTGGATTCTATTGCCAAGAGAGAGAAAGAGAGAGAGGGAGAGAAAGAAAGAGAGGAAGAGAGAGAGAGAGAGAGGGAGGAAGGTACGAAGGGAGGGAGGGAGTATTCAGAAGGAATAGGGCAAGAATGGAGCAGTATGTTCAGCCAGTCCTTCAAGGAAAGGGGAGAAGAATCTTACAGGCAACTAGGAGATTAGCTTCCCAGATTCTGACAACTAGGTGGAAGCTGGTGTCTCATGCTTGTAATTCTAGCTTCTCAGGAGGCTGAGATCTGAGGATCAAGATTCAAAGTCTCTTATCTCATATTGATGCCAAAAAGCTGCAGTAAAGCTGCCATCCTTGAGCTGATGGACTAAGGGACAGCACCCAGGCTCGGGTTCAAGCCCCAGTGCTAGCAGATGCATGCATGCATGCATACACGGGTGTGCGTCTATGTGTGTGCGTGGTGCGCGCGCGCGCGCGCGCGCGCGCGCGCGCGCGCACACACACACACACACACACAGATTCTGACAGCCTGTGCAATCTTGGAAGTAGGGCTTCCTGCAAAGCTGTGGTTGTAAGATTGTCTTATGGAGTTACAGAATAAAGGTTTTAGAATCTCCAAGGTTTGACTTCTGCCATGGATGTGAAACCACAATCTAAGTCATTTCTGAGAATTGTCTCAGTGGCCCTGGAGTACAGAGTATCGCTCTGACAATTATTCTTATGCCTACCATCCCCTGGTGTTTCCTTTGGTAGGTTTTGCACTTGTTTCGGATTCATTATCCTGGTATTCATTCCAACAACTCCCCTTTTGAGTGGGAATGTTTGCCTACCCCATCACTGTGAACTTAGAATAGCAGATTGTAACAGATTCATGACTAGAAAGGAATTTCGACTCATTACTAACAGTAAATTCAATTTCACACATATCTGATTTAGATGATATTTAGGCGAGATCTTCTGCTTCGTATTCAGACTTTAAAGTCAACCCTGGAATGAATTGAGACTCTGGAGACCATTGGAATGGAGCATATATTCTGCATTTGGAAGAATAAAAATATTGGGAACCAATGACAGAAAGTGACTATATTGTTTGCCCCTTAAACATATACTGAAGTCCTAAACTCCGTGTGAATAGTTTTAGATAGGATTATAAAGATAAAGCCATCATCAAGAGACTTACTAGTGTCCTCCCTCTCCTTCTCCCTTTCTTTCCTTCCCCCCTCTCCTCCATTCTCTTCTTCCTTATCCTCTTGCTCTCTTCCTCTTCTGTATGAAAATACAAAGAAAAGAAGGCCATCCATGAGCCAGAAAGAGACTGCATTGGAATCAAATCACTGATTTCAGCCTTCCAGGCCTCAGAACTGTGAGAAGATAAAATTTATATCATGTAAACCATCCATTACTTTAATGGAAATCTGATTAGACTATGTCAATACGTACTCTTAATTGCCAAGTCTGGTTCAGTTGACCACACAGAAGTTACGGGATAAAATCATTTAGGCAAGCATCTAGTCAAAATCACTAAATGAAAACATGGTAAAGTAGCAGGGTGGGTAACTCTGCCTCCCACATGGCCTCAAAGTCTTTCTACCTAAGGTTGTTCTTATGAAACAGAAGAATAAGCCTCTAGCTCTGCTTAAAGAAACTATTGTGTGGTCTCTTAATTGAAATGGTACTTTGAAACATACTATCATCTTAACTATTTATTATGTGTTGCAATACATATAATACCAAATTTAAATAGGTATGTAACGCTTCTACTACCATTTAATCTTTTGAAGTTTATGTGTACTTCTACTTTTTCTTAGGTGTTTGAATTGTACACTCACAGAGAATTTTCAGTGATAGATTATTTGGGGGAATTTTCCATATAGTACGTGAGAATCTAAGGGATAGATTTGTACCTCTCCAGATCTTATCCTCCATGATAAAAATCATATCATTTCAATGCACGTGCAATTAGATTGTGTAAAAAGTTAAACTAGTAGTTTCCGAAGGAACATTCTGAAATACAATTACTGGATGAGTTGTGAGAATTTGCTTTCTCTGCAATTTTACTTAGAAAACTGAAACATACATTGTGAATTGATAAACTGATGTGTCACTAATAAAACTCTTCTCTTTAAGTGACTATGTATACCCATACATAAAGACACATGTACGTATCTATATGCACATGCATAAATTTGTTTGTTGTCCAGTCCTATATTGAAAAAAAGTCACATGCTTTTAGTTGTAGGCAAACATTAAAAAATGGAGCAAAACAAAAGTTTAGAGATATTATTGAGGAAATTGATAACAAAAAGCACAATAGAATGAAGCAGGTTTTTTCTTTTCCTGGAAGAAGCAAGCAGGCATCAACATGTAATAAGAAATCATGAAGACTTAGTGTTCCAGGGAAGTGTCCCTGTCACGCTCTTCCTCTAACATTTATAGGCTTATTGTGAGAATGTGCTGGTGAATGTGTGGGGAAGAGGAGAAGAAATAATCAGATTAAACAACAACTGCTTAGAGAGTTGTGTTATCCCCAAACCTAGAATGCCATTTTCTCACAGTGCTAACAATCCCCAGGAGCCTCAGAGAGTGATACCTCTCCATCTATTGACAGAACACCCCAGAATATATTCTGCTGTGACTTTGTGCTTGTGTGCGAACTATTTGTCTCCATAAAGGTCCAAAACAGAAGATAAAGGGGAGCCAGGACTTTTGATTATTATTGCCTGTGAAAACTGTTGCTTGGGTCATTTATCTCATTTCAATCTGATTCAAAGTACAGCAAGCATTGTTCTGATTTTACACACCTTTCTCAATAAAGTAAGCATTCCAATTATTTTGAAGTCTGTGCTTTTGATACAAAAATAAACAATTGTTGCCCAACTGTCTTAGTATTGTATAATAAGAAGAATATTTTTTTTGGCCAGTCCTGGGGCTTGAACTCAGAGCTGAGGCACTGTCCCTGAGCTTCTATTGCTCAGAGGTAGCATTGTACCACTTGAGCCACAGTGCCACTTCCAGCTTTTTCTGTTTATGTGGTACTGAGGAATTGAATGCAGGGCTTCGTACAGGCTAGGCAAGCACTCTACCACTAAGCCACATTCCCAACCTTTTAAGCCTCTATTATTTTAATTAAGATTTATAATTGTCAAGAAGCATAAACTTACTTCAGTAACATGGTTTTTATTCTACTGTCCTTGAAAAAATAGTTTTCTAAGTAGGTTTGAATTGATTTGACTCACAGCAAGATTTGATGGTCATCAAACAAACCCTCAAAGCCTGATAGGTTAGAGCTCTAGTTCAGGGCTTTACTCTCAACCCATGTGTTCATGTATGTGTATCAATTCCCTAACTGCATTTTAGATCTATATTTTCTCTGTGTGGTCACCATGGTGACATTCTCTTTGGTGGAATAATAAAACCATCATGGATTTCATTAGTCAACCAGATAGCTCTAATATGAACTGTTTTCAGTAATTAATCTTTGAGATTGGTGGTAAAAGCCAATGACGATTTTAGTTTATAGTAAAGAAAATTGGCCTGATACAGATAATCCATTGAGTCATATACCATTACCTACGAAGAAAGAAAAATTAAGAAAACATAAACTTAGCGCAAAATGCAGCCATTGCACTTTTGATATTTGCCCAATTGATTTGAAAGCTTAAACATACACAAATGCTTATTGCAGCATTAGGCTGAAATGCTCAAACTAAAATTCATAAAGATATTACTTAATAGTGAGTAGGCAAACAGTATATTCATTCACATGGTTTACTCAATGATAAAAATATATGATTTATTAAGCCATAAAAGACAGAAAAAGCTGTTTATATTTTTGTATACAAGAAGCCATGTATATAATACCCTAAAAAATGAAGAATAAAAAGCTCAATTGGAGCTTGAGGTTTGTGTAGGAAAGCTAAATAATTGAAGTATGAGACTTATACAAATATGAATCTGTTTATATGATACCAACAATGAATCTGTAACATTTTGGATTTGTCAGAATATACAGAACTCTGTTTCACAACATGTAAACCTTAATTTACACTACCTAAAAATCATCTACAAGTCCAAGTTTCCCAGGAAAGAATGAAAACTATGATAAAAATTCAAATTAGATTACCAATACATAAAACAGCCTCACTGAAGGAACTACATGGAAAAGGTGTAGAATTCTATAACATTTAAAGTGCGTGTAGTACTATTCACATGAAAGCAACAGAATGTTTATACATAGGCATTGCATAATACTAGGTAAGAGTTTATTCTTGTGAGGTATCAGTGAAAAAACTATGATATGGCACGGAAACTAAAAAATTAAAATATATGGGCTGGTGGTTTCTTATTGAATAATGGGAATTTAGAGAAAAATTAGTGAGTTAGGAAGACCCCAAATAGTAATAGTTTAGATTTACAGGCATTGGGAAAATATGTCTAACAAAATAATCACAGATGGCTACATATAAAAGTCATGAGTTGAATAGATTGCTTTTATTCATGGTAGTTTGATTCAATAAAAATCATCATAAACATGTAACTGGTAGAAGCTAACACATTGTTCCTAGGAGAAATACAGGATTAGCTTCCCACAAGTCTCTGCCAGTTTGGTCACTTAATCAATTACATAGATTGTTTATGTCTATTTCTTTTTTAGTCAATGAATTTTAAAGTCAGCAGCACCATATATAACATATTCATGAATGAAGCGTATCTAACATATGTGTTTGCTTTAGCACACCACTGTCCTCTTCCAATGAGGAATGCTAGAAAGTATTTGACTGCTACATTTGTAGTCAATTTTCAAATAATTTTTGTTATTATTATGGTGTTGTATAGAGGGATTGTTATTTTATAAGTCAGGTAATGAGTTCACTTCTTTTCAAATACTAAGATCAACAACATTGAGCACAAAATTGGGGGAAATGAGAAAAATAGCTAGGATTACAGGCCTGAGCCATTGTCACCTGGCTTACACTTCTATATATTATTAGAGCAAAATAAGGAGGCAATGTCTAACACCATTTAAGAAGTGCATGTTGATGACTTTTTGCACATACATATAAGACTGCAAGGGTCCAGTGAGCATTGATTTCAGCAAGTAGGGAAATTCACAAACATAGGATCTAAAATGAGGATATACTATGCATACAATATATAAACATGTTTCTTCATATTTATATCTATATATTTATATGTACTCAGCTGAAAAAGCAAAAAGAATGGAAGCATATAATGAAAAATGGAGCCAATGCTGAGGTTTTAGCTCTCTCTTTCTCTCTCTCTCTCCCTCTCCCATCTGCATTCTTTCTTTGTAGGTACCAGGCCTTGAACTCAGGAACTTCTGTTCTCACTCATTAATACTATGTAAGCCAAATCTCCAGTCCAGCTTTGTGATGGTTATTAGGAAATTGATTGGCATAGAATTTTGGTCTGGACTAGCTTTGATCCTCAGTCCTCCAGATCTTTGCACCCTAAGTACCTAGAATTTCTAGAGTGAACCACTAGTGGCTGGCAAGATCATAACTTCTTTGATTATTTTTCTTCAATGATAGAAACTAGAGCCTTTGGAGAAATGGCAGATTCTGGTACAGGGGTAGGGATTATTCCAGAATATTCTGCAGCATCTTGAAGATCAAGAAAGTAATGACATGCAACAACAAAACAAAACCCTGAAAACTACACTGATGGCTATTTTCAAAGGTGGGGAATCTCCCATGGCCAAAATAAGAACAATTGGAACAACAAAACATCAATAAACATCCATGAATAAGATTTACAATAATGAAATATTAGATATATTATTAAAAGGAAGAGAGATGTCTCTCCAAAATGCAGAACTTCAAATAATTTATATATGTCCCCCAACTTTATGAGAATATAACTACACATTCCTCAAGTATGGACTATAATTTTCAACTTTCTTCCAGAAATGACAGTATGAAAATGGAAGAAAAAGAGCAACTTCGTGGCAGATAACGCTGGGACTCATTGCCTTTGTCAGGTTATGAAAATCAGTAATAGATCAGGTTATTTTTACCCTTGATAAAAATCTGATAAAAACTTTGCCTCTGTGATCTTCCATCCTAACCCCATAACTCAAGTCAAATCATGAGAAAAACTAAGGACAAATTCTACTAGGGAGACATTTTACAAAATACTCAACCAGCAATCCTCAAAACAGTGTTATGGAAAACAAGAAAATCTTACTATCTCTCATAGCCCCAAAGAGCATAACGAGACAGAAAAATTAAAAGTGAAGTATTATCTTGGGTCATGTCTTAGAACAGAACATAGATATGTAGTAAAAATTGAGTATTTTATATTTTTATTTCATGTGTTTATTAATATGATATATGTATAAACATAAATATATGTATATAAATATAAAATGTTGATATAAATATATTTATATAAAATTTTGATATAAATATGTATTTATATCAATATTTTATATTTATATCAGTATTAGTTCATGAAGTGTAGAACACAAAAAGATGCTCACAATGGGAAAACTGGATGTGAGTTATACAAAAACACTCTGCTTTTTTTCCCCTTGTATTCTTTATGTAGTTTTAAATTGTTCTGACAGGTAAAGTTTCTGGTACTTATTTAAATAAATATTTTTGTCACCTCTGTGCCACTTTGTCTTCAAATTCTTATCTTTTTTTTCTTTTCATCTTACTATTCAAAGGACTGCTAGTCCAAATAAAATCTGAGGCATGCTGGCATTAAGGAAGAAAATCCAAATGAAGAAATAAATAATTCTGGCCATAAGAATGTCTGAGGCATTAGACTTAGTTGAGATTAGGAGACACTCTGGAGACAAATAAATCTCCAATGAGAAGTCAGTTCTCAGCAATGAAGATTAAAGAGCAACTGTACCAGACACTTACTTAATCACATCACTTATCTATGTGAAATCAATACAGAATTTGCGCCAAAAGTGAAAAATTTCATTTTATTTCTAAATAGATTAAAGGAATTGATGTGTGAAGTAAAACAATTTACCTTTCATGGGTAAATGGCGGGAGCTTTCCAGTGAATTTACATGTTTTCTGGAAGAAAAAGGAAACAAAAGGCGGTTGCAGTGACAAAAGAGAAAGAAGAAAGGAAGAGGAGAAAAGGATGGATGGAGGGAGGGAAAAAGGAGGGATGAAAGCAAAAATGACCAGAGGGAGAGATGGAAAGGCCAAGAAAAGACTGGTGACATTCAGCCAACTTAAAATGGCAATTGGTCATTTTTTGTTGTTCTACCAAGTCCATTGCAGAAATGTTTGAAGACTTATGTCAAGTAATGGGCAGCAAAGATATTTTAGAACTAAGGGAGTAGATAACAAAATTCAGGGTTCTTTTTGCAGGATAGTTTAAGCCTGTCTACAGTAATGAGGATGTTCAAGACATAAAAGGACCTGTATATAAGACTTTAAATAATGTTTTTAAGCAATGTGCATACAGATATATAGCTGCAAAGTGGCCTTAAGAGACAAAAATAATGCGTTTTGTTCATGTGTATTAGGTTTTGTTTCCCCAAAGTGGGTGAACATCTAGACAAAAGCCTCCAGATTCCCCCCCTTACTGAAAACTGCCTGACTGAAGGCTATGAACACATGGAAACGTCAGATGGACAAGTGAACAACTATGCATTCAGAGCTTGTTTCTCATGCTTAAGACCTCATTATTCCAGAGGAAAATCTACTAGAGAACTAAATTTGTCTATTCTGTTTGCATTTTTTCCGCTTGACTCTCTCTGATGCTTCTGGTCATGAAAAGCATATCCTATAACTTAAGAAAAATCTCTTGGAAACAACTAATAATGCAAATTTATTAAACATCGGTCATTACAAGCACAACACATGATTATTTTTCTAATATTTTGACCCTTTTTCTTTCTTTAAAACTTCCCAATTTATGTGCCATTTTATTGTTTAACAGCAATATAGTTACACAAAATTTAAGAAAAGGACTTACGATTTTCAAATCTCTTCAATCTATATTTCATAGTTTACACATCAACCTCAAATATTTTCAACATTGATTCTTCTACAAGCTTAAAAAAATCTGGTATTTAGAAGAACTCTTGGAATTTCAGCATATATAGATTTTTGTGAATGTTTAATTTCTAAGAGGAATATATTTAACTTCAATATAATGAGTTAATGTTCATGATTACATTAATGGAAAAGAAATTAAAACTTTAATGTAAGTTTAAAAAAGATAATGAGAGGCAGTAAACTCAATGCAATATTTTTCTCATGGCAGTACCACTCACTGCTGGTTGATTTCATTTTTTCACTTATTTTAGTGTGGTAGGGCACATGACATAAACTCTGTCACTTTAATCAGTTCAGATGTGCAATATTTTGGTACTAATGATATTCATAGATTTATAAAACAACCATGGCTGTCTTCAAAACTATTTGTCCAACTTAAATAAAACTGGCCCCATTACTTTCTGTCCAACCTATTTCCAGGCCTTATAACATATTATCACATTTCTTACCTTTTATGAAGTTGCCTCTTTTGTGTCAGTGAAGTTGTACATTTTTTTTGTTTCAGGTCATTTCATTCAAAATCGTGTTTTTGAATCTTAATAATGTATATATCATGTACTGTAACAACTTTTTGTGGATGAAATGTGTGTGTGTGTGTGTGTGTGTGTGTGTGTGTGTGTAATTGCGTGTGACACTACTTGAAATTTTCCAAATAAAATTATTGGTTGAAGAAAATGTTAAACAATGAAAGTATATATTTTGTCTTTTATATTTGCTCAAACCTTTCAAATTATAGAAAGCATAGGCCATCAAACTCCAAAAAATAAAATGTCTACAATTTTTAAAGAAAATCCTTGGTGGAGAAAAAGTTCAAGATAAATAATAAAAACATTTAGTTTGCTTTAATATTTTCTCAAAGCTTTTAAATCCGCAGAAGAAATCATAGGCTATCAAAGTCCAGAAAATGGAATACAACTTCTGGATTTTTCACGGCTATTTTAATGTTGCTCAGTCTTTTCAGAATACTGTTGCTCTTGTAACATAAAACATAGTAATTCAGTGAGAATAAATAGAACAAGACAAGTTATAAACTTCCCTTCTAAGCTTCCTATGATAAGTCAAATATTTGTGGCATATACATAACTCTTAAACATGACAACAGTACAAAACCTTCTACTCAGGATGGATCATAAAACTTTTAAAAGATCTATCATTGTGTATATCTCAGTGTATCAACTACACAGAAAATTCTGCACCAAAAATACACATCTAGGATTTATAGTAGATTGTATTAAAGTGCCAGTTGTTTTTAACTATCATAAGTTTGATACAAAGAATGTATCTTATGCTATAAACAATTAGTGAAATATATAAAGCTTGGAACAATGTTGGAAGAATTAGTTAGGTTCAATATCAATCCTGCTATTTGATTTATAGCCATGTCTTAAAATTCTTGGTATGTATAGCAATGTAGTTTTCAATTTTGGGGGGTCTACAAATATTTTTACAAATGAATTTAAAGAGTACTTTTCATCTATTTATTCCCCAAAACTTTAGTGTTTCTTGACACCAACTTTTGTTTTTCAAAGCAAGGACTGTTATTACCTAGGTTTGTACCTGGAAGCAGTTTTCTAGTGGCAGGTTAGAATCAGAAATACTAGTTAGTTATTTCTGAATTGTACATTAAGTGACAAATAGAAACTTTCATTTATATGCATTCAGAGGGGAATATGATCTAAAAGCTGACAGAACTTGAAGTTTGAGGAGTGCAGAAGAGGTTATGATTATTTTGATAAAGACAAAAATCTGGATTGGAAACACCATACACAGGGTTTAAAATATAGGAATAGAAATATTAGGTACACCTGTCTGAAGAATCATGGAATGCTCACAATGCAGGCAATAATGAAGTTGGAGCTTGAACGATCTTTTGGGGAAAAAAATGAGTTTGGCTACCAGAGGAAGGGACTTAGAGTGGTTTGCATTCTGGGCTATTTTTAAGTTTCTAATTCTGGGAGAGATTGGAAAATTGACGATAAAAACTCACAAGAGAGAGCATCCTCTGCATGTGCGTTAGCTATTCTCACCTCTGTGCGGAAGAACAGTTTTTTTTGTTCCCAGTTTCAGAGAGCTCAGTCAGTCATGGTAGTGAAGGCATGGTGGAGCAGCTCCCTTTATCACAGACTAAAAAAGTGGAGCAGAGCAGAAACAAGAAGGAGTCCGTCCTTGAAATCAGCCCCAGGATAGTCCCTCCGGGACCTGCCATTTGGGGCCAGGTCCCACCAACCTGTTTCAGCAACTTCCAGTAGTCAAATTTTGAATCCATTATTGAATTAAATCATTCATTAGGTCAAAATCCTCCTGGTAGAATTGCCTCTGGAAATGTCCTCACAGACACACCCATCAGTGGGCTGCATTAATCTCTTATGAGTTTCTAAAAATAAAGTCTAGTCAATAAGATGAATGATCACAGGACGCTTGCTTTCTTGCCTACGTTCGTGATCATGATGAACCTGTACCCAAACTTTTATTCAGAGATAAAAGCCAGATTGAGAATGAGAGTTTTGTCAATACCTAAAACTGAATGAAATGGTATCCAAATGAACAGTAGATTAAATGGCTATTTATAATTTGATATCTTTAATAAAGCTTTTCTAACTCAAATTTACGTTAGCTAATTTACCACAAAAATTAAAGACTACTAAAAGGAAAAAGAAATAATGCCAAACCCAAACAAACTTTGGTGAAATACTTCAATGGAAAAACCAACATTTCATGTTCTGCCAGTAAAAGACAGTGATGTCCAAATGAAAGTAATAAAGTTAGGAATTCCAAACAATGATCACTTTCTGAAGCTAGGAGGAAGTACTAACCTCACTCTATAAGCTTCAAACAATTTCTATGAACCTCATTACAGATGACACTTTTATGAAAAAGTTGCCAAATACTGAAAACAGGCCTTTTTAGGAGAAAGTCAGTGAGAAAAATCAAATACCACGTGAAGTAGTGGCAATTTGAAAGGATGAAGACAGGAGGAAGGTGGATGATGAAGAGATGGAAACTATATTAGTTTTAAAATAAGTTGATATAATAGTCAACAAAGTTCCAGTGCCTTCAGAAAGCCAGTTTCTTTATCATTTCATAACCCTAAGAGATCTTTGGGTAGGTATCTGAACTTCTTTTATCCAGGGAAGGTTTATGGCTGTTCTACTGTCTACATGTGGATTCCATAGTTCTCAGGGTTATTACTGTCATCCAGAGGAGGGAATAGAAAGCAGGGACATGTTCGTCCATTTACAAAACAACCGTACCCAAATATAGGGAGCTTAAGAACAGCATAGTATGTATTCCCAAAAGAGATTACAGATATGCGTTTATTTGTGTGTGTGTAATGTTTTGTGAACAGCTAGTTATCTCTGGTATTAGTCTACTTTTGTACCATTTGATACAAATTACTTGAAGCATATTGAAGAAAATCTCATATAGAGTTTTCTACATTATATTGCAAATTTCTCTAAAGCAAATATGCACTACTAACATAGAGGTTTTTAAAGGCATGATTAAAATTGTCCCATATATCCTAATTCAGAGTATACTCATTGGCAATATGTGTATATATGTCTTTTTAATCTCTCTCTCATCTACATATTATCTATTTTCATCTATCTAAGCTATTAGTGCTTCCACCAAACATTGTCTCATTTAACTTCTCAACAATTTTGTTAGTCAAAACCAGAGCCAATTCTCAATTTTCTAAGTGAAAAATCAATTCATTTTTAAGCTATTCTATTGACACTAGGAATATGGGAGTATCAGGTTTTCATGTCACCTAGGCAGGAACATTGCAACCAGAAAAACAGTCCAAACACTGATCCAGAAAGTTCTTTTAGGGACTGTAGCTAGATCCTCTTCCTCCACATTGATCATAACAGGAAAACAGAACAGCAAATTTTACCATAACTGCTTCAGAAAAACCAAATGCTCTCTATCTCCATGTTTAATGTGATATGTGAACTTTTCTATGTTGAAAGTATTGGACAGAATTAAATGTGTATCCAAAGTGGAATATTTTGAAATTACAGATATAAAATTTTGAGTTAAATTTTAATCACTTGTATAACACAGGAAGGTAAAGTAGGAGTTGTTGAAATAAAACTTGACAGAGATGATGTCAAAAGTTTTCTCATGGCATCGCAGTTATAGTTCTTACTGATTGCTTATAGAAACATTACCTCTGTACATGAACTGGTCATCTACTGAATTCTATTTTAGCACCAGGAGTTTTCTTGTTTCTTGTTTATTGCTTTTCAAATAGATACCATGTGTGCTGTAGTATTTCTTATTCCTTTTTAATATTTATGCCACTTTTCATTTATTTGCTTGTAGTGTTGACTGTTTACCAAAATAACACAAATAAGATATGCTTCTTTCAGGGCCTCTCTAAATAAAATTGATAAATATTTGATGACTCTCGTCAGCATAAAACATTTTAAACAGATATTTGACAACAGGAAAATATTTGTGGTTATAAATATTATACTGATCCTTTTTGTTTAAGGAGCTACCTTTTTGACCCATGTAAGAAATGATGAGTTGCTATAGTTTACTTAAGGAAACTGCCATGTGCTCAGACTACACAAAATGACTTTTGAAAGAATAAAATTAATTCAAAAGTAAATGATAAAAGGGGAAAATAAGACTTCTATTTACCGGTGATGCCATTTTAACAACATAATTTATACACTTCATTGACGTCTGTCTGTAACGCACAAATACTTCATTCATTCATTCATTCATTCATTTGCACAAACATGTTAAAAACATGATCATAAAATCATTTTGTACATGGCATTTAACAATGCCAAACACAGTCTTTCCAATTTCATTACAAAAATTGATGTAATTTCTTTGTTTATTCCAGAAAGCCTACAAATTTAAATGTGATCTTCTGGGAATGCTTGGTTTCCCAATATCTGTACTACATTTCTATTATACATCTTAAAATTTCTTAAATAACACTGTTACACTTAATTACATTCTGGGTTTAAGCTATTTAAAGGCTAAAATTCTGTTTTATTTATATTATTATTAGGCATCTTATCATGAATCAAACAGTATGATAAATCAGCATACATCTTTATTTGCTCATAGACACTAGCAGGTAAGTACAGTTTCTTTCCTTTCCTTTAATTTCACTGACTTACAAGTAGCCAACCTAATATATTTTAAATATATCCAGTCTGTATAAAAGAAATGAAATGCCAAAGAAAAATGAATCTGATTTAGAACAGATGAAAATACATTGTATTTGACATCCATAGCATAAAATTTAAGAATTCAGTAGACATTTTTCCACTTACATTAAAATTTTAAGGTATAAATTCACAGTTCAGAGTGAAGCTGGATAATCTATGCTAAGCATATGTGGTCAAAATAAAGAACTTTTAGGTAGTAGTAGTAGAAATTTCATGTGTATGTGTGTGTGTGTGTGTGTGTGTGTGTGTACCTAAATGTATCAAAACTTGCTATGTACTTTGAACGGTTTCGATTGTCTTACTCCAATGTGAATAATATTTCCTATTTGTATTGACTTCATCCTAACCACTCAATGTAGGTCAAGTCAAACAAAACCTAAAAATTTATTTCTGTGTGTCGTTTATATCAGTATATGGCTTTTAAAAACAACCATAAAACTAAACTAATGCATGTTTAGTGAAATAAGTCAGATATAAAGAAAAATACTGCATCTTTGCTCTTATGAGATAAATCAATCTGAATATGCAATAGTGATCATAAAAGGCTGCAATGAAATAAGGATACAGGAAGATTGGAGAACGTAAACAAAATAGAATTTGAAATAATCAGTTCTAATTTTCTACTTAACAGTAAATCAGTATGAGAACAATTCACAATTACTTATTGTACGTGTTATGAACAAGTGAAAGAAAGGAGCTAGATGACTCAAACTCAAATAATGATAGGCAATTTGGCGGCATTTATTATTCTCCCTTGAACAGTAGTACATTGTATCCATGTATAAATATTATACTTTGAATAATAATGTAATTCATTATTGAAAATAATGTTTAATGTGTAAATGTTAATTATGTTGTTTTGATACACATTTATGCATCTGTCAACTTATCATGCCTTACTTTGTAAGTATATAAAATCTTTGTAATAATCACTGTAGAACATAAAAGTAGGTGTTGGGATTTAGAAATAAAAATGAGTAAAATAAATAAAATCTTCCCAATCTCACCCTACATTTTCATTTTCCAAGTTTTGCTTGCAAATTCACACTCAGTAGAAACACATCTCCTTTTGGTATATACTTCTTTCAATTTAGTCATTTCACTTATAAACAACTTTCCATGTTATTAAATTTTCTTGAGTCATAATTTGGTTTTTGCTGCTGGTGATGGGGCTTGAACTCAGGGTCTGAGCACTGTCCTTTACTTTTTGTGCTCAATGCTAGTGCTCTTATAATATGAGCCATACCCCCACTTCTGAATCTTTGCTGATTGATTGGAAATAAAAGTCTCACAGAATTCCCTGCCCAGGCTAGTTTTGAACTGTGATCTTTCAATTTCAGCCCCCTTAGTAGTTAAAATTTAGGTTGTGAGCCATCAGCACCTGGCTGAATAACAATTTTTAATAACTCTAATGATTTATCTTCTACTTTATCATATATGTGCAATAAAATTTAACTCAAAAGGAAGTAATAAAAACAATTCGTAGTTAATTTTTGTAACTGAATATTTGTGTCTTTTCAGCATTTTTTTTTGATCAGTTGTAGGCTTGAAATCAGAGTCTGAGAACTTTCCTTGAGCTTCTTTGTGCTCAAGGCTAGTGTTCTACCACATGAGCCACAGCATCACATCCAATTTTTGAGTGGTTAATTGGAGATAAGAGTCCCATTTGTACTTTTCTGCCAGGGCTGGCTTTGAACTGCGATCCTCAGATCTTAGCCTCCCAAATAGCTAAGATTACAGTCTTGAGCCACTGGCACCTGGCTTTAGTACAATTCTTACAAAATACTTCTAAAATTTTACTTTTATAAAAAAACTAATAAAATTTATTGCAAGTTTATTCAAAATTAGCAGAAAAAGGCCATTTGGTGATAAAGACTTATAAGGTAACTTAGATCTTGTACTATAGCTATATTCTATTCATTGAGTACATACTTGTCTGAGTCTTGATTTTGAAATATTGAAACAACTTCAATGATACCAGTGTTTGTATTACTGGGTATTTACCAGCCTTGGCAAAAGGCTGATGCTATTAGAATTAAAATGATCTAATTTGGCAGGAATCTCTCTTAAAAATTTGAATAAAGTCTAGTTTTCAGAACATAAAAAATTTGAAACATAAAACAGGCAGTTATGTTTGAATTGTTAATTGTATGTGTGTGTGTGTGTGTGTGTGTGTGTGTACCAGTCCTACGCTTGAACTTAGGCCTTGGTTGCTCTCTGTGAACTTTTGTGAACAACACCAGTGCTCTAGCATTTGAGCCATAGCTCTACATTTAGTCTTTTTTAGGGATTAATTAGAGATAAGGGAGTCTCATGGGTTTTCCTGCCTGAGTTATTTTGAATGGATATTCTCAGATCTTAGCCTCCTGAGTTCAGAGGATTACAGCCATGAACCACCAGCCCTTGACCTTGGTTTAATTTTAATTGAGAAATAGTAATAGTCTAATTCCATTTCTGAGCATATATGCAAAGAAATTGAAACCTGTATGTCAGAGATAGGTTGGCACATCTATGTTTATTGCAACATTTTTCATAAGAGCAAGCATATTTTTCAGTGGTCTAATTTATTTGTGTCTGTAGCGATCTGGACAATAAATGCAGTGATAGAAGTAAGCTTAGATTTGAATTTTGCCTAAGAATTTCTTCTATTGAGTTGAAAGAAAGCTATAAATCAACAATGAATATATATATATGTATATATATATATATATGTATAGGCATGTGTGTTTGTGTGTGTATATGTATATAATGTTCCCAGTGTAAGAAAATAATTTCATTGAAAACAAGTTCTTTCCTCTGATCTCATTCATTCAACTCTCCATTAGTTCATTCATTTTTATTTATAATTATATATTATATATCATATTCTGCTCCATGTAATGTTTATCATTTTAACTCATAAATCCAACCACTGTGTTGCAAGATAATAATATGATAATAATGATCTCCACTTTACAAATAAGTAAATTATAGTGAACAGGCAATAAATGACTTGACTAAGGACACAGCTAGTTGAATTCCATAGCTAGAATTGAATTCCAAATAGAGTTAAGTAGATAGAGAGCTTATGTCTTTGAGCTCTATGCATGCATGTTTACTTCTCAGAAAAACAAATTTGAAGTGGAGTTTGGAGGTAAAAGTAAAATGATGGATTAGAGCTAGCCTTGGGAAAAGACTCAAAATGAAATTTTAAGTATGCTCAGCAGCATTCCATGTATTTAGTGACAAGACAGTACCATTTAAGCTCAGCATTCTAATAACAAATCTATGTTTTATTCATTATATAAATATATATACATGAGTGCTATGTGTGTTTATATGTTACATGTGTACACAAAGCATACTACATTGAATCATGTCAGAATTATTGAGATTTTAATCTGCAATTGCTTGTTGCTCATAAACATGTACTTGCTCTAGTAGTTTTTTACCTCGTTCATCTTAAATATTCATTCTATCTATTGTGCAGAATATTGCTTTATCTCCACAGAATGAGTTCCTTTTGTTACTTTTCTTAGATAAGTAGCTGATTGAATAATTATTTGAGGAATAGGGGTATAAAATTTAAACATAACTCTAAATATATGTCTGGAGAAATCAATATGCACTTCTCAAAATTTTATACCGTCTTGTTGTTATATATTGTGTCAACTTCATGGCTTTTATCTATACGGTAATGAACAAATCTCATGTATAATACCATTTCATCTATATTACAATTTCCACAGCTTTAGTTCAGTGGTAATATATTTATTGTTGTATGATATACAGATGTAAGACATCTGAACATTAATATTGGCCTTGAAATAAACAATATTTGTCTTTGATGGTATGAGAAGACAATATAATATGCACATCTATTACTGATTGAAAATTATTATAATTAAAATGTTCTTACCAACATTTCCTTCCAAAAAAAGACCAATAAAGTAAATAAAAGTACCATCAGATGCTGGTAACATGCCTATAATCCTAGCTACTCAAGAGGGTAAATCTGATGACTGTGGTTCCAAGACAGCCTAGGCAAGAAAGTCTGTGAGACTCTTATTTCCAGTAAATCACCAAAAAATAAAAAAAGCTGGAAGTGGAGCTGTGGCTGAAGTGGTAGAAAGCTAGGCTTGTGCAAAGTATGCTCAGGGACAGTACGCAAGCCTGAAGTTCAGGGCTCAGAACCTGCACCAAAAAAAGATTGTTCTACTAAGTTTTAATTGTATATATGCTAAACCAGACTTCAAATGAATTTACTAATCAGTGCTCTCCTGGAATTTGGAAACTGGCAATCTTTTTTAAATATATTATTGTAAAAATAGTGTATAGAGGGGTTACAGTTACATGAGTAAGGTAATGAGTACATTTCCTATAGAGCATTGTTACCTCCACCTTTGTTTTTTCCCCTACCATCCCTTCCCTCCTCCCCTCTGCCAAGTTGTAAAGTTGGTTTTCAACATAATGTCTTGTACACCTCATTGTTACAATGGGTCAACCTGTATCCATGTTTCAGCATTTTGTTATTTCCCTTCCCCTCCCTGAATTAGAAAAATGTATATACAAGATGCAGGGCACCAGCGTCAAATGTAGTGAAAACGGGGGTTATACCATGGGGGAAGAACATACAAGAGAAACAAAAAAAATCACATAGTACATTTTGGATATGTTAAAAACAATAGCAAGAAAGAAAAAAACAAGTTGTGCCTCTATTTTGGGGTTCATTTCACTTAACATCATCTTATATGGTCATATGTGCATAGCTTTTTATCTTTTCTCCTTTGTTTCCCTTATTTGCAATAACTAGTATAAGTCAAGGACAAGCAGAAACTGGCAATCTTATAGCTTTCCCTCTTTCACAATTCAAAAATTGTTTTTCTTCTAAAAGTCATTCTGCAATTAGCTACTTAACATTCCCTGATTTATCCAGGTACATGTTCAACCAAAGTCCCTTTGCTTTTGTCCCCTACTTTAGTGACCCATTTTGGACAACATTCAAACATTCTTTTATCTTCTTTCCTTCATTAGTATCCTAGTGTTGCTCTAATAATGCATGATGGACTATGTGGTGGTTTTAATAATGAAAACCCAGTACCTTACAGTTCTCTCTGGCCTCTTCCTTGTTCAGGGTAGTTTGGGCAGTCTTTTGTGTTTCTTAGCTTTCACATGCAAAAGTATTCTTTGGGTCCAAGGTCACATCATATTTTCCTATGTTTTTGTTTTCATATAGGCATCTTCTCATAAGCACACCAGTCATGTTAAATTGGGGGCACATCCTAACTCTTGCTCACTTCATATGCTGTGTGCTCTCAACTGGATTTATTGCCCACCACTTGTGATGTGCTTCAGTCAGCCGTTTTTCTGCTTAATTGGAAATGACATCTCATAGACTTTTCTGCCTAAGTTTAATCAGAACTTTGATCTCCATATCTCAGCCTCTTGGGTAGCTAAAATATAGGTGTGGCCCATGATGCATGGCTTAACTTTTGAGGAGCATGATATCATAATCCAATATCTAACATTATTTTATCTTGATTTAAAACAGAAACAAAGGCTGGAGGTGTGGTTCAAGCAGTAGAACACCTGTCTGGCAAAGCCCTAGATCCAAACCCTAGACCAAAATCAAAAACAAAGCAAAAAAATAAAATTTGTATTCTTTAACCAGACTTCCTATTTCACCTATATTTCTAACTTTTCACTCTTCTGTAATCACACCTTTTAAAATTTGCCAACAATTTATGCCTTTATCATTCTACCATTCTCTGTAGTATTCATCATGCTCATGAAGCTAATTTGGTTCTCTGTCTGTGTGTGCACAAGGCTGTGTGCATATACAAAAATACTCACCTTAGTATTTCTATTCATAGTATAAATTAATAAAATAACTTTGATATTATATGTATGTATATATATGTATCTATTGTGGGTCTGCTGTTCTAGATGTGAAAAAATATGTAATGCATTATGCTCTCACTATTCAAAAGGTCAAACATATTTCCCAAGTTTTTGGCTTGGTTCAGATGAGATACCTATTGTGGAATGTATCCTTCTTGGCTTGCTGATAAAATGGGGTTTAAAAAATTAACTAGCCAAGGATAGTAGCATAGATCTGTAATCTTAGCTACTAGGAAAGCAGAGACAATAGGATCCCCAGTCTGCAGTCATCCTTAACAAAGGCAGCAAGGTCCTATCTCAAAATGAAATAGGAGTAAAAGCTTATATGTATCATTGAAATGGTAGTGTACTTGCCTGGCAAGAATGAGAGTTTGGGGTTAGTCCCTAATACAAGAAAAAAGGGAGGAGAGAGAGGAGGGGGGCGTGGAGGAAGAGAGAAAGAAAGAATATTTTGATCCAGACTGAAAGAAAAGAGAGACAGAGAGACACAGACAGAGATAGAGACAGAAAGAATATTAGTTTAAGTTCCAGATTGAAACCTATGTGATAATTGTCAATTTTACCAAAATTTCATCTTCCAGGCTTCATGGAAGACAAGTGGTTTTCTCATGGATTCATTGCTTTAGTTTGTGTCTAATGTAGGATATCTTCAAGTCATCACTGTATCCAATTAAATAGCAAAATGTTCTTATCAAAATGTCCTTATTCTAAATGTCCTTATCTCTATATTTATTGTTTTAATGTTTAAACATGCTAACTCTGTCCAAAAATACAGTATAAAATGAACTTAAGAATACATATCAGATTTGCTCAGTTTGAAAATATAGGTGATATTTGGTGTTGGCAAGATTTTACATGAGGTTGTTTGATAACCTAGAAGATCATATACAAACTGGTTTTCCATTTGGCCATGAATACTGCCTCATGATCCTGTCAGAGCAGGATTCCTGCAGGGAAAACTTATCGTTCCTGAAAGCCCACATCAGCCCTTTCTCAACTCTCAAGGAATACCAGTGACAAAATGAAGCCACAAAACCGATATGGTAACATTTGGCTTACTTGCTGTGCAACATACTTCTACTGATAATAGAGCCTAGATCTACCTCCCTTCTTTATTTTGAAAGAATAACTTTCACTTCAATTAAAAAACTAAATTTTCACTGGGCACTTGTGACTTTCGCTGGGCACTTGTGGCTCAAACCTATTATTCTAGCTACTCAGGAGGCTGAAATCTGAGGATCATGGTTCAAAGCCAGCCAGGGCAGGAGAGTCCATGAGACTCTTATCTTCAATTAACCACCAGAAAACTGGAAGTGGCGCTGTGCTTCAAGTGGTAGAGAACTAGCCCTGGGTCTGGGACAGCACCCAGGCCCAGAGTTCAAGACCCACAACCGACAAAAAACAAACAAACAAAAAAATGACAACAAAAAACCCTAAACTTTCTTTTGTCTTTTATTCCTTAATATTTGACAAGTTCTTCTGTTGAGGATTCCTTTTTGAATTAATCATCAATGGGCCTCACTAGACTATTCTAAAAGACAAATGCTGTGTACCACTTTTCATTTGTTTTTTGTTTTTTCTTTTTTTTTCTTTTTTTTTTAATTTTATTTTATTTTATTTGAGAACATACTGTACAGAGGGGTTACAATTACATGGTCAGGATAATGCATACATTTCTTACCAAGCATTGCAGCCTCCTCCTTTGTTTACCCTTCACCTCCCTTCCCAGCCTCCCCCCTCCCCCCCACCCAATCATACCCCCCCCCCTCCGACATTGTAAAGCTGGTTTTGACATGACATTTTGTACTTCTCATTGTTGCAACAGGTCCACCTGAATCCTTAAACGACTTGTTTGTCCCCATCTCCTCCACATGTTATACTGACATCAAATATAGTGAAAGCAGGGGTTACACTGTGGGGGAGGGACATACAAAGCAACCAAGAAATAATCTTATAAATGCGTTAGAAACACATGCATGAAAGAAACAAAAACATTAAAATACATATTTGAGGGTTCGTTTTCCTAACATCACATTCTCTGACTTTTTCCGCTTGTTCTGTACTAAATATTTCTTTTTATATTCTTCCAATTCATTGTCCCATCACTTAAGTTTCTTCTATAACTGAATTATTAAAAAATCAGACATACTTTCACTGAATTTTTCACCACATTTTATTAATTCTTAATTTTTCCAACATTATTTAACTGCAATTGATTTTTATTTCTGCATATTGTAAGGTATATTAAATAGGTAGGTTTCATTAGGTAGCCGATGAAGAGAACACCACGCGCTATTCAGGCAGGAAAAGAAGTTTATTTACCGAACTGCTGCCCCTGCCATGCATGGCGGAGAGGCGTGGCTGAAAAGGAAGGGGTGACCCACTTCTGGGCCAGGACTTATGTAGGCCAGGGATGGGAAGAGGTGTGGCCAGGTGGGGGAAAGGTGTGGCCACACTGGATCTGGATGTGACCTCAGGGTCTGGGACTCTCCTAAGGTCAGATGGGAGGCATGTGACCAGAGGTGGCCCAGGGTGTGACCTAGCAGGAGGGGAGGGTGACTACTTTCAGGTATACCAGTTACCTAGGTAACAGATAACTGAGTGAAAACTTAGCCAAGATGTAGGGAGGTATCCCGGTGTAGACCTTACGCATATATATTTATACACACATATGTGTATATATGGTGTACAACATTTATCATTTTCAGGATGTTTTGTGTCTATAGTTATTTAAATTGATATGTCTATAAGAAATAGTCACTGGAATGGCTTATTTCGCCAACATCACTCAACTTTTAAATTTCTAAATATATATGTATGTATATATATTTTTAAAAGTTTAAATTTTATTGTAAAGGTTACATACAGTTATATAACATTCAGTTACATGGTTACAGTTACATAAATAAGGTAATGAGTACATTTCTTTTTTTTGGTCGGTTGTAGGGCTGAATTCTGGTCCTGGGCACTGTCCCTCAGCTCTTCAGCTCAAGGCTAGCGCTCTAGTACTTGAGCCACAGCACCACTTCCGACCTTTTCTGCTTATGTGATGCTGAGGAATCGAACCTAGGGCCTCATGCATGCAAGGCAAGCACTCTACCACTGAGCTACCTTCCCAACTCCTACATTTCCTTTTGAATAGCGTCAGCCCTCCCTAATTTTATCCCAATTTTTCTCCTCCGAAACTTCCTCCTCCCAAATTGTATAGTTCATTTCCCACATAGTGTCTAGTGCTTTTCATTGCTGAATTGGTTCACCCTTTGTTGCACCCTTCCTGTGCTTTCCCTTCTGCTCCCCAAATCAGATATTTTCACCATGAAGTACGTGTACATAGTGCATATAGATATTTTTATATCTCGACAAAAATTATAATAAGGACAAAATTTCTGCCTTTTATTTCTTCTTTTTCTTTTTTGTAAGTTTCATTTACAATTTTTCTCACTCCTCTATGTTTGTTAACTATTATACATCTAACAGCTATCAATAGATGTGACCCACACACACACGCGGGTTAATGAATAACTTTAGATTTTAAGATCCATGCACCACCAATACAACATTATATGTGTTAGAAGTCCAAAACTTGACTGTCTCACACACACACACACACACACACACACACACATACACATACACACACAACTCTTTTTAAGGACAATTTTAAAGTTTGGGTTCTGGTAGTTCCTGTTTATAAATTACTTAAGAGGCTAAGATTTGAGGATCAAGGTTTAAAGCCAGACTGGGCAGATAGGTTCCATATTTGCACGATACTATCTCCAATTAACCAGCAAAAAGCCCCAAGTGAATCTTTGTCACAATAGTAGAGTGCCAGACTTGAGTAGAAAACCAAGTGAGAGCATGAGGCCCTGAGTTCAAACATCACTACATGTGCACGCACGCACCCGTGCGTGCACACACACACATGCACGCGCGCGCACACACACACACACACACAAACAACTTTATGTGAAGTATGAGAGATTTTCTATATCCTTGTCACACGTAAAAAAATTGCACCCCTCATTATCAACATCTTTTACCATAATTACTATCTGTCACAATCGGTAAGCTCACGTTGACAGGTCATAACTGCCTTATGATTTACTCTGGATGTTATTTATGCATTCCTTAGGTTTTGACAAATGAGTAACAAGATTTTTTTCTAAAATAGAAGTATCATGCTGCATAGCTACATTGCTTTCAAATGACTCTATGTATCACTCATTACTCCTTTACATACAACTCATAGTAACTACTGATTTTTCCACTGTCTTCACCGCTTCCAGAAAAGCCTTTCCACACACTGCAGCCTTTACACAGGGACTTCTTTCACTAAGTAACATGCATCATGTCTGCCCCATGTCTCCATTCTCATATGTATTAATCTATCCAGTAATTTCATTCTATACTGGAGATGATCCATAATGAATCATTCAAACGGATTCTTTCTTCCCAAGTGGCTTGAAGTATCTAGAATGCAGTAACATAATAGTTCTTTGTTAAAGCCAACCTGTTTTCCCTTGTGACATTGCACATTTTGATGACATAATGCATCAGGATACTCTTTTGGTGCTGGTCTCAAAACAATACTCCCATCTGTGGTGCTTTTACTATCACAAAGCAAGACACTGTGTAATATTCAATAACTGGCTAAGTATCCAGGCTCTGCAATGCACTCATTCAAAGCTTCTAACCCTCACAGATGGATGGGAATAGTGATAACATTGACCATGCTTCTCTCAGCTATATTGGAAGATTGCCTCACTCATTGGAATCCAGAGAGCTATCCACTATTATCCCAAGTCTGGGCAAGTGGCTCACACTCCAGAATCAGCCTATGTTTTGGCTTGCAGTGTACAATAATGTGTATTTTAGATGCATGTACATGCTGTCACTTGGCTGGACAAAGTATAACAATGGAACAAATACAGCCTATTATTATAATTCTCTGGACTCAGCAAACGGTGTTTATGAAAAGAACTAGTGAGCTGCATTTTTAGCTCAACAGAAATGATGACAGAAATATAAAAATATACAAGGCTGGCCGGGTTGAATATGATCTTGAAGCTGATCATGTGATGTTAGGAAGACAATTGATAACACTATTACTGGGTCACAAAATTCAGAAAAGACTAATGTGGTGAGTGTATTTATCACTGTGCTGTGGATATAAATATAATATCACCTCACCTAACCATATGTTACAGTTGTATGAATATAAACAGGTCCTACTGAATTTGTTTAAACAAAAGTTATTTCATATGGTGCACAGTAATCTGTTATGCCTTCGTTTTTAGTAAAATGGAGCCTTGGAACAGATGGAGATGGTGGTCATTTATTGTTTCCTTTCATAAAATTAAAGTTTTGTGTTATTGTCTAGACATGTTTTTCTTTTAAATTTCAGCAAATGACAGGGCCTTCTCAGACAATAAGATACAGAAACTCAGTTACTATCCACTGAAATGATAAAAGACAAACTGCCAAGATAAAAAAATAATATTTCAGAATACAGAGTTTTCAAGCTGTTGTCCTTAAATAACTGGAAGCTCTTTATTGGTAGTTAGGACGGTCCTTGATCATAGCATGCAACCTTAAATAATAGACATTTAAGCTGGGCATGCTTGCAACCACAGCCCTTGAGAACCTAACACAAGGATATTGCTAGTTCAAGGCCAGGCTGTTTTATATAGCAAGACTTTCTATTTAATCCCTGATAGGAAGACAGACAAGTTTCTGCAAAGCAAAATTAATCTACTCAGGTCTAATCTAATGAGTCATTTAGAATCCATTGTCCTGTCCAGCGGAAAACCAATAGCAATATTTATGAAAATATTGGTAAAATAACACAAAAATTTATATGAAACAAGTTTTGAAAACAAATAACAATTAAAAAGATAAAATATGAGGTCAAGAATAAACAACAGGCCTGGGAAGGTGGCTCAGTGGTAGAGTGCTTGCCTTGCATGCATGAGGCCCTGGGTTCGATTCCTCAGCACCACATAAGCAAAAAGAAAAAAGCTGGAAGTGGCGCTGTGGCTCAAGTGGTAGAGCGCTAGCCTTGAGCTGAAGAGCTGAGGGACAGCACCCAGGCCCAGAATTCAGGCCCCACGACCAGACCCCCCCCCCAAAAAAAAGAATAAACAACATTTATAGACTGTATTATATCATGAACACTAAACGAAAAGTTTGTATATGGAAACTTACTTGATTACCTATTATAATAAAATCTCTATAATATTAAGAATATGAATCCTATATCAATGAAAATTTTACAGATAAGGAATAATTTGTAAAGAAAGCTAAGTTGACATATTAGTGGGAAAAAATTACTACAGGAAGAATTGGTTGTAGTTCTACCTTCTATACTTAGTCATTATACCACATACGCAAGATGCTAGTAGGTGCTAGTCTGACATACACTTCAATATGCAGTAACACTCAAAAAGCATTCTTTCAAGAATGAATTTGTGCCCAGCACCAGTGGCTTATGCTTGTAATCCTAGCTACTTAGGAGGCTGAGATATGAGTAGCAAAGTTCAAAGCCAGCATGGCAGCGCAGGCAGAAAAGGTCACAAGACCCTTATCTCCAATTAACCATCAAAAAGCCAGAAGTGGATCTGTGGCACAACTGGTAGAGCACTAGTCCTATACCAAAAGGCTCAGAGATAGCACCCAGGCCCTGAGTTCAAGATCTGCTTGTTGCTGCTGTTGTGTCACACAAACCAAGTAAACAACAACAGCAAAAAATTGGTGATATTGAATAGGAAATAATCTTATTTCTTTGTGGAAATTTAGTTTATAAGGACATATTTAGCTGGGTGCTAGGACTCAAATCTGTAACCCTAGCTGAGATCAGGTAGAGGTTAGTTTAAGGCAAATCTAGGCATGTGCGCATATGCGTATGCACACACACACAAACATACACACATCCACACTTATGAAACCAATACCTGGATGCAGTGATGGGCACCTTTTATCCCAACTCCATTGGTGGCTGAATTCAATGGATCACTCATCCAGGTCAGACTAGGCAGAAAAGTTCATGAGATCCACCTATGGGAAACATGAAATAAGATTGCAAATCAGAAAAATCACACAGTACATTATAAGTACATTAAAAACAATAAACAATAAAATCCCCTATCTTGGGGTTCTTTTCATTTAGTATCATCTTATATGGTCATATATCCATAGCTTTTGACCTTTTCTGCTTGTCCTAGACATATACTAGTTATTGCAAAAAGGGAAACAATAGGACCTATGTTTCTTTGGGCCTGGCTTACTTCACTTAATATAATTTTTTTCCAAGTCTTTCCATTTCCTAACAAATAAGGTGGTGTCATTCTTTCTGATGGAAGCATAGAATTACATTGTGTGTGTGTGTGTGTGTGTGTGTGTGTGTGTGTGTGTGTGTGTATCTCACATTTTCTTGATCCTTCATCTGGGTTTGTTCCATATCTTAGCTATAGTGAATAATGCTACAATAAATATAGTTGTGCCGATAGCTCTGTTATGGTCTTATTTGTGATTATTTGGGTAAGTGCCCAAAAGTGGGATTGATGGATCATAAGGGAGCTCTATGTGTAGTCTTTTGAGGAACCTCCATAATGCTTTCCACAGTGATTGAACAAGTTTACACTCCCACCAATAATGCAGTGGGGTTCCCTTCTGTCCACATCCCCTCCAGCATCTGTTGTTATTAGATTTCTTGATAATAGTCATTTTAACTAGGGTGAGGTTTCCCTTATTGCAATAACGATTATATGTCTAGGACAAGCAGAAAAGGTCAACAGCTATGTGCAAATGGACCATATTAGATGATGCTAAGCGAAATGAACCCCAAGATAGGGATACAAGAAGATTTATCTTTGATTTATGCTGTTGTTTTTGATGTACTTATAATGTACTGTGTGATTATTTTTGTTTCTTTTGTATGTTCTTTCCCCATGGTATAATCCCTGTTTTTACTGTATTTGATTCTTGTGCCCTGAATTTTGTATATACATTTTTTCTAATTTGGGGATGGGAAGGGAAATAACAAAATGCTGAAGCAAAGATACAGGTGGACCCATTGTAACAATGAGATGTACAAGGCACTATGTTGAAAACCAGCTTTACAACTTGAGAGGTGGACTGGAGGAGTTGGAGAGGTGAGGAGGGAAGGAATGGTAGGGGAAAAACCAAAGCAGAGGGTCACAATGCTCAATAGGAAATGTACTCATTACCTTACTCATGTAACTATAACCCCTCTGTACAATATCTTTACAATAAAAATGTATATTAAAAAAGATTTGGATGATTTTTTTGTTGCTTTGTTATGTCCCTCCCCCATGGTATAACCCCCGATTTCACTGTATTTGACGTTGTTATAATTTGTGGAGGGGTAGGGAAAAAACAAATCATTTAAGGATACTGGTGGACCCATTGCAACAATGAGACATACAAGTCGTATGTCGAAAACGAACTTTACAACTTTGGGGGGGGAGGGTTGGGGGGATGAGGGGGAGGTAGGAGGATGGGATGGAAGGGGAAACAAAGGAGGAGGCTACAATGCTTGATAAGAAATGTACTCATTATCTTGCCCATGTAATTGTAACCCCTCTGTACAGTATGTTCACAATAATAATAAAAAAAAAGGTTGCAATTCACTAATAGACCCAAGCAGAAAATGAAATTCTGTCTTAAAATACCCAATACAAAAGGGGCTAAGTGGTGTGACTTAACAATAGGAAGTCTGCCTAGCAAACATGGAGATCTGAGTTCAAACTCCAGTATCACTCAAAAAACCCAAAATTAACACCCCAAAACAACAACAACAACCAAAAAAACATTAAACTAACAGGCTTAAAAGCATTTTTTTAATGGAATAGAGGTGTTTTTGGAAACAA
This sequence comes from Dipodomys spectabilis, assembly GCF_019054845.1. Lineage (NCBI taxonomy): Eukaryota > Metazoa > Chordata > Mammalia > Rodentia > Heteromyidae > Dipodomys > Dipodomys spectabilis. The sequence continues at coordinate 7,074,125 of NW_024870730.1, forward strand.
AATTTGAAAGTAGTAGACAACTCAAAATATAGTAAAAACTGCTGATGAGTTATAATCCAAATATTTAAGCAATAATAGAAGAAGAATGTGCAAAGACATTCTCTGGATGCAGAGGTAGTATAGAATGCTGCTGATGAGGGCAAGCTCATCAATTTCTGGTGAGAGGTTCTGCTTTCTGCTGCTACTCTGCACCACAAAAGTATGCTTCTGCACCTTGACAATCTAGTAAAATACAAAAAGTTGATAAACAAAATAGAGTTTTCAATGCATGTGTATAAATTTTGCACCATTGTAAAATTTTTAAAATATTCTATGTCAAATCATCCTGCTATGAATGTCCATATGGGTAAGACAAACATGTGAAGCTTGTAGCATGGTTCAAATGCAAAAAAAAAAGTGATAACCATAATACAGATGAAAGTTGGTGCTTTAGTAAGAAAATGATTAAAATAAGCAAGTATTATATAGACACATTTTATACAAAAGAGTTTCAAACTGTCTGTTCCTAAACTAATACATTCAGCTTCATTAGTAATTTATAAAATCCACAATGCGATACATAGGTTGGATAAAATTTTCATGTTTAGGACTCAGTGGTGAGGAACAAATGGAGGAAATGGAACACAAACACTGCTAATGGTGATGGCAAATTGACTCAGATCCTAAGTCCATTTTGTGCTTCAAGACCTGAGATTGTAAAATTCACAAATAACATAAGTATGCTTCCTGTGTTTCTGGAGGCTGGAAAAGCCCAGATCAAGATGGCATCATTTGCTGTCTAGCTAAAGATGCTGTCTGTTCCTACAATGATACCTTTGACTGTGCCTTTTAGAGTGACAAAATGCTATGTCTCCACAAGACACAAACAATGAGCAAATGAGTGGAGCATTATTCCTTCCAGTCCTATATAAAAACCTTAATCTCATGCATGGGGGTTCTGTCTTTATGACTTAATCACCTCCTGAAAACCCCACTTTGTAATACTGTTGTATTGAAGGTTTAAGTTTAAATGAGTTCATGAGTGCATATATTCAGATTGATGTGCTGGTATCATGCCAGTACAGATGGTTCTCACAGTGGGGTTCCATTCTGATGAATCTATGACAAAATAAAACTGTTGCACATTGAAAGGCAGATAGAGACCTAACCTGCTGAACATCACAGATTGACCACAGGGTATGCTATCGAGTACATGTTGCTTGTTCTAGTGACTTATGTGGCTGGCTGGATCTGCAGGTGGCTGACACTGCTTGGCATAGTAAGAATTATTCCACATATGGTTTGCCTGGGAAAGAACAAAATTCAAAACTTGAAGTCCAGTTACTACCAAACTTTTTTCTTTCATGTCATCATGATGTTGAAAAATGATAAGCTGAGTTATCATGAATTGGAGGTCTATCTTTAATTTGCTCACATCATTTGATCTATCAAGTTTACTCTAAGTAAAAACTGTAAAAATACTGGCACAGGATTCTAATTCTATAATAAAGAGGAATAACAAACTATACCATTGAAAAATAAAAATTGCTTAAATGGCCATCATAAAAACATGTTACATTATTTAAAAGGGTAAAATAATGACATACACTTGAAAAACAAAATCTTCACCACACCCAGGTGTATTGTCATATGAAAAATAGAGGTGTAGAATAATACATCTAAATTCACTTACATATAATAAAACTATGTTATTAAAAATAAGAGCATAAGCAGATTTTGAACTATTACAGAATAAACCTATCCTTTCTCTTAAAATGTAAATTGGGATCATTACAATAGAACAATGACATGGTTTTATATTGTCATAAACCTAGTACTTTTTATTTGATCCATACTCTCATTCACATTTCATTAGTAGTCTCTAAATATTCTTTTTGGACTCATTTCCTTTGTTGTTCATCCACAATACAATCCAATAGTACATACTGCATTTAGAAACCATGTAATCAGTAACTATCCTTAAGTAATTCCAAAAATATTAAGAAAAACAGAATTCTTCCAAACACATTCTACAAGGCCATTATTAACAATACTACAGCTAGGTAAAGACCTGGCAAAAAAATGAAACTTTAGGCCAAAATGGTTGATAATAACAGATGCAAACCCATCTTTAAAACACTAGCAAGCCAAATCCATCAGAATATTACAAATGTTAGTTACTGATCAGATGGGATTTATTTCTTAGATGCAATAATGATTCAATATACAAATTAACAAATCACCACACCAATATAATGCAAGGTAAAATGTTCATGATCACGTCAATACCTACCAATGAGAACATGTCCTAAAAATCAACCTCATGGTAAAATTATTGAACATATTGAGTATAAAGCAGACATAACTCAGTATAACACAATCTTTTGTATGCCAACAACCATATAAACTGACAGCTAAAATTATAGCTAATATTAAATTATAAAATTATATTGCAAATTTTTTCTCTTGGATCTGAAACAGGAAAAGTATGCTTATTTTCACCATTCTATTTAATAGTATTGGAAGATGTGTTAATAACAATGAGGCAAGAAATACAGAAGACCTAAACTGAAAAATAGGAATGTGCATTATCACTGAGTATGATATGGTTTTCTACAGACAAAAACGAAAAGAGTCCAGGCTGGGAAGATGGCTTAGTGGTAGAGCGCTTGCCTTGCATGCCTGAGGCCCTGGGTTTGATTCCTCAGCACCACATAAAGCAAAATGAAAAAAGCCGGAAGTGGCGCTGTGGCTCAAGTGGTAGAGCGCTAGCCTTGAGCTGAAGAGCTGAGGGACAGCGCCCAGGCCCAGAGTTCAGGACCCACAACCGGACCAAAAAAAAAACAAAAAAACTAAAAGATTCCATCAAAAAAACTATTTAGAAACTCATAATCAAATCCGGTAATTTTGTGGAATATAAAATAACCATCTTAAAACAGAGTTCTATCCTTTTATAAGGAAATTGATTTATAAGAAAAGAAAAGAAAAAACTACTGAAAATTTGAATTTTTAGCTAATTTTTCAGATACACCTGGTCATCTAAACTGAAAAGGAATAACGAAAGAAAAACAAATAAGATTTTATTATAAAGCAGTAGTATCTTACAATCATTAATTTCTATTTCACATAAATTGTCATCAGCACTAATTGTATCAGCATCAAATATACATATTTGTCATGTGTTTGTGTATCTCAGTGTGTCTACAATTGTAAATTTTAAATTTTATTTACATATTAAAATATATTTTATTGTTACTTTAGAGGTACTATCTAGAAGGGTTACAATTACATGAATTAGGTAATGAGGACCTTTCTTTTTGAAGTATAACTCCCCTTCCCTCACTCTCTCACAGTTTTTCCCTCCTGTCTCCACCAACAAGATGTACAGTTAATTTTCAGTGAGTACCACTGTTGTATTTATTCACACTTTATTTATTAATAGAAATGAAAATAGTTTGTTATAAAACTAAATACATTAAATAACGCTACTCTGTTAAGTAATTCTTCTTGTTCTATTATTGTATTACACTCAGAATATGTTGGAATTATCTTAGTCAAATGAAATTGTAAATAGTTTCTCTGTAATTAGTTACAGATAGAACTAAATAAAATTGTATATGACAATGAAATATATCCCATCCTCACTACAAAAGGAATATTATGAGTCAAGAGAAATGCAGCTAATACTTAACCTATTCTGTGGATAATACTTATCCAAATCTGTGCTTGAAATTGCCCAAACTCAAATAATTTTGAATGATATTTTTCCTACATTTATAGCAACTCTAAAAGTTATATAGTTTAGTTCCAGTTTACAGATATGATGATTAAAATTTAGATGTAACTAACTGGTCCATTTATGATAAGCCATGGTTCAATATTATAATTTCCTCTGTCTGCATCCATGGCCACTAATCATATACCTTGTCACTCAGGTTCAGGATGTGACATTTCCCTGGGAAATTTGCACTTGCAATATTTTAAAGCATTAATTTACAAACTTTGATTGCAAACAGAATATATATACATAACTCAAAATTACTGATTTTGATGGGGGTCATGTAAAATGATACCTGGTAGTTCCTGAGTTTAATTTAAAGACATGTATTTGATATTCTGTGTGTGTGTTTGTGTGTGTGTGTGTGTGTGTGTTTGTGTGTGTGTGTGTGTGTGTGTGTGTGTGTGTGTGTGTGGGAAGGGGGGACACTGGGCTTGAACTCAGGGCCTGAGTCTGTACCTGAACATTTTTGCTCAAGGGTAATACTCTTCCATTTAAGCCAGTTTCACTTCTGGTTTTGGACATAAGAGTTTCAAGCTTTTCTGCCCAGGCTGCCTTGGAAATGCCTTCCTCAGACCTCAACCTTCTTGAGTAGCTAGCATTACAAGTGTGATCTCTGGGTGCCCAAGCTCTGATGGTAGCCTGCATGTCATTCCTTACCCCTGTAACATATATGAGACTGCGGTGACATGAAGGATATGCTGATTACCTCTGAAGGAACGTGACCATTAGCAGGTCATAGATCTAGCCATTGTTCAACTCTTAACGGTCAAGATCATTAGTTGTGACTGCATTCGGAGCGTAATTTGCAAAGACTGAACTTTACTTTTGTAAATCTGTCTAGGAAAAAAATACTTAAATATTATCTATTGTGCTTAGGAGGAAGAAATAGAGGATGTCTTTAGCCTAACTATATATCCTTTATTATTATCACATACAACCATAGGATATTAATTATTTTTATTTCTCATTTTGAGTTAAGCCAATTTCATCGATTTTCTACATCAAATGTCTGGGTAAAGTCTCTTCTACCCAGTTTATGTTTTCATTAATACTTTTGTAGTAAATAATGGTAATAATGAATTCTACAAACCTGATATTTGTGGACAAAAATAGGAGCACAAAATTAAAAGTGAGTGTCATTAACATTTTTAGCTATTAGTAAGCAGTCATTGGACATCCACTTAACCACATCAGAAACTAGTGGCCCTTTCATAATACTGTTTGTATGCATTTCCTATATAGAAAGATGAAAATGTTCTTTGTTATTCTTACATGCAAGTAGTTTTTAAGATCAAGAGTACATGCTTTTCAAGTATTAATTAACTCCCTTATAGTAGAATAAAATAAACAAGCAAAAAAGCCTGGAAACATACATAAGCAAAGTCAAACAATTTAATAAGCATTTATGTAATACATGAATATATGTGTGTATGTGTGTGTGTGTGTGTGTGTTTCCGTGTTTTGGGATTTTAAGGTTGTGTGGGCATTATAAAAGAAGAGCTGGGCACCCGTGGCTCACCGCTGTAATCCTAAGCCACTCAGGAGGCTGAGATCTAAGGACTGCGGTTCAAAGCCAGCCTGGTCAGGAAAGTCTGTGAGACTCTGCGGTTCAAAGCCAGCCTGGTCAGGAAAGTCTGTGAGACTCTTATCTCCAATAAACCACCAGAAAAACCAGTAGTGGTGCTGTGGCTCAAGTGGCAGAGCTTCCCCCTTCAGCTGAAGAGCTGAGAGCAGTGCCCAGGCCCAGAGTTCATGCCCCATGGCCAACAAAATAATAATAATAATCTTAAATATTATATTTATTTTATAATGTACTCTTTCTGTTAGAATTGCTTTTTGTTAAGAGGTGAAATGATCAATATCACTAAGTATGGATTCTCTTCTGATTGTTGAATCTGGATGAATTCTGCTCAATAGTTTGTCATGATTGTTTGATTGAACTGATCAAGGATCTACTAGGCTGAGATGTGGCTTACTATGTATTTACAGTCTTAACTCACTTTTTTTCTTCTATTTTTTCCTCATTGTAATGAAATTGTGTCATTTGCTCAGGCAAAGAATTGAGAAGCATTCCAAATTCTTTCTTCTCCTTTACATCACATGTGTAGTCCAACAAAATATTGTATTTCCTGATAAACACATCTCAGAATATTGGGTACTATGCAGAAAAGCTGTCTGTGAGACACAAGGATGAATTTAAAACTTTTCATCCTGCAGTTTCATCTAAAAGTTCCATTTAACATTTTGCAAATATAAATCCCATGTCTCTACTTACAAATATTCCTGTCCCAGTTTGCTTTAGAATGATCTAGTTTGTTTCCATTGTTCTGGAATAACTATCAATAGAACATTTCTATCTAAAAAGTGTCCTGGTTGGGAGGCAAGTTTTATAGTTATCCTACTTCAATACTTCCTTTTGCATCATGCACCAAGTGAAATCTAACCTTTCTCCTTAGCCAAGAAGACCTGACCTGATCAATCTCCACAAACTTCAAGGACTTTCAGGCCAACTTTACTTTCTTTCTTTTGACAGATTCTAGGAACACTCATTTTTTTGTATTTCAAAGAAGGTCAAGCTATTTTTCACTTAGTTCTTTCCATTATATCTTTCCACAGCCCAAAATACCTTTCTGTCAGATCTTTACACAACTACCTCCATCTTAGAAAGGACCTATTTTGTGTCTCTATCTTCCTAAATAAGCAATTAAACATTTCTCTATAGTTTCAGTTTAAAAATTAGGTATATAAGCAGGAATGGTATAGCTAGATTGCATAGTACTTCTATTTTAAAATTATTTTTTAGGAACTTCGATATTTTCACCATGACTGGATGAATTATTGTACATTTTCATCAACAGTGTAAAAGGATTCATTGTTTTCTTTTCTTTTGGATCCTCCTAAATGAGAGGATCAGCTGTTTGTTTTTGTTTCTCGATAATAGCAGAAGTAGTAGAAAAGAGACCTAAATGTAAATTTGATATACATTTCCATGATGACAAACAATGATAAACATATATGTGTGTGTATGCTTGTGCACATACATATTGGTATTTCTAATTTTACAATTGAAAAGTTTTACTTATTCAGGTTATTGAACTAGTTATTAATTGTATTGTTTTATCTTTGAGATTTTTATATTCCATTTACCAGTCCTCTGTCAGATGTAGCCGGCACATGTTTTCTCCCATTTTGTAGGCTATGTCTTCAGTCTCTGAATCGTTTCTCTCAGTTTGTAGAACCATTTTAGCCTGGCACAACCTTATTTTGTCAAAACTTGTTAATACGTTTTGAACTATTGAAGTCCTGTTCAGAACATAACACCTGGGCTTGTATCCTAAATGGTGTTCCCCATGTGATCTCATATCAGTTTCAAAGATTCAGGAATTTGTACAAGTCTTTAATTTTTCCATTGATTTTTGTGAATAGTAAGAGACAGAGATCTAGTTTCAAGTCTCTACATGTGGCTATCCAATTTTCTTAGTTCCATTGTGTGTGTGTGTGTGTGTGTGTGTGTGTGTGTGTGTGTGTGCAAGCGCCTGTGCATGCACGCACATGGGCCTGGGCACTCTACCTGAAATTTTTTCTCAAGACTAGTGCTCTACCACTTGAGCTGCAACACTACTTTCAGAGTGTTGGGTGTATAGTTGGAGATAAGTTTCACAGATTTTGCTGTCCTGACTGGCTTCAAACTGTAATCCTCAGATCTCAGCCTCTTAAATAGTTAAGATTATAGGCATAAATCATCTGTGCTCTGCTTCTTGGCACCATTTTAAAAGAATATGTCTCTACTCCCCTCAATGTATAATTTTAGCATCTTTGTCACATTGGTATAATTGTTCAGGGTTATTTCTGGAATCTGTGTTTGATGTTGCACCAGTGTAATGCTATTATATTACAGTGGCTTCACTGTATAATTTCCAGCAGGTTTTGTGGCACCTCTATCTAGTTATTTATGCTCATGACTATTTTACCTATTCAAGATCTTTTGTATTTCCTTGTGAAGTTTAGAAATTTCTTTTGTATTTTATTTTTCTCAGCTAAGGATTTTTTTTGCTAACGAGGCCACACAAGAACAAAAGCTTTTTTGTTTTGTTTTCAAATTGATTTCTCATCAATTTTTAGTCGAAATAGAATTGTTGGGGGAGTTGGGGAGGTGAGGAGGGAAGGGATTGTAGGGGAAAAACAAAGGAAGAGCTAACAATGCTCGATAGGAAATGTACTCATTACCTTACTCATGTAACTGTAACCCCTCTGTACACTATAAAAAACATAAAAAATTTTCCTAATGAATTCATAAGAATTTTAGGATCAATTCTTATCAGTTCCTTTACATTAGATGTAGAAAGGCCAAAGTTACTCTAACAAGCTATCCAACAATTAAAATATTATTTGTGTGTATGTATGTGTGAGTGTGAGTATGGGTCTGAGAGCTGTCCCTGACTTTTTTCCCCCTCAAAACTAGCACTTTATCACTTGAGCCACAGCTCCACTTCTGAATTTTTGGTTATTAATCAGACTTAGGGGTCTCATGGTCTTTCCTGGCTCTGGCTGGTTTCAAACCATGATCCTCAGATCTCTGCCTCTTCAACAGGGAGAATTTCAGGAATGACACATAATTTCCCAGCTATTTCTATTTCAATTTCTACATAATTCACAAATCCATGAAATAAAGAAATTATACTTGCCCTCCCCAAAGCAGATAAACTTATGAGCAAGACAAAAGGTAAAGAAGACACTCACCCCAGTTAGAATGGCTATTATCAAAAAACTAACAATAACAGACTCTGGTGGAATGTGGACAAAAGGGATCTCCATTATACCGTTGGTAGGAATGCAAACTTGTTCAACCACTCTGAAAAACAGTGTGTAGGTTCCTCCAAAGACTAAACATAGAGCATACCTATGACCTATGTTCAGAGATTTTATTATGTCATTAAGCTTATAAGACTAAAAAAGATCAAGAAAAATAAAACTTACAAAAATAATTAAAAAGTTGAACAAATATGAAGCATTGATTTTATAAAAAATAATAGTTTGTGTGATTTCAAATACTTCCCTTCATCACAGAAACTCTTCTTTCAATGTATCATCTTTAAATCGTTTTACAAAGGAGATGCCATTTAACAATGTAGTTCATCTTGATCAATGTCACCCCTTTCAACATTCTCACCCGTCCTGCCCCTATGATTCCTTTCTTCATTCATTGTAATTTTGGAGGATATACATTGGATTTTTGACTGCATTCTCTCCTTTTCCTCTTCAGTGTTTCCTAGACCCCACCCTTGTAAGTACTCACTTCCTGACGTTTATTATGTTGAACTTTGACCTTGGCCTTTTGATTTACATGTTTCAGGTGCAGGACTGTAGGCATGACAAGTATCCATCCCTTTGCACTCAAATGAATTAAGGCTAAGCTGAGCATCTGAAAACACACACACACACACACAACATAAAAACCCACTTAGATAAAGATCTCAAGCATGAGTTTTATTACTGATAAATCTAAATTGGAAAAATGTATTTTAGATCAGAGCCCAAATTAAGCTTGTTTAATCCTTAAATCACTGGAATAATAAGCTTCCATGATTACTTTAATGAATATGTCACACATAAGTAGAGAAGGAAGGATCCCTGACGATAAGCTGCTTCTGAAGAGAAATCACACATAATGCTCAAGATAAGCTGCTTCTGAAGAGAAATCACATAGAATGCTCGAGTGGGACTCTAATTCTTTTCCACAATTTCTTCCACCTCGTCCTTGATACATTTGAGTTAGAAAAACTGTAGAAACGAATTATTTTATTTCTTGTGCTCTTCTTTTTTGGAAATATAAAGTTCTTTAACTGCATAAGGAGACATTATAAGCAGAGATTTAAGAGCTCTCCCATAGCATGGTCAAGCCCTTTACTTTATTAATTGGATATCTACCTGTTTCCAAAGCCTTCAAACCCATCTGCAATATTGTTCCTTGTGTGTTTTCTAGAAACAATTATTGGATGATTTAGTTATTTGACATAAAACACTTTGGTATCATTACAGAAAATGTGTGTTAATCCAAATATTAAAAATTTATGGTTTCCTAACTCTCAAATGTTCCTTTATTCCATCTATATGTGTCAATACAGTTTTCTACATTATCTAAAAAAATCTTTAGATATCACAAGTTACTTTAAAGTTAAAATATACCTTGGATCCAGATGTGGCATATATACACAGTGGAATTCTATGCTTCCATCAGAAAGAATGACATTGCCCCATTTGTTAGGAAATTGAAAGACTTAAAAAAATTATATTAAGTGATTTAAGCCAGGCCCAAAGAAACATAGGCCCCATAGTTTTCCTTATTTGCAAGAACTAGTATATGTCTGAGACAAGCAGAAAAGGTCAGATAAGATGATGTTAATTGAAATGAACCCCAAGATAAAGACACAGGTGGTTTTTTCTTTCTTGCTATTGCTTCTAACGTATTTATAGGATGCCATGTGATTTTTTTTGTCGCCTTTTATGTCCCTCCCCCACGGTTTAACCCCTGCTTTCACTGTATTTGATGTTGGTATAATTTGGGGAGGGTAAGGGGAAAACAAATTGTTTAAATAGGGATACAGGTGGACCCATTGCAACAAGGAGATGTACAAGATGCTACATGGAAAACGAACTTTACAATTTAGGTGGGGTAGCGGGTAGTGGGGGAGGGCTGGGGAATGTAACTGTGGAGATGAGAGGGAAGGGATGGTAGGGGAAAAACAAAGGAGGAGACAACAGTGCTTGGTAAGAAATGTACTCATTACCTTGCTCATGTAACTGTAACCCCTCCTCTGTACAATATTCTCACAATAAAAAACTTATTAAAAAATAAAACAAAAAATGTGATATAGATAGATAGATAGATAATTTTATGCTTCCATAAGAAAGGATGACACTGCTCCATTTGAAAGGAAATGGAAAGGCTTGGAAAAAATCATATTAACAGAAGTAAGCCAGACCCAAAGAATCATAGGTCCCATGGTTTCCCTCACTTGCAATAATTAGTATATGTCTAGAATAATCTTAGCGGATAAGCAGAATAGCCCAATAGCTGTGTGCACATGACCATATAAGATGATGCTAAGCGAAATGAACCCCAAAACATGGACACAAGAAGTTGTTCTTTGTTGTTATTGTGTTTAATGTACTATTTTAATGTACCATATGTGTATCTTATTTCTTTTGTATTTTTTCCCATATGGTTTATCTCCTGTTGTCACTGTATTTGATTTTGGTATTCTGGGTATTGTATATACATTTATCCAAATAGAGAAGGGAAGGGGAACAACAAAATGGTGAGACAAAGGACAAGGGGGAAACCAATGCAACAGCAATAGTCAAAAGAAAATACGTTGGAAATGATCTGTGCAACTGGTTTGAGGGAGGGAAAGTGGGAGAAAAATGATGGAAGGGGTAACAAGTTAGTCAAGAAATGTACTCACTACCTTACTTATGTAACTATAACCCCTCTGTACATCACCTTGACAGTATAATTAAAATATGAAAATATATGCCTTATGTAAAGTTCAAATTTAGAAATAATAATTCTTCCCTACTGATCAAATACTTAGAAGGAAAAATTCAAAAACATAATTATTTGGCCTCATCAACATAGATAGTAAAGTCTAACACTATTAAAATATACTTGAAGCCGGGCGCTGGTGGCTCACGCCTGTAATCCTAGCTACTCAGGAGGCTGAGATCTGAGGATCGCGGTTCAAAGCCAGCCCGGGCAGGAGAGACCGTGAGACTCCTATCTCCAATAAACCACCAGAAAACCAGAAGTGGCGCTGTAGCTCAAGTGGTAGAGCGCTCGCCTTGAGCTGAAGAGCTGAGGGACAGCGCCCAGGCCCAGAGTTCAAGCCCCACAACCGACAAAAAAAAAAAAAAAAATATACTTGAATTTTAGGCTAGCTTACAACTGGCAAACATTTTTTAGTCTTTACTCAGTCTTTTATTTAGAACCCATTGTAGGACACGTGTAGGGACGGTATTCAAATATGACTGACATTCAGAAATAGAGTTCCTTTAGCACATTCAGATGAATCGCATCCCCGGGAATCATGCCTGCTTCAATTCATAATACAAACAACACAATCACAAAGCTACTCTTCCAACTAATAAAGGTAGAAAAACAAGTAACATGTGGGTGGGGTGTGCAGGTATCCTTACTGTATGCTGACTTAAGTTTCATTGGATCTAGGTCCAGAAGTGGTATACAAAGATCATATTATGTCTCTGTTTTTAGGATTTGGAGGAAGTCTCATTAATTTCCTTAATGGATATATTAATTTACTTTCCTGCCAAAAGTTTATAAGCGTCCCTTCCCAACCCACATATGCTCATAAATTTTGTTTGTTTGTTTTTCTGAGGACTGTCATTTTGAAAATAATAAGATGAAATCTCATGGTCATTTTGATTTCCAGTTTCTGATGGCTATGATGAAGATTTCTTTATTGTATGTATGAGCCATTTGTACTTCTTTTAAGAACTATCTTTTAAAATCATAAATCTACTTATTAATTGGATTGGTTTTTTCTGTTGGAGCTTCATTTTATATATTTTTGTATTCTGGATATAAGCCTTTACGCATAAAAAGCTATCAAATAGATTCAGTGGAAGTCAGAATGAGAAAGACAAATATTGAATGTTCTCTCTTTTAATTTCAGAACCCAAACATTTATGAAAAAAATGTGTTTGTAAAATGGAGACTATTTGAAAGTGGAGACTTCTAAGATGTGAGAAGGCAAGAAGAGGGTGAATGGGGAGAGTAAAAATGATGAGGTATTTATTTTATACATGTGTATGAAAAAATAATAATGAAAGCTGTTAACATTGTTCTTTTTAAGTTTAATTTTATTGTCAAGGTGATGTGCACAGGGGTTACAGTTACATACACAAGGTAGCGAATACATGGGGAAAATATTAGAGAACTAAATAGAGTCAATTTGTTAAAAGTTTGTTTACAAGCATGGGCATACGTATCATAGTGAAAAACCTTGGTACTACTAGTATGTACTAAAAATAAATTGATTATAGCACGTTGAGCAATTATAAAAAGAAAGGCTGTATTCCTAGATTTAAGTAAAGACAAAAGCCAGATGTCATACAAATAAGGTAGACATAGAAAAGTTTCTGAAATCCAGCTTCATCATATTATTGGTCATATAATGTTTATATTAATAAATTGCCAAATTGTTATGGTTTGAATATCCCACTGCCTGCATATAATGAAGTCTTGCATTTTGAATATATATACATATGTTTATGTATATACGTGTAATTAGACTTTTCATGTAAATTACACATTTATGCATTTTGTGATTGTTTTTGCCTATTTGTGTCAGCATATCTCTGAGCCAAAGTCTCAGATGACATCCTAAAACTTATATAAGACATCAGTCATGCCTTCTCTAATTGTTTTCATTCATGACCTTTAGTGTTTCTAAATGTATAATAATCTATATGATTAAGCAGAAGATAACAATCCCCACTTATTTCTGTATCATTCCTTTCATTGAATTTAGCCATGGCTCTGATAATGCATTATTAGCTCATGTCAATATTCAACTAAAATTTTTATAAGGCTTATCCAGTTTCCTGATCTCCGCATAAGGACAAATTTCTCTGATGGTCTACAAGTCTTGATCCCTTTACTTTACTTTGTATTTGACCTAGACTTCATTTTTATAAAAGATATGTCATTAAAAATATAATAGTTATGTAAGTAATGAACTCTGCTTCTCTCTAAATGTTAAAGCGACTCAATAAATTGTGTTCACCTTCAACTCATTTAGCTTGATCATACCACTCAGAAAGCATTTTCTTAGAATATCAATATTTCCAGCAATCTATGAAAGTTAAGCAGATTGTATTGAAATGATATTTGTGCAACAAATGAAAGCCAATATGCTTTCTGAATTTTCATGCTTGCTTCAGTTGTTAACTCACACAATTACATCATTTTAAGAAACTTTTAGGTTAAATCCTTTATTGCAAATTGTTAATCATACTTCCATGTGACAGTATGATTAATGAACAGCTGTTTCACCAACATCATTAGTTTAGCCTGTACAGAGTCTATAGATCTTAATCATAGGTGGCTGTTGTGAAAATATTTATTATTCGATATGTCTTTGAAAAGTGAGGGTAAACATCAGTGCAATCGCATCACTGTTAGAAGAAAGCCATAATTTGAAGATTTATTTTGTACTATTTGAGTTTTTTATTTTATAAAATTAATTTATAAGATATATAAACAACTACTTAAATTATCACAGTCATTTATAATTCTGTATAAATTATGCAACTGTTTCTAAGTATTAGTAAAGATAGGGAAATAAATTTGCTAGGTGAAATTATTGAATTGGTATGAGAGATACTTAGTGGATTACATATTCCCTTATACATATATTAAATAACCATGTTCATAAATTATATTAAATTCAGTGGATAAAGTTAAAACCTGCAAAGATATTCCAAGAGAGATGATTCTGGGAGTTCTGAGTTATTTGGAACATATTTAAAAGGCATAGTTATAAATAATAGCAAGTTGTAAGCCTCTGAAAACAAGTAATCAAACATAAAAGAAAACGGTCAACCCTGGAAGTTATATTGAAATGGACAAGGAGAAAGAAAGTCCACATTTTTTGTTTTCCCTCTGAACAACAGAACTGGAAACAGTTGACAAGTGGAAGCTGAGCTTCCATGCTTCAATCTCTCCAGGAAATGATTCTGAAAACACTGAGGCTGCAGAAGAAAGCAGTCACACAACTGGAACCAAAATGAAGCCAGTAATTAGGTCAGTGAAATCTCAGTGCATCCTTCACTAGACTCCCTAGGATTTTTTCTAAGGAGTGAGCCCTCCAAGAGGATGTGTGTAAGATATGAAACTGCTAGATGAGGTAAGTATGAATCAAGATGAGATTAAAATTGAAGATTTATTTGGCACATGGTTGTTTGTGTTGATAATGCCAGTACTCAGGAGGCCAAGGTAAGAAGATCACAAGTTTGAGGCCAGACTGGGTTACATATGCATTTCATCTTACTTGTGTTGTATTGAACACCTACACCTATACTGACACAATAAATAACTTTGGAGTTAGTAACTATATTTCACATCTTTGTGTCATATGTTGGTTGTCACACTATTGACCTAATACTGTCTCATTTATTATTGCTAATGAAGAAGCTCTAACATTACCTTTGATCTTTGTTAAAATCTTCCAATTAGTTTGTAATACCCTCGACTAGTATATTTTCACGTACATGACTTTTACCTTGATATTTTATTTTTATATTTTTTATTGTAAAAATACTGTGTAGAGGGGTTACAATTACATGAGTAACGTAAAGAGTACATTTCTTTTTTTATTGTGAAAATATCATACAGAGAGGTCACAATTACATGGGCAAGATTGTGAGAACATTTCTTATCAAGCATTGTTGCCTCCTCCTTTGTTTCCCCATACCATCCTTTACCCTCTCCACCCTTCCACCCCCACATTCCCCTGCCACTCCACTCCCACCTCCTCCACCCCCACCCCACCAAAGTTGTAAAGTTCATTTTTCGACATAACGTCTTGTACATCTCATTGTTGTAATGGGTCCACCTGTATCCCTATTTAAACTGTTTGCTTTTTCCCTTCACCTCCATAAATTATATCAACATCAAATACAGTGAAAGCAGGGTTTATACCCTTGGGGAGACACATACAAAGCAAGAAAGAAATCATATAAATATGTTGGGAACATCGCAAGAAAGAAAAAAAACCATTTGAATATTTATCTTGGGGTTCATTTCACCTAACATCAACTTATCTGACAGTTTCTGTTTGTCTCAGACATATACTAGCTATTGCAAATAAGGGAAACCATGGAACCTATGTTTCTTTGGGCCTGGCTTACTTCACTTAATATAATTTTTTCCAAGACTTCCCATTTCCTAACATATGGGGCAATGGCATTTCTTATTGAGCATTGTTGCCTCCTCCTTTTCTCCCCCATCATCTCTTCTTTCACCACTTATATTTTCCTTGAGTCATAACTTCCCAAAGTATTTTTAAGATTTTACATTAACTCTTCTTTTTAATTTTTTGTGTATATTTTTATTGTAAAAATACTGTACAAGGGCTGGGAAGGTGGCTCAGTGGTAGAGCACTTGCCTTGCATGCATGAGGCCCTGGGTTTGATTCCTCAGCACCACATAAGCAAAAAGAAAAAAGCCAGAAGTGGTGCTGTGGCTCAAGTTGTAGAGTGCTAGCCTTGAGCTGAAGAGCTGAGGGACAGCGCCCAGGCCCAGAGTTCAGGCTCCATGACTGGACCAAAAAAAAAATTAAAAAAAAAATACTGTACAAAGGGGTTACAGTTACATGATTAAGGTAATGAATACATTTCTTATGGAGCATTGTTACCTCCTCCTTTGATTTTCTCCTACCATCCCTTCCCTCCCCACTTCTCCAACTCCTCCTTCCTCGATCCCCCAAAGTTGTAAAGTTAGTTTTCAGTATAGTGTCTTGTACACCTCATTGTTACAATGGGTCAACCTATATCCTTATTTCAGCTTTTTGTTATTTCCCTTCCCCAAATTAGAAAAATGTATATGTAAGAATCAGGTCACAGGAATCAAATACAGTGAAAACAGGGGTTATACCATCTACATTAACTCTTGACTGACAATTTTCTCTACCTTTCTCTCCAGTCATATGCCACTCCTTTGTTGACTTCTATCATAAATTAATTTTCTCTATTGTGAGCACTTTGGAACTGATTTTGTAAAAACACCGTAGCAGCAAGTAGTAGAGATCATATATCCTATAATGCATTGTTTTGTAAGCTGTAATGAAATTCACAATTCCACTTGGAGTTGACTTAGTCTAACTGTGGTTGTAAGGAGGAGGATAATTTTTAAATTTCAGTTAACTTGATTGAGATGGGAACTTTAGAAAACTAGTTTTTCTTAAAATTCATGTTTTCTTGCAAGATATGTAAATTATTTTCCAATTTAGATGATACTATTTTGCAGGAGTATGTTTATATTTGTAAGTGTTGTGAAAATTTTGTATTATGCATATGGTTACACTTTTTTGAAAGAATGAGCATGATGTTTCAGATACCTCTATTGGAAATGGATTCAAGATCTAAAGAATTAGACATATCAGGGGCACTCAGTCTAAAACGACCTTATAAAGTCTACTGACATGACTCTTTCCTGTACTATGTTACTATATCTTTCAACAGTGAAATATATATATATTAGATATAATATAAATACAAATACACATAAATCTTATCTGTTTCAAAGAACAATATATTAACATATATTGACATATACTTGAATATATATATCTATATATATGCTTGTATGTTGTCATTTGAAACCTAGATATGTTTATTTGAGTATCTCATTTAATTATTTACTTAATAAAATCATAGATGTGCCTTATCTGATTTTACTGAACAGTAGTCGTTCTCTGAGATTTCAAAAAATTTGGGCATAATGTATATTTACTTTAGAATTAAACTAAAATAGGTAAACTCTTTTACTAAATGTCAGGCAATATGGTTAATATTAGTGGTGTTCATTAAATTTTTTTCTCTAGTCTCATAGTTTTGAGTAAGTGGGAAACTAAGTCTTGGTCCAGTATATCCATGATGTGTGCTGCTCACTGTGAACTATTCAGTACTCATCTTAACCACATGATATAACCACATCAACTGTGGAAACATCTCAGTATATGCGTTCATGTAACCTAAATTATGGCCTTAACAGGATAACATAGTGATGCTGGCAATGTGAGTATGCTAAAGAAAACCCAGCAAATATTTCCTTTAAGTGATAAGGTAAAGCCCATACCTAAAAGTCAAACACTCAAAACAACAAAAACAAAAGAGAATGAAAAATGAACCTGCCAAGTTTGCTGAGGTACAGTACAAGAATATCTTTTGAAACAGAGAGATAAATAGACATCGGATTCACATAATTCTTATTACTATCGTAATGGTTCTATTTTGCTTTTTTGTTGTTGAGGTTGTCAGTTGTGGGGCTAGAACTCAGTGACTGAGTACTGTTCCTAAGCTTTTTCATTCAAGGCTAATGTTCTACCACTTTGAGACATAGAGCCAGTTCTGGTTTTCTAGTGATTAACTGGAGATAAGAGTCTCATGGCTTTTCCTCAAGCCAAGATCCTCAGATCTTAGCCTCTGAGTAGCTAGGAATAGAGGTGTGAGCCACGGATGCCTGGCATAACTAATCTTTTATTATGAACAATTTATAGCTTACATTTTATCATAGGTATGTATATGTTGTAAAAATATAATAGTATCTATAGGGTTTGTATCCATGGTTTCAGGATTCATCAGAGGTACTGCAACATTTTCCCTGAGGAAAAGGAGTTTGGAGGGCTACTGCATTTACACAGAAATGAAAAAAAGCTCTTGAGTTAAAAAATTCAAAAGTTACAAGTATCTGTATTCTTTTGTTAAGATAAACATATGTAAAATATAAAACCACAGCATTTGTGAAATCTATGTGCTTGGAGAAAGATTTAATATAAAAAAAATCCAGTCTATCCTGGCACTCCTAGGCAATAGTATATTTTCCCTTATTTCTACTGAGTGTGATAATGGTTTCGTTCTAGCATCTCCAGGACTTTGATTTACTTGTACTGTTTTTCCCTCCGTTTTTTTTCATGTGATTAGTTCTCACAGACTATCATCACTGCATTATATCCCGTAATCTACACGTCATTCTTCAAGTAGTTTGAAACACCTACAATATTTTTTACCTCTATCTTCCATCATTCCTGTTAAAACACAAGTTACAAGTAAAACTTGTGATCTTGTATTTAAAGAATCCCATGGACTCCACTTTCAAATGACTCGAGCTGATTCGAAACTTTGGCAAAGTAGCAGGGTATAAAATTAACCCTTAAAAACCAGAAGAGCACGGCTAAAATCAGGAAAGCAACTCCTTTTGTAATAGCACCACAGAAAATAAAATACCTATGAGTTAACTAAAGAAGTTAAGGACCTCTATAGTGAAAACTTTAAACCTGAAAATGGAAATCAAAGCAGAACTTAGGAAATGGCAAAACCTCCCATGCTCCTGGATTGGAAGGATTAACATTGCAAAAATGGCAATGCTTCCAAAGGCTCTCTACAAATTCAATGTGATTACTATCAATATCCCAACCTAATTCTTCAGTGAAACATATGGAACAATAAATACACTGAATAGCAAAAACAAACTTAGCAGAAAAAACAGTGCTGGAGGAATATCAATAGCAAATTTCAAACTCTACTACAAAGCCATAGTAATCAAAACAGCTTGGTACTGGCATAAGAACAGACCTCAGGACCAACAGAATAAAATTGAAAACCCAGAAATGAACCTAAAGACCTATAATTATCTAATCTTCGATAAGGAAGCTAAAAAAAATAGAATGGAAGAAAGACAGCCTCTTCAGTAAATGGTGCTGGCAAAATTGGTTAACTACTTGTAGAAAACTAAAGCTAGATCCTTCTATATCACCCTGCACCAGAATCAACTCCAAATGGATCAAAGACCTCGGGGTCAAAGCAGACACCCTGAAAACATTACAGGAAGGAATAGGAGAAACCCTAGGTCTCCTTGGCACAGGCCGGAATTTACTTAATAGAGACCCAGAAACACAAAGGTGTGTTGGACAAAGAAAGGTTGGACAAATGGGATTGCATGAAACTGCAGAGCTTCTGCATGGCAAAGGACATAGCTACCAAGATCAATAGAAAGCCCATGAAACTGGGATAAGGGTCTCATATCTAAAATATACCTGGAAACCAAAAAATTAAATCCCCCACAAAAAATTCTCAAAGAAACAACTGCCCAATAAATAAGTGGGCTTAAGACTTAAAGAGAAACTTCTCTGAAGAGGAAATAAGAATTGCTAATACATACATGAAGAAATGCTCAACCTCTCTAGCCATAAAAGAAATGCAAGTCAAAACAACATTGAAATTCCATCTCACCCCAGTTAGAATGGCTATAATCAAGAACTCTAATAACAACAGATGCTGGAGGGGATGTGGACAGAAGTGAACTCTACTGCATTGTTGGTGGGAATGTAAACTTGCTCAACCACTTTGGAAAGTAGTATGGAGGTTCCTCAAAAGACTTCACAGAGAGCGCCCCTATGACCCAGCAATCCCACTTTTGGGCATTTACCCAAATGATCACAAACAAAACCATACTAAGGCTACCAGCACAACTATGTTTATCACAGCATTATTTACCATAGCTAAGCTATGGAACCAACCCAGATGCCTCTCAGTAAATGAATGGATCAAAAAATGTGATCTATGTATACACACACACCACACACACACACACACACACACACACACACACACACACAGGAATTCTATGTCTCCATCAGAAAGAATGACATTGCCCCATTTTTTTGGAAATGAAAAGACTGGAAAAAAATCATTAAGTAAGTCACGCCCAAAGAAACATAGGTCCCATGGTTTCCCTTATTTGCAATAACTAATATATGTCTAGTACAAGCAGAAAGATCAAAAGCTATGAACATATGACTATAAAAGATGATGTTAAGCAAAATGACCCCCAAGATAGGGACACAAGTGGTTTTTTTCTTTCTTGCTATTGTTTTAAACATATTTATATGGTACTATGTGATTTTTTTGATTCTTTTGTATGTTCTTCCCCCGTGGTATAAACCCCTGTTTTCACTGTATTTGATTCCGTTGCACTGCATCTTGTATATACATTTTTCTAATTTGGGGAGGAGAAGGGAAATAACAAAATGCTTAAATAATGATACAGGTTGACCCATTGAAACAATGAGATGTACAATTCACTATGCTGAAAAGGAACTTTACAACGTTTGGGGGGGACATGGGAGGGAGGAGTTGGGGAGGTGGGAGGAAAGGGATGGTATGGGAAAAACAAAAGAGGAGGTAACAATGCTTGATAAGAAATGTATTTATACCTTACTCATGTAACTGTAACCCTTCTGTACAATATTTTTGAATATAAACATATATAAATAAAACACAAGTTACACACAACTTCAGTAATATTTTTCTAGGATAGCATTTGTACTTCATTAATCACTAAAGAAACTAGTAAAACCTCCCTTTGTCTATGTTTTGGATATAAAGTTAAGGGTTTTGCTTGTATTTTTCAGATACTGTACAGTTTTATGATGTATGTAATGTGTCTTTTGCTTTTTAATATTTTTTCACATGGATTTAACTTACTTTTTCTTCTATCACATCGTGTGTATTAATCCTTGAATGGATCCCAAATAATTTTGCTCAAATTCAACAAGTTGTGTCTTATGTCGCCCAGTGAATATTAGTCACATAATAAGGGTGGGTCATCCTAACTACAGTGTGTGTGTATGTGTGTGTGTGTGTGTGTGTGTGTGTGTGTGTGTGTGTGTGTGTGTGTGGCATATTTCTTGCTCTAAAAATAAATCTACATATTATTAATTGTTTAGAAATAGGTGTTTTCTGACAACAGCATTTACTGATCTCTCTTTTGTGGTGGTCCTGAGGAAGTCATTGTTATGATTGTAAGATTGTTATTATTACTGGTTTCTTAAAAATGTAAATGGCTTTGACTTCTCTTTCTCAAGTCCCCACCCCATGGTCACCTCATTTATTTTTCTTGGACACTTAGACTCTGTATGTCCCAGTTCTTTTTCAGATAGTGAGTCCAAATGATTCTTCCTTTCAGCCTCCTGAAAGCTAGCATTTAGGCATTCAGCACCAGGCCCAGCTCACTTTTAAAAGATATAGAGAGCCACTATTTGATAATTGATTTAAATCTAATTTTCCTATGTGTATTACATTACCTATTTGTTGGGAAGTAAATCTATTGAGTGTCTGAATTATGACTTGTATTCTGCCTCAAATCTCACCTGAGTATTTAAGTATCTTGCATTTGTTTATCTATACAGGAAACAGGATGCAATATTGGAATTCAATGTTCTTTTGTCCCATATATATCCCTGGCTTATAATAGATTGTTCCTTGATTCCTCCATTTAAGGTTTTAGTTGACTGCTTTGGACTTTTGGTCTAGTGACATTTAATCTATGTGTACTGTTTTCCTCCATGCTTGCATATAAATCACCTGGTTCTAACGTATCCCCTTATAGCTTTATATGGGAAAAAGGCTCTTAACTGAGGGCCCTAAAGAACTGTCCCTTATGTTTAAAACTTAGAATATAATTGCCATTAATTTCATTTCATTCTCTTATTATTTGTCTGGCATCCTGAACAGTGACTGGGTTCTCCTGCTGCTTCTAAGACAAATGATAATATTGCTTCAGGGGGAAAATGTCTTTGCTCTCCTGTTAAATGTTATTCATTATCTTCAGAGCCCATTTTGGTTCACTATTGACTAATCATAAAAAAAAAAAAAACAAAAACAAAGCCACATGCTGAACAGAGCCTCAGTGTTTTCAGCCTCTTTGCTCAGCGTACAATGAAGAAGACCCCAAGAGAAAATGCAGCTCTGGGCTGCAGCTACAGAGCCAGCATGTGGACTCAGGTATAATCACCTTGTGTGAATCACACCAGAGAAAGCACAGCGTCATTGAACTCAGTAAACCTCAGACAACTCCATCTGCTTTTGAGACTGCACTGTGTTTATCAGGGTTGCCACTTGAGACAGTTGGCAGTCTTTCTTATACTTCATTTGTCTTTTGGATGTGAAAAAGGAAAGGAGAGGCAACAGGAACTACCACTTCTGGCAGGCAGTTGAAAGATATTGTGATTAAAATTGCTCTATCTTGAAAGTCTTCAAATTGTATCTATGTGGTTGAGGGAAAGAACATCAAGTGAAAGACTTACAAATAAATGGAAGTAGAAATTCCATGGATGCACATATGCTCATATGCTTTTACTGTTATGATTTGTTGGACACTCACAGATACCAATTTATATGAACACCTGTATCTGGAAGCAGAGCTAATATGGATTTGACAAACAGATTAAGGTAGGTATAAGGAAAACTTCTATGAAGATCTTTCCTAAAACATTCCCATAATATAGTAGGTACCTAGATACCTACTGTTTTATAGAATATTTCAATTTCAAAACTGTTCTCACAGTTTTATTTATACAGGTTTGAAATTACCTATGTAATTTGTTATTGTTAATAAAAGAAAATTGAAGTACCAAATCAGCTCAGAGAAGGACATTTCTTCAAAACTGGATAGTGTAATCAAAAACATAAATACAAAGAGAGAAGGAAAAAAATCTTTAAGTTATCCAAGTACAAAAGAAACCTAATTCGAATATCTAGTTAAAATACCAGCAATTTTTCAGAGACACTTCAAATAATAGGATAAGAAAACACAGAAAAGAAGTTGTAATATATTAAATTGTCAATCCCAAATTACATAGTATACAATGAATCTGAAAATTTCAAATCATAAGGGAAAAATACAATACAGGATGTCACAGAATTATCAGAGTAAAGCCATCAATTGTGTGTTAGGTTAGTATTTGGCAAAATACCCAAGAAAAGCAGATGAAAAGGAAAAGGGATTGACTGTGACTTGTAATTATTTGTCCAAGTTTAGTGTTGGTCCTGTGAAGAGCAGGACAACATGCTAAACATTTGTGATGGGGGGGGAGGGAGGGAGGGAGGAAAGGAGAAAGGTAGAGAGGCAGAGAGAGAGAGAGGACAAAGAAGAAGAGGAGAAAAGAGGAAAGAGGAGGAAGAGGAGAAAGAAGAGAAATATACAAAAAGAAAATGAAATACCAATTGAGGGCAAAAGAGCATCCTGCAAGTAGAAAAGGTCAAAAGCTATGTACATATGACCATATAAGCTGATGCTATGAACCCAAGGATAGGGACACAAGAGATTTTATCTTTCTTGCTATTCTTTTAAAGGTACTTATAATGTCCTATGTGTTTTTTAAATTTCTTTTGTATGTTCTTCCCTCATAGGATAACACCTGTTGTCACTATATTTGATTCCGGTGCAATGCATCTTGTATATACAATTTTCCTAATTTGGGGAAGGGAAAGGAAATAACAAAATGCTGAAATAAGTTTACAGGATGACCATTGTAACAACGAGATGTACAAGATGTTGAAAACGAACTTTACAACTTTGGTGGCGGAGGAGTTGGGGAGGTGGGGAGGAAAGGTGTGGTAGGGAAAAAAAGAAACAAAGGAGGGGGTAACAATGCTTGATAGGACATAGACCTTACTCATGTAACTGTAATCCCTCTGTACAGTATCTTTACAATAAAACTATAAAAAAATCTTGCAAGAATACACAACCAATAACCTACTTCCTGTTACTAGGTCCCATCACGAAAATTTTCAGCATCTCCCAATGGACTATAAACTCATCAGTCTATAAATTTATGATACCAGAGTCATCATGATCAGCTCACTTCCAATGATACCACCTTTGAATATTACTACAATGGGTGCCATGCCTTCAACAAGTGAATTTTTGAAGGATATTACAGATGAAAAACATAACCACTTGTTTCACTCAGCTAGTAAATAATAAAAACCAAGACCAGAAATCAGTTGATAACTTTTTTCCTATAGTACTTCTTAAATCTGCAAAGAAAAAAAAATCTGCAAAGAATCTTTAAAAGAAAGATGAAAAAGGAAATAGAGCAGGGAGAAGAAGTGGAGAAGGTGAAGAGGACAAATAGAAAGATGGCATGGCTTGCAAAACCTTAAATATTAGCAAAAAATGTTTGCTAATATTAGCTCAGATAACTGGCAATATTTTCATAAATACCATTTCTTCTATTTCAAGCATGATAATCTATTTTATAAACACACACATATAAAACAGGACATTCAAACAATGTGTGCAAATTAACAGGTAGATGAAAAGTTGCTCAACTGTTTCAAGCATATTAAATTAAATCAGCTACTTGGATATATATTGTGGTAAATAATATTGTCCATAATCGAATAGTTACCAGACCTAACTAATATCTGATTTTTACTCATAGAATAAGTGGCGTAAGAATGGTATGTCTCATCAGAATCCATTGGAGTACTACTGTAAGTTTCCATTCATTGTTTTTAATCTTTTGCTTTCTGCCATTGTAACAGGGTCTAATAGTAGAAGGATTGATTTTTAAGCATGTATGTACAATAATAAACCACAAGGGAGCAAGACAAACAAAACAGATTAGCCAAGAAAATCCAGCTTTGCTGAGCCAAATTCATGACAGCAAAGCATTCATATAACATGAATACTTCTAGGTGTTGTAAAACCATTGAAGATTTTGGATTGTCTCGTGCTGTAGAAAACAACTGGTTGGCATAATTCCATTGAAACAAGATTCAAAAGCAGCCACTGTACTCGGAGCCATTTTATTTGATGTTGGATACCATAATGAATTTTAGAACAAAAAAAAAGAATTTTAGGTTCATTCTTTTCCATTAAAAATTATAAGGAGATTGGCCATTTGTAAAACTTACATTTATAAAATTATTTACTTATTTTTGTTTCATGATATATTGTTTGGAGCTGTAATTTGTAATGCAATGCACTTTTCTGCTCAAGCCCTACTTTCTTGTTTTCCCTTGCTTCCCTTTTCCTTCCTTCTTTACTTCCTCCTTCCTTCCTTCCTTTATTCCTTCCTTCCTTCCTTCCTTCCTTCCTTCCTCCCTTCCTTCCTACCTTCCTTTTTCCTTTCTCTTTCTTCTTTTTTATTTGTGCCAATCCTAAGCCTGGAACCTCAGTGCTTATGCTCAAGAATCAAGGTAGTTTATCCTGTAAATACATATACATATGCACACAAAATAATGCTGAATCAAAGAGACAAAAATATCTACAGAAATCGGTCATGCTACTAATTTAAAGTCATGTGATAAAAATAGCAATTCAGTATTCCAGAAATGGCTATGGTGCTGGCTGTCCACAGCTGTTCTTTTTTGCCTGTCTAGCACACATCCTCACACTTGAGGTTAAGAGAGTCCTATTTGGTTTTGGAAATCATCCTTTCCTCTTTCAATCTAGTAGCCCAGGTGTTCATGATGTCATTCTTCTAGATTTGGGCAAAGTCATAGACTTTTTTTGCCTCTAACTACCTGAGAGCTCTTTGTTTGTTTTATTTCTTTTGGTATTGGTACCTGATCCAAGAGAAGATAATCAGAGCAGACAGGAATCTGAAGGAAGAGAAAACTCTCCAGCTTACACAATTGCTACAGAAAAGATATGAGTAAGCCAGGCACTGGTAGCTCACACCTGTAATCCTAACTACCCAAGAGCTTGACATCAGAGGATCACAGTTTATAGTCAATCAGGGCAGAAAAGTCCTCTTGAGACTCTTATCTCCAATTAACTACTCAAAATCTAGAAGTAGAGCTGTGGCTTAAAGTGGTTGAGCTCTAGTCTTGAGCAAAAGAGCTCAGGGACAGTGCCCAGACCCTGAGTTCAAGCTACCACTGACCAAAAAATTTCCAAAAAAAAGAGTTATAAAAGTAGAGTAGCCTGCATACATCTAGTCATCACGAACTAGAAGCCAGACTTATAAATTCATTTAAAATAAATACATAAATAAAGGTAAACAAAGCTCAGAGAAGGAAGAGAAAGCAATTTCAATTTCTAACAAAGTCACGAGATGCCCTTTCAGCCAGTTATTTATGATGTGTAATCTTTTATGTTTTGTTTTATCATCTCTTAAAAACTCTAAAGTCTGAAAATAACAGTGTTACTGGGGAAGCTTGAGACGTTAGGAGACGGATAGTTTGCTATCAGGCTTTCCCATAACATTAATGTTTGGTTAAGCCCATTTAGAACATGTTTCAAAAATGGTCTAAGCTTTGTCACTTCTCTCAATTCAAGTTCCAACTCTGCCACCATGTTCTCTACAGGGAGACTAGCAATGGCTGTTGAGAGAGTGAGTACATGCATTAAAATAACATTCATAACATCTCCTCTGTTTATAAATTTATCTCTGTTTTCTTTAACTTTAAAGCAGGGTGTAACATCAAAGAATGAGAAAAGTTTTGTCCTTTTTCTCAATTTTTATTGTAGAAAATAAGTCAGATTTAGAAAATTTACAGAAAAGTTGAAGAAACTTTCCTATAATCATCTATCCATGTAGTAGGTACCTGGCTTTATTTACAGTGCTCAGATTTATTTTTTCCAAAATTACTTATTTCTCTAAAATCATACTGTTTTCTTCTTAATAAGTAAATGACAACTTTTTAAAAAATAATTTTTGTTGTTGGTGGTAGTGGTCAAGGGGCTTGAACTCAGGTCATGGGCTTTTGTCCTTGAGCTCTTTTGCTCTAAGCTACCCACATACTATGTTGAGCCACAGTGCCACTTCCATTTTTCTGGCAGTTAATTGGAGATAAGAGCCTCATAGAATATCCTGCCTGGGCTGGCTTCAAACTGTGGTCCTTAAGTCTCAGCCTCCTGAGTAGCTCAGATTATAGGCATGAGCTACTGACACTTGGCTTGTTTTATAATTTCTACAATAAATAAGTCAGCATGAAATCCTGCAAATAACATGCAAATAAATAATAGCACTAAGTGATGCATAAGAAAGTTAATGTCATTTTAAAATTGTCATTTACAGCTGGATGCCAGTGGCTCATGTCTACACTCCTGATTGTGAATCTGAGATTAGAAGGTTGTATTTCAAGGCCAGCCTGGGACTATACATGAGAACCCCTCTCCACCAATGGGTTGGTGTGGTAGTATGTGTCACCCCATATGATCTGTGCTTTTGTACATGATATTTTTAAAATAATACATTTCCCCAGCGATCTAAATTTTGTGAAAATTTCCATTAGTGCTGTGTTTTTTCTGGACTCTTTATACTGTTTTATTGGTCTATTAGTCTATGCATGCATCTGTAATATTCACTTTTAATTGTGAGTCATGGGTACATTTTCTTTTAGATAAACATTAATTTTGCAGAGCCTCTTAATACCCACAAATCTCACAAAAGGTCCACTATCTCCCCAATGCTGTCTACTGCCACACATGTACAGCTTACCCATGATCAATACTGCCATCAGAATGAGTTCATTTATTATAGTTGAAGAATCTTCTTTGAAACACCATCCTCTAGGATTCACTCCTACATTTTGGGGATTTGGAAAACTTTATGGTGATAAATGATTACCATTATAGTATTGTACCAACTAGTTTTACCACTTTAAAATGCCTCCGTGGCTTGCCTACTCATCTTCCCTTCATTCTTAATTTGGGTCATGCATTTCAACATACATATCTCTGAGAAAGCAGTGATTTCAAAACATATTCAATTACACTTAGAACCTATATTGTTCTTTTAATGATCATATAATTAAAATATGCAATTAAGCAAAATAAGTTCTATTAAAAAGTGGCACATAGCCAGGTTCCAATGGCTCCGGCCTGTAATCCTACCTATTCAGGAGGTTGAGATTTGAGGATTGCTATTCAAAGCCAGCCCAGGCAGAAAAGTCCCCCCACGAGACTTTAATCTCCAATTAACCACTCAAAAACTGGACATTGAACTGTGTCTCAAAGGTAACCTTGAGCAAAATATCTCAGTGCCTGGGAACTGAGTTCAATCCCCGCAACCATGATGATCACCACCACCACCAATTGTTGCAATATATATATATATATATATGTGTATATACACACATATATATATATATCAGTCCTTAAAGTGAAATTCTATTGAGCTGTAGTCTGTATGCAAATCAGGAGCAAATTGAAATCATGTGACATAATTTCAGGGCTCCTGAAAAAGGTCATCTTTGTCAGTATGTCTGCCCTCCAACCTCCAACAGGTTCTAGGGCCTGAAAATAAGATAAGGAAGTATTAATGAGAGCAGTGATCTCTGTTAAGCACAAATGTTATGTGCCTCATTAGCTTGGATGAGCTTTTCAGATTAGTGTCTTTATTGCCTTGGATGTGTGGGTATGAAGGAAAGGGCACACATTTCTCTGGCAGGATCATTTTGACATCTGTGGGATGTCATATTGTAACACAAGTGTTTCTGGTAATGGGATGTGGCCTTGTTGAGATAAAGAAAAATAAATGGTGATGCTTAAGAATTTATCTTGGCAGAAATCTTCAAGACTTGCAAATTGTTTTGGCTGCTGACAGGCTGTGTCACGCCATTTAGAGTATGCATTGATTCTGAAAAGTAAAAAGCTAAGATGTATGTTCTGAACCTGGCATCGTATCCACAACAGCTCTGTGAAGTGACTGTAGCTGCTTGAATAGGTCTCCGTGATGAGACTTGAAGGGTTTCCTTTGGGAAAGGTATCAGCTGAAAGAGAGACCAACAAGCTATCAAATATATTTTAGAATCTATCCAGTTATTAAGAGGAAAGCATAGTAAAGTATTTGGGTGAAGATGATTCTGTCTTTCCTATGATCGCTCACTCATGTGGTAGGGAGTTTCCATTTTCATGTCAGAGAGAACTTGTGATAGCAATGACAACTTTTCCCAAATACAATCCATAATTTAGAGAATGCTTGGATGAGAAGAAATGTTAAAGTAATGATCACCATCATCTATTAATCAAGAGAGTAGTGAGTAAATAAAATGACATGAAGATCATCAAAGTCAGCAAAAGCCAGGAGAGCAGAGAAGTCCCATGGAAACCAGTCTTACTTTTATTGTCTATAATAACCATTTCTATCATTGTATGTGAAATTCTATTTTTGTCCATGAGAAATGTAGAATCAATTTTTGTCAATGAGGTCAGTGTGGAATACAGCATACAGATCTTTTCTGCCACTTCTCATTCATTCCTTTCTCTAATAAGCATTTTTTAGAAATGCTAACATTCCCTAAGCATCGACTTCAACACTAGTAGTAAATACAGTGTGGTACACAAATAGACAATCTTTAGTGCCCATCAAGAAAGGAAGAGTGCATTTAAAAAAATGGTATCAATGCATAAAGTTACATAATAATATGACTTGTTTGATAAAGTACTACGTTTTAAAAGAACTGCCTGATTACAAAATTAAATTACTGCTCTAGGGAACTATGATGTTGTAGTTAGAAGGAATGAAGAATAGTTAGGAGTCAGATTAAGTGAGAACATTATAGGATAAAAGAACTTTAAGACCCAAGTTCTGCAGCAGTAATGAAGGAAGTGCCTTCACAGTATTAGTGAAATATGAGGAGAAGAGGGGAGGGGAACAGAAGATCCAGATGGAGATGTGATTGGGATTCACAGATGCAGAATTAAGATAAGTATATGTATATTTTACTTGAGTTTTAATTATAAATGTGAACTGGATTTTAAGATACTGTGGTAGCTTACTATATTCTGAAATAGGTTATTTAGCTAACATATTAAAAACAAAGCAAGTCCTGACATCATTGTAGAACTACGTACAGCATGGAAACAGACCATTGTAATCAGCAGATGATTTGGAATGTGACAGAGACAAAAAGGGACATCATCCTTAGATGGCGGTGATGCTGGGGTATGGCCATCACAAGAACCCTTAGGCACATATAAGTCATGAGAATCAACAGTGCTAGGTAATGATGCATTGATCTGGGCTTAGGATGCACATTGTCCTGACTTTCATACCAGTCAGTAGTCAGTTACATGGACCAGCAGTTTTGAATCAAAGAACATGTAAAATGTTTATTTTTTTCTACTTTTTTCTTTTTCTTTTTTGTCAGTAGTGGGCTTAAACTCAGGGCCTGGACACTGTCCCTAAGTTCTTTTGCTCAAGGATAGCACTCTACCCCTTTGAGCCACAGTGCCATGTATAATTTTCTGGTAGTTAATTGGAGAAGAGTATCATGGACTCTCAGCCTCCTGAGTAGCTAGGATTATAAGACATAGGCCAATAGCATCTGGTTGTAACATTGTTTTTTATTGTAAAGATAATATACAGAGGGTTTACAGTTACATGAGTAAGGTAATGTATATATTTCCTGTTGTTTTTTAAGCACCATGAGAACTCACAGACTATTGAGAGTATCAGAGTATTGACATCTTGCAGAGTGGGTGTGTGCACAGTTGAGAATATTATTAGTAAATCTTTAAGTTCCTAGTTTAAATTACTTAGTCTTGTAATGTATGGGATTATCTTCAAATATAGATAAATAGATTAGATAATAGATGATAGATAGCTTTGTATAGATGATAAATGTAATAGATGATTGATAGTGAGAGTTTTTCAATTTGGTAACAAAGCAGCCATTTTTTACTCTAATTTGAGACAGTCTATTTCCAAAGTGACACTGTAAAATATTCTAGAAGACCCAGCTGTTTATTCCTAACAGTCAAGAAATTATTCTAACAGAAAGATGAAAATAATGAATATAGTAATACCCTTGAATAACATCAATATGTAAATATATCTTGCCAGGAAACAACCACTATTAAGGATAAGTGATTTCTACATGTTACACATAGGACAAAATTATGAACCTCCTGCGATGGTTTCATTAGAGAACTATTAAAATAATATTTAAGTCCTATAAGGAAGTTATCGCTTCTTATGTGAGTGGAAAGAGGGTCATAAAAATTCACTGTCCAGTCTTTAGCCAAGAATGACCATCAAGTTTGTTTCCAAGCAATTTAAAACCAAAAGAGAAAAGGCATTCCTTTGTTTTATCTTATTTATTCATGCATTAGACATTCCCTATTATTTGTAAAGTAAATTAAAATTAGAAGAGATAGCAGAATTGTGGTCATATACCAAATGCAAAGTAGTAGTGTAATGGTTGTGCATGGAGACATTCGATCTTCTCTAAAAGTATCAAGATGGACATATTATTATCACTCAAGTATTAATATGTATAAATGATTACACAGAATTTGGTTTTAATTAAAAGACTATAACCTGCAAAATTGTAAGATCTATCTGTACAACATTTATAGTATATTTTTCCATAAAGCTTTTAACCTAAGTTGATTATATACTTTACAGCTCTTTCTTCAAGGCAAGCATTTCTTCTAAATGGTCTGTGCACATATATCAATACATGAAGTCATTACTATACTTCAAGCAATTGTCAGAGTGAAGGGGATGAAAGAGAAATACATCATTTTCATTAGTACTTATTACTAAATCTATTTTAATGATGAAACCCCACTTATTTTTATACTATCAATATTTTTCTAATCTTTAAGAGCTCAGACATGAAAATTACTTGCTGAAATTTTGTTCTCTACCATTGACTGATTGATGATTTTCTTTATAGCAGTTTTATTAGTAACATAATAGAGAGAAATACCAAACACTATGCCAGTTCTTTACAGCTATGAAGAATGGCCTATAGATTTTGGTAATTCCTAATGACTTCAAACTTTGAAATGGCCTACCTCGTGTGTGTGTGTGTGTGTGTGTGTGTGTGTGTGTGTGTGTGCGCGCACGCGCATGCACGTGTGCGTGTGTGTGGTGGTACCAGGGCTTGAAACACAGGTCCTCACACTTTTACTTGGCTTTTTTTGTTTTTTGTTTTCATAGCTTTCACTCTACTACTTGTGCTACACCTCCAGTTTGATGTTGTTGTTGTTGTTTTCTAGTTAATTGGGCATAAGAATGTATCTGGCCTTTCTGCTCAAGCTGGGCTTTGAAATTTGATCTTCAAATCTCAGTCTCTTGACTAGTAAGAATTATAGGAATGAGCCACTGATGTCCAGTTTCTAACTCCATTCTTAATTACTGCCACATTTACATACTGGATTTTGCATTCAGTCTTTTGTTTCTCTGTTCAAGCCACTGGGTATTCTAATTTTACTGCAGTCTAATATATGCATGAACTCTACTGTTAAAGATACAATGTGGAGGCATAGATGATTTGTGCTTCATGAATAGTTCACGCTCATCTCCCACACCCAAGCTGTACAGCATATACCAATTCATAGGGAACAATGAGACAGCTTTACAGAGACAATCAGGGTTACCTCCACACTCCCCTGCTCTTACCAGTATATTGGTGTGGCTTTTAGCTCACTTTTACATTTCTAAAATACTTAAGGTCCTAGAGCATTCATTGCTTGTTCAGCCTGTTCTTGTGTTTGCTTTACACACTTCTAGATATTTTTCCAATTACCAAAGGACAGGAACTTCATTTAGTGTTTCTTTTAACAAAAAATAACTTTATTTTCTCCTCAGTGTTTCAAGGCTATATTTTCCATCTTTTCCTTTCATCCTTTCCATAGACAACTTAGTTATTGTCTTATAATGAATTGATGGCACTTAACATTTTATATCAATTGCATATACAAGCTTTCACAGTGTGAATGAGATTTTAGTCATGTGTCCTTGTAGGATCCACAGGTAATGGACTGCAGCATTTTTCACATTTAGGAAAAGTATATCTTCCAGCCTCTTGTAAGCCATTTGCACATTCTGAGATCAATGAAGAGATTTGACTATTAATGGCATATATACTGAGGACTTGAGTTAAATTAACCTGAGTCATGTGTGACCATATCATAAATCTTAATAGTATTTTACAGTCCTACTATAGAAAAAAATGTTATTTACTGGAAAAATCAACTAAGAATAGTACGACACTCCTATGACAGTAAAGGCTGATACCTTCTGATTGTTTTTTTATATTTCAGAGTTTTTTTATATTTACAGTTCCATTGTTGTTTCAATCAATTCAACAAATATCTGTTTCATGTGAGAAATACCAAACATTCTAATAGGGTTTCAGAATATGTCTTTTGAGAAAGAAATGAATTCTTTCTCATTACTTAAATAATAGATTAAAATAATGTAGAAATGATATACTCAGGGACAATAACAAATATGGGTCATCTAAGGAGAAAGCATCTTTCTGGCTCCCAGGAGGCTTCTACACTGTCCATCCTAAATCACCTTCTTCCTTAAAAAAATTTATACAATTGTACAAAGGAGTTTCTTTCTGACATGTCCATCTACACATATAATGTACCTTGATCACTCATCCCTTCCATCCTAGTCTCTCATTCCCTTCCTTAATTCCAAACCAAGCTCAGCAAGCTTCATTGTTCCATTTTCACACTTGTACACAAAGTGCTTTTTGACTTCGTTCATCTTCCTTCACATCTTCATTCTTCCTCTCTCCTACCAGTGCCCACATGCAAACAGGACAGGATTCTAACCCTCTAACGTTTATTCTCATTGAAATGCATGTTAATGGTTCAAAGGGGTTTCACCATGGTATTTTATACATGCATGTAACGTACTTTCATCAGACTGGCCCTTTACATGCCCTTGCTTCCTTCATGTTCACTACCCAACATGCTATCACAAGTTTTGTTTTGTATTCTTCATTCACTGATCACCTTGTTACATTCTGTTTCCCTACCATAATCCCTTCTAATACCCTCAAACATTTTCATGATTGTAAACCTGTTATATATAACACACATACAGAATATATAACATAGCGTATGTATCATATAGTAAATTGGGGTGTGTTATGTTATATAACATATAATATTATATATATTTCAGAACACTGAACAAAAATTGCACCCACTGTAAGCCATATTAAAGATAAGACATATAATAAAATATCAGTTTTTTTAGGCTTGATTGAAAGCAAAGCAAAAAATTACCAGAGAACTAAATTTCAAGTGACAGCTCTTGCTGCTTTGTTAGCTTATCTTGATCACATAGTGTCTATGAATTTCACCAAGCTGGTATTCTCTGCATCTGTGTGCTGACATAACATATGCTTACCAGGTTTCCTGGTGTATATTTTCTATTTCTGTTTGAGTCCTACAATAATCCTGTCAGTGAGGAAATAAAATAATCTGGAAAATATCCATAGTGGCATACAGTCTCACCTCCATGGGAATAATAAATGTCAACACAGACTGCTAACATGGCCTGACCTCTCCCTCTAACATGAAGAAATTAGTATAATTTCTCTCTTGATCTTCTTACCTCATTCCTATAAATTTAGACAATTGCCTCTTAGATGACAAACAGCATCTAAGGATTTAGGCTTATATAGGTCATATTGTTCCTTCTGGCCCAGACATTTAGAAAGTGCTAAATCTAAAATTTAGACCCAGCTGTCTGTCAGTCTCTGAACACCTTGTGCTTACACAGCAACAGGCTCTCTTTCACCATCCCTACTGTCACATTCTGTAAATAGTTTTCACAAAAAGATGAATTCAGTAAAGATTGCAACTCTTAGTGCCTTGAATTTTGGCCAATATTTTCTTCCTGTTGACATCCAAATGGAAGAACTATATTCTCCCTAGCAGTAGTAACTTTAAAGTGAGCTCCCTGGACACCTGAGAACTTTCAATGTACTTTCAATACATTTAAATTTCCTCTTAATAAACATATGAAAGCTACCTGACTAGGTCTCTGTTTAAGCTAATTTTTTTCCCAACAATCTATAACACTTGATGATTTTAATGCCACTTGCTCAATTATTTCTAGATTTCTTTCAAAATTCTCAACAAAGGAATGAATATTGATTGCCTCTTACTTCATCTCTTTTCAGATTACCTTTCTGTTTCTGTACATGGGAACCTCACCAAAGAATGCCTTTTTTTTTTTTTTAGCAGTTACCATCAATATCTGCTTGTTACCATTAAGTGCCAATTTGTCCAACTTCTGTGAAGAATATGCATTTTGGTAATATGATACAGTACTTTGTTTAAATTATTATTTTATATGATTTTTTCAAGGCATTTGCCACTTAATTTCAGTTTATTTTTCTTCATTGGTTTTGAGTAAATTTTTAAAAGCATTATTGAAGGAAAAAGAATAAGCTTTAGAACTTTTATTAGTAACTTACACATTCATCTGTAGGTTCTTGCCACAGAATGTTAAATATCTAAAAACACACCAAAAAATTCTTATTATTTACTATTTATCGTATGCTTCCATGTTATCGGGTAAAAATTTCTTAAGATTTCAGGCTTGATGTTAAATCTGTTTGTTTGTTTTTTAATATAATGTCTGGCAAGCAATAACCCTGAACAAAATACTCAATGCCAAACTGGAGAGGTAAACAGGCCTGCACTTAACAGCACTGCTCCAGCTGGCTAATGTCACACATCCTGATGCCAGAAATTAACCATATTCACTATATTTTCTCAGGAAAATTTCACTTCCTGCTCTGTTCCCATGAGCCAGATACTGATATTTGAAAACAAAATGTACTATTGATTTTTCCTATTCTACTCCCTCATGTTTTAAAGAAACTGGGAGATAAGAAGAAAGAGAGGCACAAGAAAAACAATTATGACCTTTATTTCTGATAAGGATGACTTTGGAGATTAGGCTAACCCCAAACCAACAATATACACAGTGGTAGTGGGATCTGAATGAGGTCAGCATACTTACTAGAGGACTCAGGAACA
This sequence comes from Dipodomys spectabilis, assembly GCF_019054845.1. Classification (NCBI taxonomy): domain Eukaryota; kingdom Metazoa; phylum Chordata; class Mammalia; order Rodentia; family Heteromyidae; genus Dipodomys; species Dipodomys spectabilis. Next base: position 7,110,232 of record NW_024870730.1, read on the forward strand.
CAGGGACAAACCACAAGCCCAGCATGGCTGAGAAAAGTAACAGAAGAGTCTTTGTTGGCAGGAAAGTTACAAGGAGAAAAGGAACCAAATTTGTTAATGGAGCTACCCTGATTGCCAAATAAGAGTGACTGAAGGGAGATCCACAAGTTTTTAGAGAAACAGCTTGAGAGCCAAAATAAAGTCTCATGCATTCACTGAACACAAGAGTTCATTGATTTAGATTTCTTTTTTAAAATTATATTTAAGTAGTTGTACAAATGAGGTAATATTTAACAAAAGTAGTTTATGAATACACTGCATCATCATATTCAACACCTTCACTTCACTCCTTCCCTTACTTTTCTCAATTTTGTGATGCTTACAACAGATTCAAGACTTCATTCTTCCCCCTTCCCTCTTCCTCCCCACCCCCACATCTCCCCCTTTTTGTCACACCTTGCTTCTTGCATGTACCCATTTCCTGGTGATTTTTTTGTTGGACATAGACCTAGCCAGGCTAGGTCTCTCTCTCTCTCTTTTTCTCTCTCTCTCTCTCTCTATATGTATACACACATACTTTTTATATGCATATATATGTGTACATATATGTATATATACATACTATTTATATGCATACTATTTATACTATTTATTTATATACATAGTATTTATATATGTATATATGCATACTATTTATATTTATATATACATACTATGTATATATGTATATATATAAATATATTATATGTAAATATATATATACTATGTAAATATACATAGTATATATATATATACATATATATATATATATACACATATATACATACACTTTTTGAGCTCTCCAAAGTGTATTCTATTCTAATTAACTCATTTGTAACTACTTGTATACCACCCAACATATTTACTTATAGATTAAACAAGCATATTCCAGCTACCATATTCTAGCTATTCTAACTACCACAAATGAGAAAAACATTTCAACTTTGTTTCTCTGCACTTGGCTTACCTCACTTAATATAATATAATAAATGTCCAGGAGTGGAATTGCTGTGTCATAGGGTATTTCTATGTTTACTGTTTGAGGAATCTCCATACTGCTTTCCAGAGTAGTTGAACAAGATTACATTCATACCAACAGTGTATTAGTGTTCCCTTTGTTTGTTTTCTTGAAAATGGCTATTCTAACTTGGGTGAAGTTGAATCTCAGTGTTGTTTTGATTTGCATTTCCTTTAGGTACAGTAATATTTCTTTGTGTGTCTAGTTACCACATTTAATTTTTTTCTGAGAAGACCCTCTTTAAGTCGTGAACCAATTTATTAATTGGGTTGTTGATTCTTTGAGGGGCTAGTATCCAAAATATACTTAGAACTCCAAAAAATTAAACTCTCAAAAGTTAACCCTTAGTGGATACTCACTGTAAAATAAAGATAGTTTAAACATCAAATAATATGGTATAAACTTTATTTACTTAAGCCTAATAGAAGAAAGCAATGGTAACTATATTAATTTCAGACAAAGAAAGTTTCAGAAGGAAAATATTTTTATAAAACTATTATTGAATTATTACGATGAAGAGGGCATTTATAATAATAAAAAGGGTAAATCCTCAAAGAAAATATAACCATCCTTATGGTGTAAGCACCTTGTATCCAAACATGGGAGATAAAATCTGATCAAACATAAAGAATAAATAGAATTGTATAAAATAAGACATTTTGAAGTCCTCAAAATGTCACAGTATTTCTAGAGAAATCCTTAACACATCAAATAAACTAAGAGGACATAGATTGGACTCCTATCCATTATGACTGGTGTCTTCATAGAAAGGGGAAATTTAAGCAAAGATATGCATATTTGGAGAATATGTGAGCAAGAAACAGGAGTGATATATTTACAAGTGAATGAGTTTTTGAAAACTATTAGGAGCTAGAAGCAAAATATAGAGCAATTTATACATCATAGTCCTAAGAAGGGTTAACATTCTGATCTTTAGACATTCTAGAACTGCAAAAGATCTATTTTTTCTTGTTTCTTAAATTTTATTGTAAAGGTTATATACAGAGGTGTTACAATTACATGAGTTAGCTAATGAGTATATTGCCTTTTGAACAGTGTCACCCATCCCTCATTCTTTCCCAGATTTTTCCCCTCTGAACTTTCCTCTTCCTTCCAAAATTGTGTGTCATTTTCAACATAGTGTCCCCAGTGGGTTTCGCTGCTGAATTTGTTCATTTCTTTGTCCCACCATTTCTGTTCTTCTCCTTCCCCTTCCCAAATCAGATAAATTTACATACAAGACAAACAGTACAGAAATCGAAACCAGCAACAGAAGGGAACAAACAAAAAAAGGGGGGGGGGAGTAGTAAAAACAGGAAAAAACCCTACAACCAGTGTAATAAAAACACTTTTACTTCCATTTCTTGGAATTCATTTCAATTAGCATCATTTTATATGACGTTATACACATAGCTATTGAGCCCTTGCATTCATATCCTAAGAATATCTTCTTTTGTTCTCACTGTGTAAATGTTTAGACTGCTGTTTAATTAATCATATCTATTTGTGTTTTACTATCTGTTGAGTTTACTTGTTGATTTATAGGCACATTCTATTTATTACAAATGAGGGAAACCATGTAGGCTATGTTTCTTTAGGTCTGGATCAATTCAGTTTTATTTTCAAATGGGCAGAACAAGCCATAGAAACACAAGAATAAAAACCAAGGTAAAGAACCTCAACTCCCACACAAATTAACCAGTCAATAGAGCAGTCAATGTAAGATCTAGAAGATAGTTCTCAAAATGTTTTGAAAACATTGCTGATAAATATGATGAATGGAAATACAGAAATCCTGCACAGAGGTATGCATGAGGATGGTGAACCTAGCCAAAGATTATTAGAGGAATTCATAGAATCCACAAATAGAAAGCTGAATGAATTCCAAGATAAGGAAAAGGAAGCCAATGAAAAATTAGTCACTTAGGTAAAGGATATGAGAGAAGACACAAAAAAGATTTATTTCTTACAGAGGAAAAACAGTCAGAACAACAACATGTTTCCCAGTAGAGACCATGAAAGCAAGCAAAGCCTGGAATGAGGTAGGTATGCCATGCCTTAAAGGTAAACAACTACCAACCTAGAATAGCATACCCAGCAAAGCTCTTCTTCATAACCAAGGGACAAATAAAAACCTTACACAACAAGGAAAAATTGAAACAAAATATTTCCACCAGACCAGCATTACAGAAGATACTTTAAAAACCTAGTACTTAGAGATCCAACAAAAACATAATATTGGTCAAGAAATGTGCCCTTACCAGAGAACAAGATAAATATAAAAAGAAATGATGGTGGATGGCAGAAACTACCGAACACTTCTCAGTTCTAACTCTCATTTTTTCTTTTTAATTTTATTGTAGTTAATTTTGTTTTAATTTTTATGTACAGAGGGCTGGCATGAAGCTCAGTGACAAAGAGCTTGCCTGGCAAATGTAATATCTTGGGTTCAATTCCCGTTACCAAAAAAGAAAAGAGAAACAAAATACAGTTAAAAAATAATAATAACAAAAATCCAAACTGTCAATATTAATAGTCTAAATGACATTGATTGACTAGTTGGATCAAAAAGCAAGACCCATCCATTTGCTTTCTTTAAGAGATACGTCTTGCTCACAAAAAACCCTATTTTCACTGTATTTGAAGTTGGTGCCCTGCATTTGTATATACATTTCTTTAATTTGGGGAGGGGAAGAAAAAAAAAAACAAAATGCTTAAATAAGGATACAGGTTGACTCATTGTAACAATGAGATGTACAAAACACTATGTTGAAAACAAACTTTACAACTTTGGTGAGGGGGGAAGGTAGATGTGGAGGTGGGAAAGAAGGGATGGTAGGGGGAAAACAAAGGAGGAGACAACAACACTCAAAAGGAAATGTACTCATTACCTTGCTCATGTAACTGTAACTCCTCTGTACAGCATTTTTACAATAAAAATGTGCAAAATAAAGAAAAGAAGCAAGAAAAAAATATATTCTGAAAGTGAAAGGCTGAAATAACACCTATCAATCAAACAGCCTCCATAAGCAGGCTGGAGTTGCAATACTTACGTTAGTTAAAATATTCTTCAAATTAAAATTAGAATAGACAAAGAAGGACATTACATACTAATAAAGAGCTCTTTCCTAAAGGCATATATAACAATTCTAAATATCTGTACACCAAATGGCAGGGTATCCAACTTCATCAACAAATACTATTTACCTTAAAAACACACATAGATCCAAACACATTGATTATTGGTGACTTTAAAATATCACTGTCACCTCTGGATAGATCAACCTAGCAAAAACTCAACAGAGAAACCTGAGAACTAAATAACTGTATTGACCAACTAGAATTAACAGACATCTACAGAATATATCACCCAGATGCATCAGAGTATACATTCTTCTCAGCAGCACATGAAACATTCTCCAAAATAAATAATATTTTAGGCCACAAAACAAATTTGTGCAAATTCAGAAATATTGAAATTTTTCCCTGCATTCTCTCAGACCACAATGGAATAATACTAGAGCTCAACATCATTGAATGACAAGTGGGTCATTGAAGATATCAGAGTGAAAATTCAAATGTTTATGGAATTTAAGAAAAATGAACAAAATACCCGCTCCTCTTGGACACAGCAAAGGCAGCACTCAGAGGAAAACTGATAGCTCTAAGTGTCTACATCAAAAAAATAAAGATATCTCAAATCAATTTAATGATACACTTTAAGCTCTTTGGAAAAGAGGAACAAAGGAAACCCCAAACCAGTAGATGGAAACAATAATCAAAATTAAAGAAGATATATCTTTTCAAGCCACCCAATTTGTAGTACTTTGCTGTAGTTCTCATAATATACTTTAAATGATCTTGATGTGGAAAACTACATGATACCTCTATGTCCATATTAAAATAATTGAATTTTGAAGAAATGATTATAGCAAATTCCAGCAAGAATAAAAAATATTAATTTTTAGTAGTAACTGAAAGTGATACAATCACTTTGGAAGACAGTTTCACAAGTTTTTATGAAATATTGAACAGAAGATACACTCCTAAGTATACACCTAATTTGAAATCAAATCCATATAAAAACCCACATACCAATGTTTATAATTGCTTTATTGATAATAAGTTCTCCAGTCTAGAAGCAACCAAGATATCCTTTAATAAGTGGACATGCCCCATTCAGTGGAATACTCAGCAACAGAAGAGGTGAAATATTTAGATATAGAAAGTCATGGATCAATCACACAGTGGTGGTTTATGTCTGTAATTCTAGCTCCTCACAAGAATGAGATCTGAGGATTATGGTTTGGAGCCAGCTGTGTAAACAAATCTGTGAGATTCTTATCTCCAATTAATCAATAAAAAATAGCCAAGCAAAAAGAGTTATAAGAAGAGTAAGCAAGGGTACGAATCCCTGAGTTTAAGCCTTATATTGCCCCCTACACACGAGCACGTGTGCACACAAACACACACAATCATAGACAAAAATTAAGTATCTCTTGTTACATAGAAAGAAGACACTTTAAAATGATTCTTAATATGTGACATTCTCAAAAGAAGAAAAAAATATAAAGTGATAATTGATTACCAGAAGACTGGAAGATTGTACAGAGAAGAAAGATTTGCACAGGTAAAGAACTTAGAATTTGAGGGTTAATAAAATTGTTCTGTATGATGTTGCAAAGGTGGAAATGGGACATTCTGATTGTGTCAACATTTTTTCAACATAGAATTCACAGTAATTAGTACAATGTAAAGCATAATACATGAGGTCAGTAGATCACAGGAAAGAATTCGATGTTATTCTAATTGTATCATAAACTATTCAATAATCTCAATGAAAAAAAATTGGTGAAAATGTGCTTACTTAAATGGCTTTGGAAATGAAACCAATCCGTTGCTGGTAAAGTTTTCTCATGCAACAGTACAAGTTAACAATCTCGATACTGACTTATTAACAGACTTAAATTGGACAGGTAAACAAATGTACAGTGAAGGATAGGAGCAAGATTTTCACTTTTGGAAAGAAAGGTTATATATAAGAAAGGAGGAAGCTAAAAGAATCTGTTAGGTAATGGATTTGTGTTGGAAACATTGGTGTGAATTCATTACAGATGCAGACAGTTACAATGAGTTATATACTGATTAATAGTCCCACATGCTTTCCTGTTGTCAGCTCAAGGACTGAAAGAGATACAATAAATATAATGTGGTATCCTAGATGTCAGTATGGAATAGAATAGTGACTTTAAGTAAAACTTAGAAAAAAAAGCCTCTAGATTTAAGATATTAAAATTGTCTCATTAAGTATAATAAACATGGCAGATTGTAAATAAGGAAAACTATATATAAGATGCATGCAAATGCTCTGCAGATTTTCTTTACCTTCTTCTGTAAATGTTAAACTGTTTTTAAAAATGCACAAGTGAGGCAGGTGCCAGTGGTTCATGCCTGTAATCCTAGCTAGTCAGGAGGCTGAGATTTGAGGATCATGGTTTAAAGTCAACCCAGTCAACCACTAGAAAACCGGAAATCAAATGGTAGAGCACTTGCCTTGAGCTAAAGAGTTCAGGGAAAGCACCCACGGAAACAAGCTCAAACCCCATGACCAAAACAGCTACTCCTGGATGTAGATGCAGATGGATTATAAATTTGAAGCAGCACTGGGAGAGTTAGTAAGACTCTGTTACAAAATTACAGTATTAAAGGGGTTAGGGTATAGGTCAAATGGCAGATTTCTTACCCAGAAAGTCTATGACTTTTTGGATACAATAGCTACTAGCAAAAGAAAGAAGAAAAGAAAAGAATTACCACACTCAAATTATTACACATTGGATGAGATTAAAAAGACATGATTACTAACTGCCATTTTGGTTAAATTTAAATAAATTTCCAATGGTGTTACAAACGAATGTGCATGATATTGAAATTTTATATATTGAAGCCCTAATATTAATTGTGGGTATATGTGAATTAAAAGGGAAATGAGCTCATTAGGGTAGGCCCTATTCTATAAGTGTTCTCATAAAAAGAGATGAATGAGACTGATTTATTTTTTAACCCACACTGAAGAGAGGCCATCTGAGAACTCAGCAACAACACAGATGCTTAAACCAAGTAGCATCAGGCATCACCCTTTTGGTGACTTGATCTTAGACTTCCCAGGACTACAGACTGTGATAAAGCAAGTATCTGTTGTTTAAGCCATCCATATATAGTGTGTTGTTATGGCAGCATGAGAAGACTGATGTAAATAGTTTTAAATAGTGATGACATAATGACTTGCACGTCTCATTGTTGCAATGGGTCCACCTGTATCCCTATTTAAACGATTTGTTTTTTCCCTTCCCCTCCACAAATTATAACATCAAGTACAGTGAAAGCAGGGATTATACCGTGGGGGAGGGACATACAAAGCAACAAAGAAATCATCTTATAAAACAGACCTCACGACCAATGGAATAGAATTGAAAACCCAGAAATGAACCTACAGACCTATAGCCATCTAATCTTCGATAAGGGAGCTAAAACAATAGAATGGAACAAAGACAGCCTCTTCAGTAAATGGTGCTGGCAAAATTGGTTAACTACTTGTAGAAAACTAAAGCTAGGTCCTTATATATCACCCTGCACCAGAATCAACTCCAAATGGATCAAAGACCTCAAAGTCAAAGCAGACACTCTGAAAACATTACAGGATGGAATAGGAGAAACCCTAGGTCTCCTTGGCTCAGGCTGAAATTTTCTGAATAGAGACCCAGAAACACAACAAATCAAAGAAAGGTTGGACAAATGGGATTGCATGAAGTTGCAGAGCTTCTGCATGGCAAAGGACATAGGTAGCAAGATCAATAGAAAGCCCACGGATTGGGAGAAGATCTTCACTAGACATACAACAGACAAGGGTCTCATATCTAAAATATACTTGGAACTCAAAAAATTAAATCCCCCAACAACCAATCCTCAAAGAAACAACTGCCCAATAAATAAGTGGGCTAAAGACTTAAAGAGAAACTTCTCTGAAGAAGAAAGAAGGATGGCCAATAGACACACGAAGATATGCTCAACATCCCTAGCCATAAAAGAAATGCAAATCAAAACAACATTGAGATACCACCTCACTCCAGTTAGAATGGCAAAAATCAAGAACTTTGACAACAACAGATGCTGGAGGGGATGTGGACAGAAGGGAACCTTACTTCATTGTTGGTGGGAATGTAAACTTGTTCAACCACTTTGGAAAGCAGTATGGAGGTTCCTCAAAAGACTTCACATAGAGCTCCCCTATGACCCAGCAATCCCACTTTTGGGCATTTACTCAAATGTTTACAAACAAGACCACACTAAAGCTACCAGCACAACTATGTTTATTGCAGCATTATTTACCATAGCTATGATATGGAACCAACCCAGATGCCCCTCAGTAGATGAATGATCAAGAAAATGTGGTATATATACACAATGGAATTCTATGCCTCCATCAGAAAGAATGACATTGCCCCATTTGTTAGGTGTCGGGAGCCAAAAGTTGAGTATCTCAACATAATAGGCTTGATTATCTCACTGGAACATCTTGAGGCTGAGTTTACAGAATTCAACCCTCATCCTGCCCTAAGTAAACATCCTGCAACTGCTAAGGACCACCCTTTCCCCTGCCCTAAGTAAACATCCTGCACTGCTATGGCCAATGAAAAAGCTTCCTTAATGGCCAATGAAAAAATTTCCTTATTCCAAGCATATAAATACCCCTGTGTGAAAAATAAAAATTTGCAGCTTGATCAGAATCCCTGTCTTGCTGTCATTCTTCGTGTCTCTTGTCCCTTCATTCCTTCTTGCTTAGGTTCACCGCCCTTGTTTTCGTCCTATGGGTCGGGACAGTTAGGAAATGGTAAGTGAAGTACGCCAGGCCCAAAGAAACATAGGTACCATGGTTTTCCCTTATTTGAAATATCTAGTATATGTATGAGTCAAGCAGAAAAGGTCAGATAATGTGATGTTAGGAAAATGAACCCTTAGATATGTATTTTAATGTTTTTTCTTTCATGCATTTGTTTCTAATGCATTCATAAGATTATTTCTTTGTTGCTTTGTATGCCCCTCCCCCACAGTATAACCCCCGCTTTCACTATATTTGATGTCAGTATAACTTGTGGAGGAGATGGGAAAAAACAAGTTGTTTAAGGATACAGGTGGACCTGTTGCAACAATGAGAAGTACAAGTTGTCATGTCGAAAATGAGCTTTACAACGGTGGGGGGGGGATTGGGGGGGAGGCTGGGAAGGGATGTGAAGGGTAAACAAAAGAGGAAACTGCAATCCTTGATAAGAAATGTACGCATTATCCTGCCCATGTAATTGTAACCCCTCTGTACAATATGTTCACAAAAAAAAAAAATTAAAAAAAATACTTTAGAGGGAATAGCACTGAGGACAGAACTCAGGATAAAGGTAGGGGAAGTGTGATTAACACTAGATCATACAGGAGTAACAAGAATTACCTTCCAAATAAAACAGGAAATAATAAAGAACTGTGGTCATCAAGCCCACCCCACCAACTGAGATGCTTTTTCCACAAGAAGACAGAAAGTAACTTTGATGAATATGAAACAGTTAAAGTATGGACCAAGATTAAGTAAATCAAAGTATTGAAAGAGATCTGATTAAAACCATGAATTTTCATTCCTCCTCTGTTGTCAAACATAAGGTGCTCCTGTTGGTGGAGTCTATGAATCAGACTCAGGCTGTATTTATTCTCATAACTGTACAGATAATTGTCTTTTAATAAAGGAGAGAATGATTCTGTGAAAAAAAGAAATCATCTTATAAATGTGTTAGAAATAATTGCATGAAAGAAAAAAACGTTTGAATACGTATCTTAGGGTTCATGAGGGGGTGGGGGAGAGGATGGGATGGGAAGGGGAAACAAGGAGGAGGCTACAATGCTTGATAAGAAACGTACTCATTATCTTGCCCATGTAATTGTAACCCCTCTGTACAGTATTTTCACAATAAAAAAAAATAAAAAAATAGTGATGGTAATGTTATTTCCTGGATTTATATTGTGATTGTAAATTACCTTTGATTTTGCTGAGCTGTGAAACTATGTATTTATTTCATGCATTATTTTTCCAATCCTTTTTAAATCTAAAATTATTTTATAAAGTTATAAAAATTATTTTATAAAAAAATCATAACAAAACAATGGTCCTTCAATCCAAATACCATTATAGTGAACTGTATTCTTTCTTTCTTTTTTTCTTTCTTTTCCTTCTTTCCTTCCTTCCTTCCTTTCTTCCTTCCTTCCTTCCTCCCTACCTCCCTCCCTCTCTCTCTTCCTCTTTCTTTCTCTCTTTCTCTCATCTCCTTTCCTTCTTTCCCTTCCTTCCTTCCTTCCTTCCTTCCTTCCTTCCTTGCTTCCTTCCTACCTTCCTTCCTTCCTTCCTCTCTCTCTCTCTCTCTCTTTCTTTCTTTCTTTCTCTTCTTGTGCCTAATCTGGGGCTTGAACACAGGGCCTAGGCACTGCCCCTGAGATTTTTTGCTCAACGCTACCACTCTATCACTTGAACCACAGCTTAATTTCTGGCTTTTATTGTGCTTAATTGGATTTGAGTCTAATGGATTTTCTTGCCCAGGCTGAATTCAAGCTTCAACCCTAAGATCTCAGCTTCCTGAGTAGCTAAGAATATTGTCTCCCAGGTATATTTTAGTATTTTTAAATGACATAGGTAAATTTAAAAATGGTACAATCATTCCCTTCCATGTAACTCTTTCTAATGCACCTACTCCAGGTGAGACAGCAAAGGACCAAGAATCAGATTAATTATAACTTGATAGAGAAAAATAGCAGCTCATCACATTCTTCTGTAAGAGCAGTGACAGCGCAGCTGTTGTCCAAGTAAGAAATAGATTTTCTAAATGAAGAGAAAAATCCCCAGAAAAGAAAGAAACTTATCATGTAACAAAAACACTTCTCTGCACATAATCTCACATTGAAAATGGTTACTCTGATGGTGGAAAGGATGAGAAATTAAACTGTAATCTCCAGGTCTTTGGTTTATACACTGTGTATAAAATTACATCAACAGAAGGATACTGAGAACAGAGAAGTGAAATAGGAGACTCAAGCTGGCTTAGACTTCATACTCTTGATTAATACAGGTGTAAATCCTGCTAAAAATGAATATTTTCTCTCTCCCTCCTCTTCTCTCCCATTACAAGTCATATCTTACCTATCATCAGACTATGATTTGTTGAAAAATATCATATTCATTTTGACCTACTTGTGGTAATTAGTTAAGACAGTGAAGACAGTTTTAATGTTTTACATGCCTATGGGTCTCACTTTCTTCAACATTTCACTGAAACTACCATAAATATAAAGCATTGATGTCACTGTTTATGAGGAGCATTCTTTTTATTATTAATTGTTAAGTTAAGCTTGATATTATTTCTTTAATGACTGTTTCAACTTAATTTAAACACTGTAAACATATAGTATTTTCATAAATGACAAAAATCATCCTCAACTTTTCATCTTGAAAAAATTATTTTTGATGCATAATATTAATTCAGGATTTTTTTTTTTGGTCAGTCATGGGGCTTGAACTCCAGGCCTGGGCACTGTCACTCAGCTCTTCAGCTCAAGGCTAGTGCTCTACTACTTGAGCCACAGCACCATTTCTGGTTTTCTGGGTAGTTTATTGGAGATAAGAGTCTCATAGACTTTCCTGCCAAGGCTAGCTTTGAACTATGATCCTCAGATCTCAGCTTCCTGAGTAGCTAGGATTATAGGTGTGAACCACCAGCGCCCAGCTTATTTTATGCTTTTGAAATGTAACCCGTAAAATAACAATGCTCATTAGTAATACTAAAAATAGTATAGTAGTAAATAATGTTTCTACAAGACAAGTAAGCTAAAATTCTGGGGAATAGAGTTCACTGTTAGTTTAAATAAAAGAAAAATGTCTGCAAACCTAAGCTTCACCAATTTATGGACTACTTTATTTTATGGCATTATCTTTCCCATATCTAAGGCAATCTTTTCTTTTTTAGAAACTGTCGTGCCTTAGTATTGCCAGTAAATAAAATAGATTGTTCTGACAGTCTTGAATGTTATCATTTGTCATTTTTATGATTATTCTAATACTTTTGTTTTCCTTAAGATTTTTTTCAAATAATTCCAGTTGACGACATACACAATTACACCCTTTTGCTGTTTTCTTACTAAATGAATAACAACACAGAATTTTGCAAAGGTAAATAAAGCATGGTATTACATAATATTTTAAGGTTTTCAGAAATTAGTAGGTATTTTCAAGTCTTAGACTATGCAAAATGAACTTAATGAGTTATCTAAAAGCATTAGCAATATTAGACTGAAATTTTCCACTTTTCTTCCAAATGACTACCTCTAAACATTTGTATTTTAATCACTGTGTATGCTTTTTTTGTTGTTTCCATTATGGAAAGTTCATTCCTCTGATATATGACAGTACAAGCACAGATCAGCCCAGGTATTTGTGTGCACATGTATATATTTATTTTGTAATACTAAAATATCAACACTAATTCCAATACTTAACTAAGAGGTACACAGACTACACAAACAAAAAATAGCTAAAACAAATACATAATTCATTCATATAAGTAATTTGACTATAAGATATAAATATATTCAATATTATTCATATGAATATTATTTATGTATTATTTAAAAATGTAATAGAAATCAAATACCGAAAATCACAAGTACTGTTTCTAAAACTATTTACACTGCCCTTATACAATCTGAATATTTAATTATCCTTCTAAAATCCAGTAGCAGAAGTATTTGCAAAATAAACAATGTGAAATAAGATATTAACAACAAGTGGAAAATGCAGCATTATTTTTTAAAAGCACATTTAAAAAATTAAACAACATTGTTTATGATTGCCTTGGTTAGGTTGAACCTTCTCTCTGAGCATTTTTGCCCCAATTATATATTTTAAAAATCTATTAATGGCTCCATAGCATTATGTTGTTAAATCTAGTGAGTCCTGCAAGCCCAAACCTTCTAGCTCAAGACTCCTACAGTTTCTACCTTAAGTAGCAAAGGCGAGCCTCATGTACCATCCTACATTGCCACCTAGATCACACATGTTGCAGGGGAAATATATCATTTACAACATCCAATGAATTTTAAGAGATTCTTATTAGGATCGGGCTAAGCACTCTCTTGGGCTTTGGCAAGTAGGTTTAGAGGTGGACGTTTCCAAAAAGCTGAATGGCTTTGCATAAAAGTGAGGCAAAGGAGAGTGACAAATATGAAAATAGAAAATCCTTTCTCTGGAGAGAAAGAAGAAAAGTGAAATGCCCATAAGTAGGGAAAACAGGTGACATGGAGAGCAGATAAGACTTCGCAATGTGTATTAAGACCAATAAACTTTAAGTCAAGAACACTGATACATGAATTTCCTGGGTGATTTTGAAGTAAAATCATAGAAGCTGGATTGTCTTGTCAGTGGCATTTTATTTTCTCAGTAATGGAATATCTTCTGCATGCCTATGAATTCTGTGGTTCATAAATTTGTTCATATTGTTTTTGCTGGTACTGATTGGAGTTTGAACTACAGGCCTTGTCTGTTATCATTAGGTTAGCACTCCACTAATGGCTCATAAATTGCTAATGAACATTTTTTTCAGTAAACATGATTTTCATGTAAACATATGTAAAGATACATATGTATGTGTGTGTTTAGCCATGTTGTGACCATATACAGTCGCTTTGTGAAAGCAACATATTAGTAGAGGATTCCTTTATAAGAGTGGAAACTCTCTCTGTCTCTCTCTGTATGTCTCTGTCTCTCTCTGTATGTCTCTGTCTCTCTCTGTATGTCTCTGTCTCTGTCTCTGTCTCTCTCTTCTTTCCCTTTCTGAACATTTCAGAAAGGGAGGAGCTTTGCCAGGTGACTATGTCATACGTAGTTTGCTAAAGGGATTAGTTTTATTATAAAACACACCAACCAAAGAAAATACCCTTATCTCTTCTATCCCATGGAAACATGGTCAGGAAACAGCTAAACAGCCAATTAGGATCCAAGAATCAGACCTGTATCAGATTCTGATTCTACTCCAGAAAGATGACAAATACATCTCTGCGTTTTTTTTTAATAAGGTACACACTCTATGACAACTAGCGACTCAAGAGGATACAACCCAAAGGTTGATAGGAGGTGACAAGTAAAATGAACAGTTCATGCTAGAAGACTGAGAAGGCCAACTGAGGAGAGGAATTATTTTTGGTGAGTGATGAATCTCCACCAGGTGATCATCAAAAGGTGTCTGTTAGGAAGGACCTAAGGAGGAATGATGGACTGATACGGGTTCTAGGGCCCAACAAGGTTTTCATGGTTCTTTGTATAGGGATGACATAGTTCAGACAGTCAGAATGTTAGTAGAGAATTGAGAACATCCAGGAGAGCTGGCAGCTGAGGGGAGGTGAAGATGATATCCACACGAGGGTCCCAGGGACACAGGAGCAGTGAGTGGATTATGGTGCAGGACTGCACTAGAGTCAGGGAGGCAGTTCTTGTAGGTAGAATGCCTGGAAGAAATGCCGAGACAGGAAGGTGAGCATGGCTTCCACTCAGGGGAGAGCAGCATGCTGGCAGTGTGCAGGAGACAATATGCACACAAAGAGCTCTTGCATTTAAGTGTCTTGATCTAGAGGAATAAAAATTTTCCCTTATTTTTTATGATAAGAATGGATTCTTTTTGGAGCACATCATCTTATTTATATGAGTATAAATACCTATCTTCTAATTTGGGCATATTCCACAAACTGTTTGCCTTAATCACCAAAACAACCCTTTTTACATTTCCTCCATTATCAATCACAAAAATGTTTGCCTAGAGCCCTTAAATCATGAGCTCATTAGCCAAAATATCAGTAAGAAAAGAAACTATGTGAGAACCAAATACCATACTATGCAAAGTGTATCACTAGGGGTATAGTTTCAATACAAGTATTATAAGGAAGACATCACTCTAGTAGATATTAAATATATCTCTGGGGTTTGGAGATGAATTTGCAGAATGCTAACAAATGAAAAGAAACAGTTTGAGTCCCAGTCTTGTACCTAAAAAATAAAAATGAAAATAAACAAGTTTCTGTAGGAAGTTTCATAGCATCAGCATTGTAAGTGAGCCAAATAAAAGACTTGCATAGAGTCTGGGAAGGTGGTTCCCAGTGCTTGCCTTGTGTGCATGAGGCCCTGAGTTCAAGCCCTCATAAACAGAAAAGGCCGGAAGTGGTGCTGTGACTCAAGTGGTAGAGTGCTAGCCTTGATCTGAAGAGCTGAGGAACAGTACCCAGGCCCAGAGTTCAAGCCCTATGACTGCCTAAAAAGTAAAATATGAAACACCTGCATAGTTGAAATTTAGAGGTTTTTCAGTCCCAGTCATGTATGTTAACCCTGTCTGGGAAGGTTTATTGTTTGGTCCTTGGATTACATTTATTTCTGGGTTGATTTATCATATCACATGGTTTATATACTATTTATTTTTAATTTTAATTTTATTCTCAATGTGATGCACAGAGGGGTTACAAGGGGTTATAAGTAAGGCAGTGATTACATTTCTTGTCTAACTTGTTACTCCTTCATTCATTTTTCTCCCACTTTCTCTACCTCTCAATCTCTCCCCCTAAGTTGTACAGATCATTTCCAACATATTGTCTTGTGAATATTGCTGTTGCATAGGTCCTCCTTTGTCCTTTGTCTCACCATTTTATTGTTCTTCTTCCCTTCCCTACGTGTGGGTCCACACTAAGAACAGATTATCAGAGAATGACACAAGCATCAGTATATTAAAAACAAAACAAACAAACAAAAACCCTTACTTTCTGATCTTACTGGGCACTTGCATGAATCTCGCTGCAGTGACTGAGGAGGGAGTAGATTTTTACCAGGACAGATGGAAGACAGTTGACAGAACAAAGCTCAAGGATGGACCTAAGCCAGTGAGACTGATAAAATGGTCCTAACAGGAGGCCAGCTTTAATGGAGTACTCAAAGTTTAATTTGTGATGACAAAGTCACTATGTGTGTACATGTATGAACTTGGGATAAACCATGCAGGGGAAAACAAGACCAACAAATTAGTTCAGTTGCTCTTGTGGAACTGAATGAATTCAGAGAAATCCAGTAAGTACATTTTTTTGTGGATTATTTTTTAGCTTGTGTTTGAAAGTTGTGAGTATTTACCAGATGCCCAAGGCATGTTTCTCTAAAAACCAAATTGGATATCCTTTCTTGTTGAATGTTTACTAAGCAGAACTTATATAATAAATAATAAATAAGAAAGTAAAAAATATGAAAGTGAAATAGAGTAAAAATATTAAAAAGTTGGGGCTGGGAAGGTGGCTCAGTGGTAGAGTGCTTGCCTTACATGCTGAAGACACTGGGTTTGATTCCTCAGCACCACATAAACAGAAAAAGCTGGAAGTGGCGCTGTGGCTCAAGTGGTAGAGCGCTAGCCTTGAGCTGAAGAGCTGAGGGATATACATACATACATAATACATATATATATATATATATATATAAATTAAACAAAGTTGGATGGCATGTGAGTACTCATCTTATAAATCCCAAGTTTTTATAAGGAATTCTTCAAATCAGGCCACACCTGGTTGAGCATGGGGCTTGCCCAAACAGTTAGTTCCCAGAACCAGTCCCGTATAATCAGGCAGATACAACAAACTTGCAAGCACATACCATTCAGCAACCTTCCACCACTTGCCCACCCATGACCCCCTTGTGCCTTGTCTCTCCTGACTCTCTTCCAGTCACTCTGGTGTCCCTCTTCAACTTCCATTATAGTTGGTCTCATTAATTCAGCTCAGTGTCTTTGTTTTCATTCTTCCCACCTAACACACATAATAATAAATATAATTAATTGACATACAATTAAATCCTAAAGAAATAACTATTTTTTCCACTAGATAATGGGAAAGTATAACATAAATCTTAAGATACTATAAGCAAGATTTTTAAAAACTTGAAGTTTAAAAATGCAACCAGTTGACTGTGGATTCCTTCCTTACTTAAAGAAGCACTATGGAAAATACAACTAAGAAAAGTGTTTCTGAATAGTTTTGATACATAGATCCTTGAGGCTGCATTTAGATTAGAAGTAACATTGATGAAATCAGTCAAGGAGTTGATGTTTGTTTGTTCAGGAACCTGATGAAGAAGAGATAAGGGATCCACTAGTTTCTTTGCTAGAAAAGTTTACAAAATTAGTCACTTCCTAGACTCAGTCAGCAAGTTGAATGTCAAGGTGATATAAAAGCTGGGAAACACTAAACTACCAAGGAAAACTTTGGTCCAGGCTATTGCAATAGAGAAAAACTTAGAATTTTAACCATTAGAACAAAGATGAAAGCATTTATAAAAGTTGGTGTGGAAATGATTCATCTGATCTTTACTTCATTTACTAGTTTATTTTACCTAAAGGGAAAGTAAACTTTCTTTTATTTCCCCACAGGAGATGGGCTACTGTACTCTCAAACCCTGGGAAAGCCCGAATCATTTTCCAGGACTACAATACAAAGGTTTGCCTCCTAGATCATTAAGAAAGGCAGTTGGATTTGTAAAGCTGTCAAGAGTCTTTAGAAAGATTTACAACTGAAAGAGGAGGCAGAGAAGTTTACGATTACACATTTTTTTAAAGAAAATTCTCTTCAAAAAAAATAAAAAAAGAAAGAAAAGAAAGAAAAGATTGGTGGAGAGCCTGGGGCCTTTCAAAAGAGTTCGGTTAATCTGTGAAAACATTGAGTTCCTCTTAGTGAACAAAGAAGGAGCAGGATTTTAATAGCAAAATTATCCCTTTCTTGGAATCCTATAAAGGAGACTTTGTTAAACTCTGCTGGAAGAAACTTTGTTGAGTCAGAGATTTTGTGACTGTCATTTAGAATTTAATTAGGTCATTCTTAAAGAGCTTTAAACTGTCAGAAAACTTTTTCTTTACTAACATTTAATCTTTAGAAAGTGACATATGGGAAAATATTCAATATGATTATAATTTCATTGAAAGAATTTCTAAACAAAAAGAGATTCCCTTCTTTCAAAAGTTTAATAAAATTTTGAATGTTAAATTATACACTAAGATGTCATATTATATCACATTTCAAAGTGAATCTTTTGTTGTATCTAATAATGATGTATAGTTTAGTAAATAAGGAAAACACATATAAATTATATTTTAGAATTAATCACTTTAAGACCTTTTGCAAATACTTCTACAAAAGGTGAGCTATATCTACAGAATGCTTGTTAGCCCTAGCTGTATAATGAAAGCAGACAAGGAGTTTTTCAGAATACAAATGCTGATAGGGAATTTATAATAACTGTGGATAATAGCTTAAAGGCTTTACTAAGAAAGTTAATACCATTCAAGTCCAAATATATCAGGAAGAATCCAATGGAAATGTCAGAAATGAACAAAACAATTAAGAGTGATGAAAAATATCTTCCTTAGGTTCATTTGTAGATGCAATGCAGCCTAAGAAAATATTAATGAGCACCAAGATAAGAGAAATTACTCAATGAAACACAAGGCAATAAATTATAAACTTGGGTTGTTTACAGAATTTTGTTTTGCCTTGGATGCAGAGGACATAATGGATTGATGTTAGCCTTGGAAGTCAGTGGTTTGAATTTTAGGGATTTGCTTACCAAATTTATTAACTGGTTTGGAACATTAAAACATGTTAATTTACCAATTAACAAACTCTACAGCATTTTGAAGCCTTAAAAACACATTCATATCTGTGCATTTTAATTGCTGAGGTACTAAGATCAAATAAAAACCATGAATATTGAAATCCATACCAGTATTTTTTTCAGATTTGGCAATGCTGGTGTTCATGTGAGTTAAATTTATTTCTAAAAGTACCATGCACTGATCACATATATTAATGGGGTTCCGTGTGATATATCTGGAGGGATGCAGCAATACTTGGTGTGATCACTGAAAGTTAAACTTCTAGTGGTCAAAATGGCCATGTTTTTGTTACATCAAGATAAACCAAAGTACATTTTGTATGTTATTCCCCCATGGTTATAACCCCTGTTTTCACTGTATTTGATTCTGGTACCCTGCATCTTATATATACATTTTTCTAATTTGGGGAGGAGAAGGGAAAAAACAAAATGCTGAAATAAGGATACAGGCTGACCCATTGTAACAATGAGATGTACAAGACACTATGTTGAAAACGAACTTTACAACTTCCTGGATGAGGGTGGGTGGGAGGGAGGAGTTGGGGAAGTGGGGAGAGAAGGGATGATAGGGGAAAACCAAAGGAGAGGGTAACAATGCTCCATAGGAAATGTACTCATTACCTTACACATGTAACTGTAACCTCTCTGTACAGTATTTTTACAATAAAATATATACAAAAAAAGAAAAGAAAAACCAAAGGGTAGCGTATGTTTTTCTTTAAAGCCCTTTATAGTTTTATAGTCCTTTATAGTTTGACCAGAGACCCTTGCTAGTCTGTCCTGATGGTACTGAACCACACCTCCAATCTGATTTTCACTGGGTATTTTTAGTATAGGGTCTCACTTCCTGCCCTAGTACTTGTCTAAGCATCATTGTGGCTGGCTTCCTTCTGTGGACACAGAAGGAAGTTCCAGGGATATCTTGTAACCAATATCCTCCAGTCTCAGCTTTCTATATACTTGGGGATAACGGTTACCTCCAATTGCACCAAGCTATTGTTTGAGAATGAGTCTGTGAATTTTTCTGCCTAGACTAACATTGCCTCTCCAATAGCTAGGATTACAGAAGTGAGTCATCAGTGCCCAGCTGTAGCTTCAGAGTATACTTCTACTGGAATAACATCCTTAATCTTTAACTGTACATCTATTTTTTATCTTTTCCTTTTTGGTACTGGAGATTGAAGCTAGGATATAGCACTTGCTAGGCAAGGGCTTTGCCACTGAGCTACATCCCAGCCCCAACATCTTTTATCTTTAATAACTGTGGAACAAATGTGCTAGAGCTATTCAGACACACATTTGCTAACGGGCAAAGCTCTCTGAGTTGTAATCAAATATTTGTTTTGTAATTTCCCTCCTCCTCATCATATATCTTCAACCCAGGCAAACATTAATTTCTACAGTATGACTCCAAATATACAGAGTAATTTCTGTTATAGGCATTGCAAATTAGATTGAATGTGGGAAGAAACAGATAATGACATTTGATGTATAGCTGTGATAAAGCCTGATGTGTGGGTTTTAATTTTGAAAATATTGTGAGTTAGTTGTGGGGAGAACAAAAGCTAGCAAGAGCAGAAAAATTGTGTTTCATCTCTAAACAGTGTCTGCTTATGGTGTTATGACTACTTTTGTGGGAAAATGTGTAATTGACAATAATTTACTAGCTAATCTAATTAAACTATGAACAAATGGTGCAAAAATTTGTAAAGGGTTCTGAGTAGAGCTTTGAGTTCTTTTTGATGAATATAGCTAATGGTACTGGACATATTGTTGTGAATCATTATTTTATGCACTGAAATGGTGAAGAAAGTGGGGAAATCTTTTTTTGTTGTAACCCTTTCATGTTCAGGCTCTCAAACTGAAGATGGTATTTTGAAATGAAAAGGTTTTTTTATGGGTGACCATAAAGAAACCAAAGGAAGATTAAACAGAAGGAGTTAGGTAGCTGACAAACAGTGAATCAGGAACTATGTCCTTCTTAAACATATTCCATTATCTGAAGCTCACCACACTAGCATCAGATGCTGGCTCATGCACACAGCAGTCAGCTCTGAAATTAAATGAGGGAGGCTGGGAAGGTGGCTCAGTGATAGAGCGCTTGCCTTGCCTGCATGAGGCCCTGTGTTTGATTCCTCAGCATCACATAAGCAGAAAAAGCCAGAAGTATGCTATGGCTCAAGTGGTAGGGTGTTAGCCTTGAGCTGAAGTACTGAGGGACAGCACCCAGGCCCAGAGTTCAGGCCCCACAACTGACACAAAAAAAAGAAAGAAAAAAGAAAAAGAAAAAAAAGAAAGAAATTAAATGAGGTCTAAGCTGAAAGGGAATCATAAAGTTTGGTCTCAGAAGCCAGGTGGCTTAGCATCACATCTCAACATCTCATTGTGTTCCCCCCTACATACTTAAATGGATCAAATTTCTAGACAAAATATTAGTATTTGTTTAGTAAACAGAATTGTCTTTGATCAGACTAAACGTCAGGTTGTTTAAAAATCAAACTTTCAGAAACCTGACACTGCTGATCATTGTGTATAGGACTTGTACTTACATATGTGTATAGACATACTTTTGTCTTTCTAACCATTTCCAGTAAAATCTCACCAGTACATTGTTTCTGATGTTCATTCAACCACTCATTAAATACATATGGAACATATATGTATGTGTGTGTATATATATATATATATATATATATCAATAGATCATCATTTAACTTTTTTCTAATATTCTGATAAGTGTATTTGATTTTCATAACACTTTTCCCTTACTTTTTAATAATAATTGTTTTCATTTTTTATTTGTCTACATTTATCTGGATATAAACCCAAGGAGACTGACTAACATGGTTAGTTTTACTCTGCTTTGAATGTTATTGCCCTGCTGTAAAGCTTTTAAACATCTGAAGAATACATTTTATTGGATTCTGTAGACCTGTTTCACTTTCATTCTTAGCTGAACAACTTCAGATACATAGGATTTCCCTCACCTGCTACATGGATAAAAAATTAACTAATTATGCACCGTAACTTCTTGTTTCTAAAGTCTTTCTTCAGACCATTGGTTGAACTTCTTCTCTGTTGGGTTTCTGCCTTCGACTAGACCTATATTACTCAAATTTTGTGTCTCCTACCTTTACTCTACCTTGTAGTTGGCACCGTCCGTGATCTTTTGTGCTCAAGGCTAGACTCTACCACATAATCCACAGCTCTACTTCCAGATTTTTTGTGATGGTTTTGGTGATTTATTGGAGATGAGAGTCCACGCTAGCTACGATTCTCAGTTCCCTAAGTAGCTAGGGTGATAAGCATGAGCTACTCGTGCTCTGTTCCAATATGAGATTTTAAACTGATTAATTCTATGTTCTTACTATAGTTAGTGTTTCTCCCAAATCCATTTACTTCATTATTATCATTAAATACCTTTTACACAGCCTCTGTGGAGGCCACAGATATGTTCTGACTTTATCTTTCTATTTTCTGCTCTGTCACTGTCCTCTTAGCTTGTAGCTCAGTGTATTATTTAAAACTTATACCATATATTGATAAAATAAAAGCCAAGCAAACTATAGTAATAAAATTATGAAATGAAATTAACTAGGGAAAAACTGGAAGATGATTAAGTATTTATTATACAAATTAATGACTCCCAAATGCATCAATAATTTACAATCTCCATTTTTAGTGTTATCTAGGGTATTGAGTCAAGCTTAGGGTATGGAATAAGGCCTCTAAAACATCTGGGTCTTTTAAATTGGCTACACTATTAATTTTAGATTTGGTATCATAAATGTTTAATCAAGAATTCAACCAGGATGAAATTATCTGTAGATTATCAGCTACTATTACTATAAAATAGGGTTTACAAAGTGAATGTATAATATAATTAAAACATATTATTTTACATTTGTAGAGTCTAGTTAATAGTTGGATAATTATCTTCATATGCTTTGCATTTATTTCCCACAGTTCCATTTGTAGATAAGAACTGTGGAGATGTTAGATTTTTCAAGGAAGCAAGATTCAACTTTCTACTGTCATCTTTGTCAGTTTTTTTCAGAATTTCCTGTTTAATAGGTGAAATGTTTGCCTTGTCTTGCAGTTAGAACTCATTCTCACTGCTAGGTTAAAAGTCTGTTGTTAGATGCTGGAGGGGATATGGACAGAAGGGAACCTTACTACATTGTTGGTGGGAGTGTAAACTTGTTCAACCACTTTGGAAAGCAGTATGGAGGTTCCTCAAAAGACTCCACATAGAGCTCCCCTATAACCTAGCAATCCCACTTTTGGGCATTTACCCAAATGATCACAAACAAGACAACACTAAAGCTACCAGCACAACTATGTTTATTGAAGCATTATTTACTATAGCTAAGATATGGAACCAACCCAGAAAATGTGGTATATATACACAATGGAATTCTATGCCTCCATCAGAAAGAATAACATTGCCTCATTTGTTAGGAAATGGAAAGACTTGGAAAAAATTATCTTAAGTGAAATAAGCCAGGCCCAAAGAAACATAGGTCCCATGGTTTCCCTTATTTGCAATAACTAGTATATGTCTGAGTCAAGCACAAAAGGTCAGATAAGTTGATGTTAGGGAAATGAACCCTAAGATAAGTGTATTCAAATGTTTTATTTTTCCTTTCATGCAATTGTTTCTAACATATTTATAAGATGATTTCTATGTTGCTTTGTATGTTCCTCCCCCACGGTATAACCCCTGCTTTCACTGTATTTGATGTTGGTATAATTTTTGGAGGGGAAGGGCAAAAACGAAACGTTTAACTAGGGATACAGGCGGACCCATTGCAACAATGAGATGTACAAATCGTTATGTGGAAAAAGGAACTTTACAACTTTGGTGGAGGAGGGGGAGAGAATCGTTGGGGGGAGGGGAGGAGTATGGAAATGGATGAGAAGGAGAATCAAAGAGGAGGCAACAATGCTTGATAAGAAATGTACTCGTTATCTTGCCCATGTAATTGTAACTCCTCTGTACGGTATTTTCACAATTAAAAAGAAGTCTGTTGTTAATTTAATCTACTTGGTTCTTGGTTATTTGAATAACTTGAAATATTTTGTAGGGTAGAGAGATAGCCTTGAGCAAAATTGCTCAGGGACAGTGTCCAGGCCATGAGTTCAATCCCTATGACCAACCAAAGAAAGAAAATAAATAAAATATTTCTATATTACACGTCTGAATTAGTATGAATCCATGATGAAGACTACTTGGAGAGAACGACTTCTCACAAGCAAATCAAGTCTTATAGCTGGAAAAGGGGGTGGTAGACATCTAGATATAATGACTTGCCCACTGATATTCAATTCATTCAGACCATGATTTATGAAAGCAATTTTCTTACTGCATAACACTCTTCTCCACAGGACGTTAGAAGTCTTGGATCTAATGAAACCTGAAACAGCATCTTCTCCAAGTGGTCTCCTGGTCACACACTGTTGCATACCACCTCTGCCAGCAGATGTTAGCACCACATGCATTTACTCTCATTTTTTAAAAAAATTGATATTTTTATTGTAGTGAAACACACACATGACATCAAATCTACAATTTTAATTATTTTTAAATGAACAATTTGGTGGTGTTAAGTGAATTTATATTGCATGCCCATCGTGATAATACCATCCATCTCATTGTCCCAAGTGGAAAGTGTACTCATTTTATAAATACATGAAATAGTCCTCAGTTAGTTAGTCCTTCTGCTCTTAGTAACCTGTTCTTCTGACTTTTTGAATTTGACTCTTCTAGAAACCTTATTAAAGAAATCATATAATATTTGTGCATTTGTCACTGATTTATTTCACACAGCATAATATCCTCAAAGTACACACATGTTGTGTTTTGCATCAGTATTTCCTCCTTTTTTAAGGCTAAATAATATTCCATTATATGTAAATGGAACAGATTATTTATCCATTGATTGAGCAATGAATACTTGACTTATTTCAACTCTAGCTATTATGATTAAAGATGCTATGAACTTTGAGCTACAAATACCAGTCTGCATATTTTAATACCAACTATGGCTTTAAAGTTCTTTGAGGTAAATCACAGAGATGGTACTTTTGAATCATATGCTAAATCTATTCAATTTTTTGCTTTTTATTTCTGTACGTTAATTGTACAGAACAAATAAATGTATTCATGTAATTAAGTTACATGAATCATTAAAAAATCATTTAAAAAGATAATTTACAGTAGTTGCAGGAGGAAGACATATAAACCATTTCTCTTGAATCTCTATTCTTAGTCCGTTTTGGTGCCCTGGGAAGATTCCTATGTAATATGTAGTAGTAAATATGCTACATGTTAATATGCCAATGTTATATCTAAACTTATGACAAATACTTATAAAAAAGTCATTTAAAGTAAATAATGTAAATTATATCTTATTGAAATTTTGTTTGCCTATGATTCATGCCTGTAATCCTAGCTATTCAGGAGGCTGAGATCTGGGCATCACAGTTCAAAACCAGCCTGGGCAGGAGAGTCTATGAGACTCTTATCTTCATTTTAAACTCTAGAAAGCTGAAAGTGGAGCTGATGCTCAATGGGTAGGGAACTATCCTTGAACAAACAAAAGCTCAGGGACAACATACAAATGGAGTGCAAGCCCCAGGACTGGCACAAAACAAACAGAAAATAATTTCAGGAAAACATTGTGTCTATTATTTTAATATTTATTTTATAAATATAAATATGTTTTAAATAAATACAATCTTATATAGACTATCATAAGAACAACTGTTCTATTAGGAAAATTGGCCACTAAGCCATTAAATACATCTTTCAATATTGTATTAACTATGAAAGAAAATACAAGGTCTTACATGCCTAAATTTATGATTTGTCTAGGGCAATATAATAGATTTTTTTTTAATACATGAACTATCTAACCCCTGAATTGTAATAAATAAATTTTGTTGGGTTTTAGAAGATGGTGGGAGTCTTGGTAGAAAATCCAGAAATCTCCTCAAGATATAAAAATATAAGTATTTAAGAAAGAGAGAAAGAAAGAAAGATGAGCTGATGAATTGTGAAATAAGGGAGAGAACAAACATAATTCTTGAACTTGAGGTGCTCATTTCACATTCATTCTGAATACAAATGTGTTTGCTTAATTAAAATTATTTTGTGTCGGGATCCTAACACTATTCAAAGAATTGTGATCCTTTAGTTGAGGGGCAGGTGGAATATAGTTTAGCTCTTACTTTAAATGTTTTCAACAATTAAAAGGCATATTAAAGAAGTGCTCATTTAAAAAGGAAAGAAATGCTACAAAATTTATGCTACAACAATTTACAACAACAACAACAAAAATGCTTCATGTCTTGAGGCAAAGGCAGTGTCAAGCATTTGGAATATCAACAGTTTATCTTCTGAAACTTCCTCCTGGAAGACAGATAACCCAGTTCAAAAATGTAAATTCAAAATCTGAATGGCCTGTACATTCCCTTGTGAAAATCCACACTGACATGGAAATGAGAAAGGAGCTGATCATTAACATATGTCAAAAATACCTATAAGATATATAACTTATCTGTCTGCCCACAGAATAAATTGGGGATAAATACATTTGGGAGATGGAAAGCATTCATATCTTGCAGAATAATCTTAGAACAAATGGTTCTTACCTTTACACATAACTTCATTGGAAATGGGTAATATTTGCTTTACTGACTTAAAGAACTAATTAGAACTTGTATCTAACTAAATTTCTTCAACATTGCTATAATATTTATAGAAAAATCTTTCAGATTTGAAAAATAACTTTGACATTCCTTTTCAAAAGCTTTTTCTACACACTGCCATGTAATGCAGATAAGATGTTCTAGAATATTTCTCTTCTAAATTTTTTTTTAGCAGATTCAGAAAGATCTGAAATTGGATTTCTTAAACTTAGGTACATACCTAACCTTTTCAAAGATAATTATAGAAACTAAACAGCCTAGTGAGTCAGTGTCTCTCTATATGTGGGTGTAATTGGAAAGAATTTTGAAAATCACTCTGCCTGAGGAATTTTGTAAAAAAATATCTAAGTACATGAAGGAAAGAAAAATCTTCAAGAGCCAAAGACATAAGTATAATCCTGAAGGCTATTTTTCTAACACTGAGAAGTGAATTGGCTTAAATTGTATACCAAAATTAATGTTAATTATTTTGGCAATTGTTTGAAGTAATAATTAATTACTAAAGAAAAGTAATAAAATAGAATATGCATTTTTATCATGAAACAAGTTCTTATTATGAAATGTATGAGTGCAATTCATTCATCTTCGCCCCAAAATTTGAGAGCTTGGGATGTGCTTCCTTGAGCTCACAGCTACAGAAAATTTCTTAAGCCTTTATTACTTGGGAGAAAAAAAAATTATAAGGCTGCACTTTCAAGAAACAGATGATCTTTAATACAGGAGTTGAGAGATCCATGGTCCTCAAGTGACTCTGGTGGAGAATAATAGAAAACAGTGTTCAAGAGTCAGGGAAGAGAAAAATGTAAGTATATTCCCATTATGCTGAAAGTCAAGATGCCATCCACTAAACTGATAAGACTAAGCTTTAAGGAAATAGAAAGTAGGGCTAAAAAGTGGCAAGGAGCAGAAGAATTAAGAGAGTTCTTAATGGAGGTGAAAGAGATGCTAGGAAATTTCAATACATGCCAGTTATACTTCACCCAGGAGGTAGTATTTAGATTCTCTAATCAATCAAACTACAACTCCTTTTTTCCTATTATAATCTTGTAATTTATCCCTTAACCCTATGGCAGACATAGCATTAAATTATTATAAAGGCATTTACATGTTCTACTAATAAGTGATGAAAATAAAATGGTTTTAAAAATGTGTTAATTTATAAAAGAAGAAAGCTAGTAGATGGTGGGAGATGCCATTATAATTTTGTGAAGAAAAAGGGGGAGAAAGGAGGAGGAAATGAACTCTGGGCTTATAGGGAGATGCATGTTCCCCCCACGGTGCCTCTATTTCAGTAATTGTCATTATTCCTTTTATTTTTGCAGTTGGTTCTTATTTCCCATGTGACAGATGTTAAAGGTGGCATCCTGTCTGGAGAAATTAACTTACATGTGTGTTTGTTTAGTTGTATGTTTCTGAGGCTCATATCTCAATAGCTTGGAGACTGTTAAGCTGCACAATGTGTATACACATCTGAACAATTATTGTCATAAACACAGTTTAGGTATCATCTTTTACTCAATATGCTATCATTCCAAAGATTGTTGTCTATCATATCTTTTTCTTATAAATTACAGTTGTGATTACTATGAATGTTAAAAGTCTAAAGTATTTTAGCTTTTAAAGTATTACTAATCAGTGTCTCATTCTACCTCAAATGCCAGAATCTCTTTCTGCATTTATTGCACTAATTTGTAACATTTGTCCTAGTATTGCTAAAACAATTCTACTAATAGTAATTTGACATATATTTCTTAGACTTTTAGTTTTATAAGGGCAGGTCCATATTTGATTCATCTTATATAACATTGATATTAGTGTATTCATTTTAATTTTAAAAAATCATAATCAAATAAGCACTTCCCTGCTTCTTGCAAAAGTTGCACATATAATGATTTTGATCATTATTGAAGAACACCCAAATCTATCTGAAGTTAAAAAAGAAGAGTTTAGAAGAAAAAGGCAGTTGAGGAGAAAGAAAGACCAGAGAACATAACATGAAAGGAGATAATTCTAATTTCATAGAGTTCTAGTAGGAAATCAATTTGGAACTATCCAATTCCACCATATGAGCCTTATACTTAACTCGTATTTTGTGAATAAATAAAATTCTGAAAGCACATAAATTTCAGTGGAAGTAGCAGAGCCTTTAATTACTTTGGAACTGAATCAGTGACCTGAATATTGCATCTCAGGAAACATCTGAGCCATAATATTTGCTGGGGTGATTTGCTTAGGAATTTGACATAAAATAATCATTCAAAAATTATTTAGAGACATACTTTTTAGAAGGCATTTATGTGTTAGTGTGATCTGGCAATCATAGTATAATTAATACTTAATTATTTGTTTAATATCTAGTACCTATTTTAATTAGAGAATAAAAATAAACTTTACATTTTATTTCTTAAAAAATTAAAACTATTTCTTGCTTTTCTTACACTTATCATTCATGTTTGAATACAATCCAACATCATTTGTTCTATTTGTGAAATTTTGCAACTGTTTTAATAAATTCCCCCAGATAAGTTCTTATCTAATTTTTCATCTTGGTCTTAGTTTTCTTCCACTGCAACCCAAACCTTATGGCTTGATAATGAATGATGAGCAGACATTTGTTTGGCCTAGAGTTCTGAAGGCTGTGATGTCTATGATCATGACTTCTTCCAGGGACTCAGGAGAAGGGATTTGTGTCCTAGATAGGAAAGTAGGTACAGAAGGAAGGATGAGGTGGGAAAGAAATCAGCAGGTAAATTTACCATTTTATCAGAACTTTTATCCCATCATCAACTAACTTCTATAACAGCAATAGTCCCTTCACTTACTTCCTAGCACTCTATATCTTAACAATAGTCCCTTCCCTTCTTAATTCTATCTCATACATTTCAACATGATTTTTGAATGGGTCATTCAAAGCAGAACAATCTCCAACGAACACCTCACACCTCTTAGCTTTGAGCAGCATCTGGTACACAGCCCCTGTTAAACCAGATCCAACATTCTCAAATAATTTGCTGATTTATGCAATAAGTGAAATGGCTTATTTAAATGATTACCTTATTCTAATTCATGAGTATCTCTTTGTTCTTAATTGGATTTTGTGGCAAACTTTTGTGTAGCTCATTGGGGATACTTTTTTAACTCTGGGTGAGGGACTGTTAATCATGGAAATTAAACAATCTACAAAGCATTCTGATTCTTTAATGTCACAGACATTATGATCAATGATTTTCCTTTTGGTAGTTCTGGGGTTTGAAATCAGGGCCTCTCTCTTGCTAAGTGGGTTCACTGTCACTTTGTCTATGCTCTAGACCCTGTTTTGCCTTAGTCATTTTGGGGATACAGTTTTGCAGTTTCACTCAGGGTAGATGAGAACCACATCTTCCAATTTATATTTCCACATTTCCACATAGCTGGGATGACAGAGGAGACCACCATACCTAGCTATTGATAGAGATGATGTCTCACTTTCTATTCCTGCGTCTGCCTCAAATTGTGATGCTCCCAATCTTCTCCAGAGTGGCTGTGATTACAAGACCTAAGCCACCCCCGCTGGCCTCTAACAACTTTTAAGTCAGTTTTAATACATGCAACATACATTTAAAGAAACATGCCGCAGAATAAAGAGTTCCATCTGTAATCCATTCCCAATGAAACATTAACAACCACTCCCAAAGGAAAGCACCTTGGTGTGAGCTTGAAGTGAAGTGAAGGGCTCTACACACATCATTGGAACCAAAACCTGAGAACAAACACATAAGAGAAGATGAAAAGAATTTATTTAATCTGAACTGGCCCTCTCTCACACACAGTGCCATGCCAACAGAGAACTGAACCCATTTCTCCCATAGGGAAAGACAAGAACTCAGAGAGCACTTGGCTTTCTCTCTTGGGCAGAACATGGACCAAGAGAAACATTTTGTTTCCTCAACCCTGGGGAGTGAAACATGCAGGTAGGTAGACTATGGCAAATAAGAGGGACTCGCAGAACTAGGACTCAGATCTCAACAAAGGTCCTAGTTGCTACGGACTCCATGGCACCTTCCCTCAAGTAGCCTGCCCATTCACTTCCCAGCTGCATCATGGAGTGCCCTGTCCCCTAACACGTTCAGATAGTTCATTGGCTTCAGCACCCTGCACTTTTTTCCATCATGCTCCATAAGATGGGTTGTAATAAGGCATCCAATCCTCAGCACCTCTGAGAGGTATGAAATTGCTGGAATGATATAACAAAAAGTCTTGACATAGGTCTGGGCAGTGTCGTTTTCCATTATTTATGTTTTTATTTCTCTTTATTTTCCTTTTTCTTTTTATTGTAAAGGTGATGTACAGAGGAGTTACAGATACGGAAGTCAGGTATAGAGAACCTTTCTTTTTGAATAGTGTCACCCCTCCCTCATTTTCTCCCAGGTTTTTCTCTCCTAACTTCCTTCTTCCTCAAGTGGTATAGTTCACTTTTTTTTCTTTCAATTATTTTTTGCTGTGAAAAAACTGTACAGAGGGGTTACAATGACATGGGCAAGGTAATGAGTACATTTCTTATCAAGCATTGTTGCCTCCTCCTTTGTTTACCTTCCCATCCCTCCCCCTCCCTGCCAAAGTTGTAAAGTTTGTTTTTGACATAACATCTTGTACATCTCATTGTTGCAATGGATCCACCTGTATCCCTATTTAAACAATTTGTTTTTTCCCTTCTCCTCCACAAATTATGCCAACATCAAATAGAATGAAAACAGGGGTTATACCATGGGGGAGGGATATACAAAGCAACAAAGAAATCATCTTATAAATATGTTAGAAACAATCGAAAGAAAGAAAAAAACATTTGAATACTTGTCTTGGGGTTTATTTTGCCTAATATCAACTTGTCTAACCTTTTCTGCTTGTCTCAGGCATGTACTAGTTATTGCAAATTAGGGAAACCATGGGACCTATATTTCTTTGGGCCTGACTTACTTCACTTAATGTAATTGTTTCCAAGTCTTTCCATTTCCTAACAAATGGGGCAATGTCATTCTTTCTGATGGAGGCATAGAATTCCATTGTGTATATATATACCACATTTTCTTGATCCATTCATCTACTGAGGGGCATCTGGGTTGGTTCCATATCTTGTCTATGGTAAACAATGCTGCAATAAACATAGTTGTGTTGGTACCTTTAGTATGGTCTTGTTTGTGATCATTTGGGTAAATGCCCAAAAGTGGGATTGCTGGATAATAGGGGAGCTCTATGTGGAGTCTTTTGAGGAACCTCCATACTACTTTCCAAAGTGGTTGAACAAGCTTACACTCCCACCAATAATGCGGTAGGGTTTCCTTGTGTCCATATCCCCTCCAGCACCTGCTGTTATTAGAGTTCTTGAATATAGCCATTCTAACTGGGGTGAGGTGGAATCTCAATGCTGTTTTGATTTGCATTTCTTTTATGACTAGGGAGGTTAAGCATTTTTTCATGTATCTATTGGCCATCCTTCTTTCCTCTTCAGAGAAGTTTCTCTTTAAGTCTTTAGCCCACTTATTTATTGGGCAGTTGTTTGAGGATTTGTTTTGGGGGGATTTAATTTTTTGAGTCCCAGGTATATTTTAGATATGAGACCCTTGTCCGTTGTATGGCTAGTGAAGATCTTCTCCCAATCGGTGGGCTTTCTATTGGTCTTGCTAGCTCTGTCCTTTGCCATGCAGAAGCTCTGTAATTTCATGCAATCACATTTGTCCAACTTTTTTTTGATTTGTTGTGTTTCTGGGTCTCTATTAAGAAAATTTTGGCCTGTGCCAACAAGACCTAGGGTTTCTCCTATTCCATCCTGTAATGTTTTCAGAGTGCCTGCTTTGACTCCGAGGTCTTTGATCCACTTGGAGTTGATTCTGGTACAGGGTGATATATTAGGATCTAGCTTTAGTTTTCTACAAGTGATTAACCAATTTTGCCAGCATCATTTACTAAAGTGACTGTCTTTCTTCTTTTATATTTTTTAGCTCCCTTATCGAAGATTAGATGGCTATAGGTCTGTGGGTTCATTTCTGGGTTTTCAATTCTATTCCATTGGTCCTGAGGTCTGTTCTTGTGCTAGTACCAAGTTCTTTTGATTACTATGGCTTTGTAGTAGAGTTTGAAATTTGGTATTGATATTACTCCAGCACTGTTCTTTCTGTTGATGATCGTTTTTGCTATTCAGGGTCTTTTATTACTCCATATGAATTTTTGGATTGCCTCTTCTATTTCCTTGAAGAAGGAGGTTGGAATATTGATAGGTATTGCTCTGAATTTGTAGATAGCCTTGGGAAGTACTGCCATTTTCACGATGTTGATCCTTCCAATCCAGGAGCATGGGAGGTTTTTCCACTTCCTATGTTCTGTCTTTATTTCCTTTTTCAGGTTTTTAAAGTTTTCATCATAGAGTTCCTTCACTTCTTTGGTTAATTCCTAGGTATTTTATTTTTGTGGGGCTATTACAAATGGAGTTGCTTTCCAGGTATCAGCCATGCTTTTCTCATTGTTGGCATATAGAAAAGCCATTGATTTTTTTTTATTTTTTATTTTTTTGGGTCCAGTCATGGGGCCTGAACTATGGGCCTGGGCACTGTCCCTCAGCTCTTTAGCTCAAGGCTAGTGCTCTACCACTTGAGCCACAGAGCCACTTCCGGCTTTTTTTCTTTTTGCTTATGTGGTGCTGAGGAATCGAACCCAGGGCCTCAGGCATGCAAGGCAAGCGCTCTACCACTGAGCCACCTTCCCAGCCCCGAAAAGCCATTGATTTTTGAGGGTTAATTTTATACCCTGCTACTTTGCCAAAGTTTTGAATCAGCTTGAGTAATTTGGGAGTGGAGTCCGTGGGATTCTTTAAATATAAGATCATGTCATCTGTGGAGAGGAAGAGTTTTACTTCATGTTTCCCTATTTGGATTCCTTTTATGTTTGCATCTTGTCTTATTGCTTTAGCTAGGCATTCTAATACTAAATTGAAGAAAAGTGGAGAGAGTGGACATCCTTGTCTCAATCCTGAGTTAAAAGGAAATGGCTTTTGTTTTTCACCATTAAGTATAATGCTGGCTGTAGATTTGTCATATACAGCCTTTATTGTATTGAGGAATGTATAGTTTATTTTCAATACGGTGTCTAGTGAGTATCACTGCTGAATTAGTTCAACCTTTGTTCTACCATTTCTGTGTTTCCTCTTTCCCTCCCCAAATCACATGAAATTATATACAAGACAAAGTACAGATATCAAAACAGCAACAAAAGGGAAATAAGAAAAAAAGAACTACAAAAAGTAAAATAAGCTGGGTGCCGATGGCTCATGCCTGTAATCCTAGCTACTCAGGAAGTTGAGATCTGAGGATCATGGTTCAAAGCCAGCCTAGGCAGGAAAGTCCGTGAGACTTGTATCTCCAATAAACCACAAGAAAACCAGAAGTGGTGGTGTGACTCAAGTGCTAGAGTGCTCGCCTTGAGCTGAAGAGCTGAGGGATAGTGCCTAAGCCAGAGTTCAAGCCCCATGACCTACAAAAAAGGAAGAAAAATAAAATAAAAAACCTCTTGTTTCCATTACTTGGAATTCATTTCTACAACATCATTTTATATGATCTTAGGCACATAGTAATTGAGCCCTTGTTATCCTTTCCTCAGAGTATTCTCCTTTGTTCTCAATATGTGAATGTTTAGTATCCTGTTTAATTAATAATTTCCAAGTGTAATTTTTTGTTTTTTACTATCCATTGGGTTTACTTGTAGATTTAGATTTATAGTCTAATTATTATAAATGTGGGAAACCATTAACCTCTTTCTTTAGTCCTAGCTAATTTCACATAATAGAATTTTTTTTTCAGTTCTTTCCATTTCCTTACATTGAATGGGGCAATGTCATTCTTTCTGATGGAAGCTTAGAATTCCACACCACATTTCCTTGACCCATTCATCCACTGAGGGGAATTTGGGTTATTTCCATCTTAGCTATGGTAAAGAATGCTACAATGAACATGATTGTGCTAGCACTTTAGTGTAACCTGGTTTGTGTTCAATTGTATTAATGCCCAGGAATAGGATTGCTGGGTCATATGGAAGCTCTATTCTTAGTCTTTTGAGCAACCTTCATAGGTGTTATTTTTTATATGTTGCAAAAAAGCATAGTGAACAAATCAAACAAGTGTGATTGCATCAAACCAAAAAATCTCCAAAGCAAAACAACAATCATCACAGTAAAGTAGTAATCTTCAGAATAGAGAAAACATTTGCAAACTACATGTGACAAGAGGTTAATATTCAAAATATGTCAAGATAGAATGCAGTAGTAGAACAAGAACAATATAAACAAATGAAAATTTGTTTAAATGGGCAAGGTACCCGAATAGATATTTCACTGAAGGACACATGCAAATAATTCAAGGTTATGAAAATGTTTGTGATCTCTAGAGTAGATATGCCAGCACACCCTAGCTAGGTTCCCATTTAACGGTCAAAAATTTATTGTATGATGTGCCATACGGACTATTATTCTGCCATACACAGCAATGAATTTAAGTTGTTTGCAACAAAATGATTGGAACTGGAAATCATTATGTGAAACTAACTAAACTGGTATTATGAGGCAAGTGTCACATTTGCTTTCATATAAGAAATCTAGTAAGAAATACATGAAAAAATAAGATTGTTTTTATGGGGAAAAGTAGGGAAAAGGCAAATGAAGAGTGTGATGGGTAATAATTTACATGCACCTTTAATGTAGTATAAGGCAATGCAAAAAATTTATAAAAGTGTGGAGAAGAAATAAGAAAAAGTAATAGAGGGGATGAATTTTACCAAAATATTTCATATTAATGTATGGACACAATGAAACCTTAAAAGTTATGCCAGGACTTCACAAATAATCCTTGTTTGTCGCCATTTGAGTAATTGTAATTGCCCAGAAGTGGGATTGCTGGCTCATAGGGGAGCTCTATATTTAGTCTTTTTTTTTTTTAATTTAATTTAATTTAATTTTTTTATGAACATACTGTACAGAGGGGTTACAATTACATGGGCAGGATAATGCGTACATTTCTTATCAAGCATTGCAGCCTCCTCCTTTGTTTATCCTTCACATCCCTTCCCAGCCTTCCCCCTCCCCCCCCCACCAACGTTGTAAAGCTCGTTTTCGACATGAAAACTTGTACTTCTCATTGTTGCAACAGGTCCACCTGTATCCTTAAATGACTTGTTTTCCCCATCTCCTCCACAAGTTATACTGACATCAAATATAGTGAAATCAGGGGTTATACTGTGGGGGAGGGACATACAAAGCAACAAAGAGATAATCTTATAAATGCGTTAGAAACAAATGCATGAAATAAAAAAAGCATTAAAATACATATCTAAGGGTTCATTTTCCTAACATCATCTTATCTGACCTTTTCTGCTTGACTCATACATATACTAGATATTGCAAATAAGGGAAACCATGGGACCTATAATTCTTTGGGCCTGGCTTACTTCACTTAATATAATTTTTTCCATGTTTTTCCATTTCCTAACAAATGGGGCAGTGTCATTCTTTCGGATGGAGGCATAGAATTCCATTGTGTATATATACTACATTTTCTTGATCCATTCATCTACTGAGGGGCATCAGGGTTGGTTCCATATCTTACCTATGGTAAGTAATGCTGCAATAAACATTGTTGTGCTGGTAGCTTTAGTGTGGTCTTGTTTGTGAACATTTGGGTAAATGCCCAAAAGTGGGATTGCTGGGTCATAGGGGAGCTCTATGTGAAGTCTTTTGAGGAGCCTCCATACTGCTTTCCAAAGTGGTTGAACAAGTTTACATTCCCACCAACAATGAAGTAAGGTTCCCTTCTGTCCACATCCCCTCCAGCATCTGCTGCTATTAGAGCTCTTGATTAAAGCCATTCTAACTGGGGTGAGGTGGTATCTCAATGTTGTTTTTATTTGCATTTCTTTTATGGCTAGGGAGGTTGAGCATTTCTTCATGTGTCTATTGCCATCCTTCTTTCTTCTTCAGAGAAGTTTCTCTTATATTTAGTCTTTTGAGGAACCTCCATACTGGCTTCCAGAGTGGCTGAATCAGTTCACATTCCCACCAAAAGAGTAGCAGTGTTTCTTTTGGCCACATCCCTGCCAGCATCGATTATTATTAGTTTTATTGATAATGACCACTAATGGCTATTCTAACTGCAGTGAGATAGAATCTCAATGTAGTTTTGATGTGCATTTCTTTTGTGAGCAGAGATTTGAACATTTCTTTATGTTTTTATTGGCTATTCTTATTTCCTCTTCAAAGAAATCTCTTTTTAATTCTTTAGCCCACTTATTAATGGGGTGGTTGTTTCTTTGAGCATTTTTTAGCAGTAAGCGTATATTAGAGATGAGACCCTTGTCTTATGTATAGCTAGTGAAGATCTCCCATATGTGGGCTTTTTATTTATCTTGTTAGCTGTGTCATTTGCCATGCAGATGCTCTGCAGTTCAGTACAATCCCACTTAACCAGCCTTTCTTTGATATGTTTTGTTTCTGGTTTTTTATTTAGGAAGTTTTGACCTGTGCAAAGGAGTTCTCATGTATTGCCTTTCTCTTCCTGTAATATTTTCAAGGTATCTGCTGTTACCTCAACATCTTTGATCCATTTGGAGTTGATTCTTGTGCAATGTAATATATTAGGATCTAACTTCAGTTTTCTACATGTGTAGAGCCAGTTCTGCCAGCAGCATTTGTTGAAGAAGTCATCTATCTTCCATCTGATGAGTTTGGGTCCTTTATTAAAGATTCGGTGACCATAGGTTTGTAACCATATTTTAATATATGCCTGAATCAGATGACTTGTATCTTTTTACTTTTTTGTATATTAAACGGTGTACTCCAAAGTATTTT
This sequence comes from Dipodomys spectabilis, assembly GCF_019054845.1. Taxonomy (NCBI): domain Eukaryota; kingdom Metazoa; phylum Chordata; class Mammalia; order Rodentia; family Heteromyidae; genus Dipodomys; species Dipodomys spectabilis. Next base: position 7,147,606 of record NW_024870730.1, read on the forward strand.
CATTAACCCCTAACAAAATCAATTACAATTTCATACATTGAATTCCTTTGGGCATAACTTTAACCAGAGGAAAGTATATGCAGTTGAGAATATATTTACTAATATGAAATCAGATTCAAAGAAATTTTTTTTATCTTTGTAAGCAAATACTGGCTGAAGGGCCAATTCTCTTTCTTCTAAAAAATTATTGTTACAGTTACATATGTAAAGTAATGAGTGCATCACCTTTTGAACAGTGTCACCTCTCCCCCCCCCTCGCTCATTCTCTCCCAATTTTTCCACTCTTAAGTTCCCTCTCCCCCAAGTTGCACAGTTCATTTACAACACAGTGTCTAGTGGGTTTCACTGCTGGTTCACCCTTTATCACACCATTTCTGTGCTTCCCCTTCCCCTCCCCAAATCAGATAAACTTATGTACAAGACAAAGGGGTACAGAAATGTATTTGAATGACACTATTTCCCAAATCGTTTCACTATCTTAGCTCATTTTGTTATACAATTTGACTAGGTTTTCTTTGGGAATCTCCAATGACTCTTTTCTTCAGAGTGAAAGCAGTAGATATTCCAGACAATTTTTAATAATCATCAATTAAAACATGTTATTATATATAGAAGTCAATATTGTATTCAATATTATAATACTACAGTGCAGTTTATAATATTTTTTGGTGTAGTGGGGTTCAAATTCAGAGCCTCATGCTTACTCAGAAAGTATTTTACTACTGAGTTATGCCTTCAACATTTTTATGGTGATTATTTTTGAATAGGAACTTAATTTCTGCTGTGAGAATTCCTGAACCATAATATGCATATTTTAGGTTTCCCATCATAGCTAGGCTACCACATCTAGATTCATTGAGAGAGAATTTAATGCTTTTTGCCTGGGTTGTCCTTCAACTGTGATCTTCCCAATTTCAGCTTCCCAAGTAGCTAGGTTTCCAGGTGTAAACCACTGGGCACTCAGCTATAACTTTTGTTGTTGTTCTTGTTGTTGTTCATAGGGCTTAAACTTGAGGCCTGGGCACTGCCCCTGAGCTTCTTTTGCACAAGGATAGAATTCATTCTACCACTTTGAGCCACAGTGCCCCTTCCAGTTTTCTGGTGGTTTATAGGAGATAAGACTCTCACAAACTTTCTTGCTTGCACTGGCTTTAAGCTGGGATCCTCAGATCTCAGCTTCCTAAATAGCTAGTATTACATGTGTGCATTGTCAGTACCTGGGCTATCACTGTTTTTATTCCTGGCTATATAATGACCTCTTTCCTATTAGTTTCACATCTCCTTCTTAGTTAGCTAGAACAATTAAAACCAAATTACTGTGAATGATTGGACATACTCATATATTTCTGGGAAAATATTAGAAGAAATGATAGGTATTATTATTTAATTTTGTAATGTAAAGCAAATATGATTTTCCCAACTTGTAAGTTCAATATAAAAACTATGATGTTGCTTATTTTTCAATCATTGAACTCTCAAATATTGTCAGGCCTTAACACTTTAATGTACGTAAATACAGAGTCAAACAACCTTGGTTGAAACCAAGGTATCTTCATTTGTTTTAGAGTGTTTTTAGTCTATTTCTTCTGCTCTCTAGGATCTTTCTGAAATTAGTTTTCAACTTTGAGTCATACTTAGCAGACTGGCTCAGTTGGCTCATTCTCAGTTTTCATCTGCCCAAGCTGGTCTGCTGAACTAGATGCATTCACTGATAACTTGAATCTCTGAAGATTGACAACACATCTTATGGAAAGAATGAGTTTCCTAGCACCACTGTAGGCCACACCACAGCTGAGCAAGGTCCCTTTAGCCTTGATGTATTGTTTTGTTTTGTTTTCAGTTTAGAGAACATAATGTCCATCCGTGCATATAATATACTTTGGTCATACACATCCCTTTTGTTCACTTAGCTAAGCCCTTATTTTTCTTATCTTTGTTGCAATTTTGGACGCATTTTATTATGAACTTTACTTGGATCCTATTCTCTCTCTTCCTATTATCTCTTTTCTCTTCTACTTCTGATTGGTTCCACAAATGAGGGACAATTTGGTATTTGACTTCTGCATCAAGCTATTTCACTAAACGTAATGACTTCGAGTATCTTCCACTTTCTTACAAATGACATATTTTCACTCTTCTTCTTGGCTCACTCATATGACATAATGTGTAAATAGCATATTTTCTTTATTCCTTAATCAGTTAGTGGACACCATGGCTGGATCCATAACTTGGCGAGTGTGATGAGTGCTATTATAAATAGATAGCTGTCTTTTCACTTCTTGGGATAAATGCCCAAGAGTGGTATAGCAGGATCATATGGCCTTGTTTTAGTTTTTATTTTAGTTTTAATTTATTTTAAGGAAACTCCAGAGATATTTGCATATGGGCTGAACTAATTTGCATTTCTATCAACAATGTATAAGGTTTCCTATTCACATCTAAGTTTTTTCCATTATAGTCTGATAAGATACAAGAAGTTGCCAATGGACTCTGCAATTGGATGGAATGCTCTGTACCTGTCTGTGGAGTCCACTCACTCTGTGATGCAGTTTAACTCTGAAAACTCTTTGTTGATTTCTTTTTGAGAGGATGTCTGGATAATTGTCTATGCTCTGTCTTCTTCTCTTTGGGTCACTTTTCTGTGTCTCTATGGTTATTTATTATGTTTGTAAAATTAAACTACTTTCCTATGACAAGTAAATTAATTAAATCAACATTAATTTATAACAAGAGACAAGGTAGTCTCACAGTTTAGAAAGCTGATTTCATATTTAGAACAAGTAAACTGGCCAGCTTTATCTTCATTGCATAGGCAAACAAATTAGAGCACACAGAGTTGAAATAATTTGCTGAAGATCACAAAACAGCCTCAAGAATTAACCTGGAAGTTTGATGTTCTTTATAATGAACTTCTTAATATCTTGATAGCAGACTCCAGAGAAGTGATTGGATAAAATATATCTTATCATAGTACTAAACTAATAAATGCATATGTAAAAATTACTATTTGCTAAAAGATTAGATTATAGAGTTATTCTGATTTGGTAGTACATGCACAGGATAGAGACCCAGAAATTGTTGATCTAAACTCTCCAATAGAATATTGACTCTATTTTTTTCCTATGCCAGTACTAGGCCTTGAACTGAGGGCCACAACACTTTTCCTTAAGGAATTTGCTCAAGGCTGGCACTCTAGAGCTTGAGCCACAGTTCAACTTCTATTTTTTTTAAATTTTTGGTGGTTAAGTGGAGATTAAAAGTCTCTGCCTATAGGATTATATGTATGAGCCACTGACACCTGGCTTAATTCTACTTTTTAATAGTTTGTTTAATAATTTGAAATGAATATTTTGACTATCCCCCAACACGGTCAATTAAACAGAAGTGTCTTTTAGTCACCAGTGGTTCTTCTCTTTATTATATATTATTATATTATATTATTATATTAAATTGTAAAATGGTATGTTCCTTGGCCATCATAAAAGTATCATTTCCAAACTATGCAGGTCATTTGTTTTAATTGGGAAGGTTAAAAAAATTAGGAGAAATCAATAAGCCAAAGATTTAATGTTTTAGACAATTATATTGACAGTCCATTAAAATTCAATTTGCTTTCCATCTGTTTAAATACTCAGGAACAAACAATGATCCTAGAATTTCCTTGTTTTTATTTACCTAAGAGTCAATTTTTTTATGAGAATTTAATTTGTGACCAAAAACAGGGGCTCTCAACTAGGAATAATTTTCTTTCTTGAGTGAAATTTGTTTAGAATCATCAGTAAATATACACAGAGAAAGTAAAATTCCTCACACTCAGCTGAGAACTGATTTGCTGAAGGGGCTGCTGGCCATTGTTGACCACAGTCGATATATTCTGTGCTGTGTGTAACAGAGCGAAGGTAGTTACTGTTCATAGCATCAATAGTAGACAACAAATAACTCCAGTTGAAAATAGCTGCACAAATGTTTGCACATTTTCCCATTATAATTGTAAAAATTATTTTCAAGCTAAATAATAATGGGGTAAAACAATGATTTTTCTACAAATTTATGACACTTGAGTGTTGAAAGTATCCTAAAGAGAAAAAATAGTTGAGAGTTTTGAAGATATTGACGATATTTGAAGGTATCTTTCTGTTACTGACAGTCAGCATGTAGAAGAGTTCTTGCATGTTTTTCTTGTGCACTGATAAAAATGGCAAGTGGAAAAGAAAACAGAACTGCAATGCCCAGCTCTCCAGTATGAAAAATATTTCCTCACCAAAGACATAAAAGATAAAATTGATTTTCAACAACTGTAAATGTTTTCTCTAGTTCACAAAGAACTGACTTTTCCCAATTTACCACATGTCTAAAAAATCATGATTTTTTAGGGTTCTTTGTAGTTTCCTTTGGGAAAGGGTAATTTGATTTGTGTGAGAGTGTATTTTATTGTTATAGAAGTATTGCAAATCAGATTCTTGGAAATTAGTTTCCCCTTCAGTCTTTTGAGTTAAAAATGTTATGAATTATTAGTATAAACTGATAAATCTGACTCTTTTAAATAAAACTACATCCCTGCTTTTGCCCTTAAGCATAAAAAGCTAATATTTATAAGTCTAACTTTTGTAAATTTTTTATGTCACTTGAAAGGGGAAATGCTTTTAACTTTTAGGCTCTTATAAATGTGGAAAGCCAATATCTATAATCTTTCCATCTTCTCAGCAATAGGCTTCAAATATGTTATAACTATAAAATCTAATTTATTTTTCACTTCTCTGCATCCCATGTCAAATATTTTCTCAGCATAAAAGAAAAAATGACAGAAGTTCAAAATGGACAATTGGTTTAAAAGAAGCAGCAGCAGTGAAATCAAGTTAAAAGCAACCTAAGTAATAGCATGAAGAAAAGAATTATAACTGTTACCCAGGAAAACACATTTTTCAAGTCACATCTACAACAAATTTTGCTGAATTGGATAAATAATTTCAGAGAACATGGAATAGTTGAATAGCAAGAAATTAAAAAAGCAGTTTAAGTACAGACCTACACATGATCTTTAATGCCTTTTCTTTTATGTTATTATGTACTAATTAATTTTATTTTTAACCATTTTTTATCAATTTATTTTTAATTTTATTTTCACACACTACTTCTTAAATGTTAGAGAACAATGACTATTTATTATACAAAACCTTCTCTGTGCAATGGGTGTAACTTAATGCTTTCTCTTTCAGGTCATCTTTGTATGGTCATCCTAAATAACTTCCTTGTATATCACTTCATTTCTGGTGTTGTAATTCTAGTGTTTTGAACCTCCTGAGAAACACTTAAACATCTATCAGTGCTTGGAAAAAAGTTATCTACCAAGCATGATACCATGCATTGTATACATACCTGTACCTTTAGTTTATCTGGAGTCATCTTTCTGTAGAATGTATCCAGCAATGCAGGCTGGTACACACAAAGATAATTGCACTTACATGTAATTATCAAATTTAATTTATCTTTATAATCAAGATTGCAGATGTAATTGAAATACTAATGACTGTGCTCAGGCTTTCGTAAGTATTTGGACTGGTGATGTATACCACCAAAAGCCAATGACCTCGCTTTCCCTTTTTTTTTTTTTTTGTTATGCAGCACAAAAGCACTATGTCTGTGAAGGATGAAGAGGTCATAGTTTCTGCCCTTTAACAACATCCACATTAGCATTTTCACAGCCTTCCTTCATGCTGCAGAAGTAGAGAGAGGTGGTACTGTGGTTAGGGAAATGGGCGAAATACATAAGGACTAGGACAGAAAATGAGCAGGAAGGAGGGATGCAGTTTCAAAGAGTTGTTACAAGGGAGCCCTGCTGTGCTTAGTGACCATGGCAACAAAGAAACTAAGATGATGAGAGAGAACAAACATACTCCCAGAATAAAAGCGCTTTTTTTTTTTTTACTTTTATCAGAGCACTTGATGGCTTTCAGAGTTGAAATAGCCAAGTTCTGTGGTGTATTTTCTTTCCCTAAGAGGCAAATGAAGGTTTTGGCATGGTTACAATGAAAGAATATTGAGAAGGCAGGTAATGAAATGTGGTGCTCTGTGCCCCAGCTGGCTGGACATAGCCTTATGGACATTTCATTGTAAATTACGGACAATATGAACCTACCTGGCAGCTGAGAGGTACCCGGTGCATCTGAAATGATGGCATTGGGAAAAGCAAGTGTCTGCATCAGCATTAGTGTGCTTGCCTCAGCATTAGTGTGCTTGCTGGCACAGCTAGGAGTATATCTGCACAGATGTTTCAGGTTTGTCAGACTCACTCCTTATCAATCACTTAGCCAACCTCATGGCCTCACTAGATAGTCCTTCTCTCAAGTCTGTTGGAAATAAGCAATCTGGCTCTGAGAGCAAAATTCATTTCAGGCAATACTCACCTGGTTAAAACTAATATCTTTTCATAACAAAGAGAGTGTTTAGCAAAGGAAAAATAATTTCTAATATGATTCAGTTCTTGATAATATTTAAAATGTTTTAGCAGTTTATAAACATGTATTTAAACCAGTAGAGACACTATGTGGTTCCATAACATAATTATGCATTGGACTTGTGCTGTCCCTGAGCTTTTGCTCTTGAGGATAGCATTTTACTATTTGAGCCGTACCTCCACTTTTGGGTTTTTGGTGATTACTTGTAGAAAAGAATCTCAGTCTTGGGCTGAGAAGGTGGCTCAGTGGTAGAGCGCTTGCCTTGCATGCCTGAGGCCCTGGGTTCAATTCCTCAACACCACATAAGCAAAAAGAAAAAAGCCGGAACTGGCGCTGTGGCTCAAGTGGTAGAGCGCTAGCCTTGAGCTGAAGAGCTGAGGGACAGCGCCCAGGCCCAGAGTTCAGGCCCCACGACCGGACCCAAAAATAAAAAAAAAATAAAAAAAAAAGAATCTCACTCTTTCTGCCTTTCCTGCCTGGGCTAGCTTTAAATTGCAATCCCAGATCACAGCTTTCTGAGTAGCTATATGACATCACAGGTTTTTGTGTTTTTCTTGCAGCTGATGAGACATCATCTGTCAGTAGGATGACGCATACATTTTTGTTCAGAAGGGTTGAATCTTTCTACTTTGGTGGTGTTTGATACTGTGATGTTTCCTTTATTGTATGTTTCCTTTATAGTTTCTTCAAATGTAGGATTAATGTAGGATAACACATTTTATTATGCATATATTTAGGCTATAAAAAGCACTTGTAAAGCATATAAGTATTGATATGAAAATTAAGTAGTCATTATTTTGCTACATTTTTTTTTTGTCAGTCTTAGGCTTGAACTCTGGACTGGATACTGTCCCTGAGCTCTTCAGCTCAAGGTGAACGCTCTACTACTTCAGCTATAGCACCACTTTTGGTTTTCTGGTGGTTAATTGGAAATAAGTCCCATGGACTTTCCTGCCACAGCTAGCTTTGAACCTCAATCCTCACTTCTCAGCCTCCTGAGTAGCTAGGATTACAGGTGTGAGCCACCAGCACCTGGCTTACTTTGCTGGTTTATTTGGTGAACTTCTTCATTAGAGTTCCTAAAAGGTGGAACCTGTTGCCAAGTCATTCATCTTCCTGTACTGTTCATGGAATAATACTTACACTTTGCTTTTAGATTTCAGAAATGGTGCGAAATATTGCTAACTTAAATACATGTTTGATTTCTATCCACATACTGTCCTTCTATATGATCTGCCAACCTATATTCCATGCCTTTTCTGTACACATAGTCTGTGGCATAAATTACATGAGATATTAGTAGGGAAATGGAAGTCAATGTGCGTTTCCATTCTTCAGGAATGGAAATGCCACTTTTCCAGCTTTGATTCTCCTTTAGGGAAAGCTTCCCATTGTTCCTAAAGTATGAGAACTATGGCCTAAGCATGCCAACCAAGATTCCCATTCTGACTTCTTGTTTTCAACATAAACACACAATAGTAGGTGTTTTGTGTAATATATTTTTCCAAGTAACAAAAAGCATTTTCTAATCTTCCACCTCTATTATTAAATATTAAGCAATAATAACTTCATGCTATTCTCATGTCACAGGTGGAGAAATAGAGACAGAATGATAAAATGATTTACCTGTCATCATAGTAGCAATTGAGATTTGAAACTTATTTTGAATCTCATACTCTTTTTTTTCTGTTTAACAACTCTTTTATTAAGATAACAAATAAAGAGCCCAGTGCTGGTGGTTCATGCCTATAACACTCACTGATTAGCAGGCTGAGATCTGAGAATTTTTAACTGGACCAGAATTATCTGAGCAACTTTTAACCTGAATTAGCTAGCAAAATGGGACGAGGAGAGGTGTAGTTAGAATGATAAGATCATGAATTAAAAAAAAATACCTGAGCCAAAGTATGAGACCTTGAATTAAAATCTCAGCTCCATACTGGTAAAAATGAAGTAAGAAAATAATGCAAAATAAAATAGAATTAATGAAAGTGAGAAGAAAGAAAGCTCAAGAGAGAGGAAGTGAATCTACTTCTGGAGGCTGTCATGGAGATGTTACCCTGTCAGTCTGGTACTATGCCATTTTTATGCATACTACTATCAATGAGAACCCATGTGCTAGAACCTCAGAAGTCAGGTGTTTGCTTCTGTATTTGAATTTTTTTTTGAAAACTGTCAATACTATTTGTTAACACTCCATTCCAGGAAGATGAACTCAATGAAGACTTTCTACTTCACATTGTCCTGCCTTCAAATTTTGAAGCCTGTGTTTATGTTAACAATTCAAAAAGGCCATTAGGAAATACTTCTGAAAAATGTCTTGGCTATGGACTTTTTCAATATCTCATTTAAAAAAAGTCAAAATCTGTTTTGAATCACTGAATAGGAGCTAAATATCGGGGTTCTGGTTCTCCAAGTTCATTTGTCTTTTCACTTCTACTTTATGTTTAGCCTTTAATTTCATTGAGCATTCATGAGATGCATTGTGCTAAGAGGATGGAAATTCAAAGTTTATGCAGCATGTTGGAATTATCCACAAAACTCATCTCACCAGTAAAACACTGTGGGTTTTCCAGCCTATATTTCCTCCAACCTCCTAAGCCCTGTACTAAAACTCAGAGGAAGGGCCCTTTAAAATGGAATGTTATTGCTAGTATTGAAGACATTGGGTCTGCTCAATAAAGATATAAAAGATGACAGGTACTGGTGGCTCACACATATAATCCTAGCTACTCAGGATGCTGAGATCGGGGGATCATGGTTCAAAGCCAACCCAGGCAGAAAAGTCCCTAGAAGACTCTTGAACAAACTACTCAGAAAAAGTTGATAATGGTGCTGTGGCTCAAATTGTAGAGCTTTAGCCTTCAGCACAAAGAGGCTCAGGGACAGCATCTAGGCCCTGAGTTCAAGCCCTGGGACCAGGAGAAGGGGATGGGGTGGGGAAAGATGTAAAAGTCTAGGAAAAAATGGACTTCTAGCATGGATTACCAGTAGTAGCTGGTAACTGACCTGTGGGTAAGAGGAAGGCATTTTTCCATTGTGTAAATTCATAGTCTGTTTTCCTTATTAAAGGTCACACTAGTATAGGCCACATCCTACTGCTATTGTGGTCTGAAATAGAAGCCTTACTCCTGAGTTTTATTAACATTCTTGATTTTTTACAACATAATAATTGTTGTAAGGAATAAGAATTTATACTTCTAGTCTACAGAGATAAAGTATTTGCCAGTTGCTACAGATTTCTTTTTAGGTACAATAGTTTTTTCAGCTCAGCTTGGATTTTTTCAATGTTCATTGAATTTCAAGTTCTGTTTCTAACAAGATTTTTTCTCAATATTTATTGGCAAAACTATGTTTCCATTAGAAGAAAGCATTGAGCATAAAACTTGGCACTTGATATGCTTTTGTTTTACCTAGTTTTGCAAATTCCTTTATAAATGAGTTTTTCTACATATTTGTTACTGAGGAACCATCTGTCAAGGTGTGAATATATTTACATTGTGCATTGACAGAAACCTCATGCACTGGCACAAAATTAATAGCTGCTTTTTTTACATTGCTAATATAGTTGACCTTAAGAAACTACTTATTTTCTCTTTGTCTCCAAATTTTGCCACATTAATAACACCTGTTATTTTTTCCTCTAAAATTACTAGATTAAATAGCTATTTGGATCACACAATGCTTATTGTAGTAAAATATAATATTTGTGTCTCTCTTATCTCTTTACCATGCAAAGGATTTCTAGTTCATTTTCATTTTTATTTTTGGTCACAGAATTTTCTTTTTTCAATATTCCTAACTATCTATTATCTTTAAACAATTGTATAAAAGCATCTCTGAATTTTATTAAAAAGTGCACAAACTAACACAAATATGAGATTCAGGATTTTAGATCAATGAAACTCTAGTATGTGGACAATATTCTCTCCATCTGTCCTATCAAATTCTTTTGACATTATCCTTGAAGGCAAGAACAGGCTATGAATTATGTAATAGTCAATGAATCTCTTCAACTAAATAGTTGAAGAAATTTTACTTTTCATATATTTTTATCAGTGGACATTCTAAGTTCACACCAATTTTCTTTCTACTGCTTAATAGCTTACTAATTTTATTTTAAAATAATTTCTTTAAAAAATAGATGAAACAAAATGATGCGACAAAGGACAAAGGGTGAACCAATGCAACAGTGATACTCACAAAACAATATGCTGGAAATGAACATTACAACCTGTGGGGAGGAGGGTGTGTGTGGTGGGGGAGGAGAAGTGGGAGAAAAACAAGGGAGGGGTAACAATGTTCAACAAGAAATGTACTCACTACCTTATGTATGTAACTGTAACCCCTCTGTACATCAACTTGACAATAAAATAAAATTTAAAAAATATGAAAAAGGCAAGAAACTATAGTAATTAAAGCCATCTTTTCTCAACCTTTAAATAAACATTGGCAGTAGGGTCATTTTCCTAGGGTTCATATGGCTTAAAAATAAATAAAAAATGTCTAAAATATCTTTTTTTGTCCTTATGATTTCAAAACTATTCAGTTAAACTAAATAAATATAATTGATTAGAATAATTAAAACTAATGAATGTTCTTGCTCAAGCAAGCAACTTTTGATTAAGGATAGTTATGTAAAGACACTTTTAGTTCTATATTTCCATGAATCAAACACTCAAGTATATAAGGAACCAAACTTTTTCTTCTTGAAACAAAGTAGTCAAGACTACAAAAATGATCTAAAAACTTGCTGCAGAATATGCTGAAATTTGAAAGGTGGGAAAGAGCCAACAATCTCCTAGCTCAAACATATTTCATATTTCAAAAATTTTTAAATTATTAAGCAGCCCAACTAGAAAGGCAATATTTGCATTGTTATGTGAGGATGTTTGATTAAAGGAAGTGTTCAGTGGTAAATAAAATATAGAAAATTTTATTGAGGAAAGAGAGAAGGAGCTCCAAAAACTCTGAAGGGTTTGAAAATATCCTATTTGGAATCTCTAGTCTGCCTTCCAGGGTTTCATAGTAGAAAAAAACAAGTTCAGGTTCACAGATAAAAGAGTTTCTACTTATGGAAGTAATCGCAACCACAGTGTCAACCTAACTTGTATCGATCTCTCTAGCCTTAGTATCCACAAGAAGACACAAAAAGGTGAAGGCTACACACCTAGATGGTTCCTTAACAGAAGAATTCTTACTTTCCAAGAATAGTTTGAAGAGTTCTTTACTTTTTCTCAGAGTGAGACACAAAGATGTCGTATCTGGTCTCCAAAGGGAAACAATATCTCTATTTGTCAGGACTGCAAAGCAAACCTGTCTATTATTTCGGAGGCAAAAACAACTTCTGGCACTCCAGGCTATATAAACATCTGTGAAAAAATAGTCTGGAAGAAAAGGTAAATCAGTTGTCTTGCTCACAAGACACATAGAAAACAGGAAACTTACAGAGATCCCAACAACTCCACAATTATTTGTAAATTCTTGGTTTCTGAGTTTCACAGATACATTGCAGTGTCAACTACACTAATTTCTGACTGACACATACATTCTTCAAACTTGCTGCATTGATTGTAAGCCTCAGATCTGTCAAGGAGTGTAATTTAACAGATGATTTAATATGGTTTCTTGTTTGTACACTGCAGGATTTCTAGTTTAGTTCAAGCAATTTTGTTTAGGTCTTGTTTCAGAGGGACCAACACAGATGGTATTCATGGCCGAGGAGCAATTATAGAATAGGGGTGGGGGTGGGGTGAAGAAGAGAATCTAGGTCCTTTACATGAGATGTGCAAGAGCCAGAGTTATCCCTTGTCATGACAGATTGTTAAATAAGGTGAAAAAGAATGTCAGTTAAACTGTGTTCAGGGCTCTTTGATAGGAAGTGGCCGTCCTCAAATCAGTTAAATGTAACATGCTCCCAGTGGTTTTGGAGAGCTTTCCTTTGTAAAAGTACAGGGAGCACACCTGAAGCTGAGTGCCAATGTTGCCCTTCCCTTCTCTGGTCTATTTCCACAGAATGGGGGTGTCCTGTGCCAGAAACTGTAAGTTCACCTATTTTGCGATCACTTTCTTTCTGCTTACATCTTTTGACAGAGGGCCAGATGGTAGAGTAATGAAGGACCTACTGTGAAAAGTGTAGATTCTCCTTATTCACTCTTGCCAGTGTGGGCCACCACAGATGAATTCAGCAAACAACAAACTCAGCTAAGACATTGTTATTCTTAAGACTGAGGACCCTGGCCATCACACATCCTGCTTCAGGTGACTGAAGCAGAATTAATCTTGAATCCTCTAAGATTATTTTTGAAGAGTGTGTAAGAGCCTGCCCTAAGGTTGATATCAAGGGAGAGAAAGCGCATGTCAAGGAACAGAATCTTCAGTTTTCAAAGTACTTCTCCTCCACCTCTTTGAGCCTGATGTATGTAGTGACAAAGTAGTGACCAAATTGCCTACAGAGGTTGCCATTTTACTTTAAAAACATATCTAATTTTATATTTTGTGTTGGCACTAGAGCTTGACTCTGGGCCTCTTGTTTTTACTTGGCTTTTTCACTGAAAGGTAGCACTCTACCACTTCAGGTACAGATCTACTTCTAGCATTCTGCTGGTTAACTGGAGATATGAAATACATGCACTTTTCTGCCTCTGCTTGCTTCAAACCATGATTCTCATATTTCGTCTTCCTGAGTAGATATAAATATAGGCATGAGCCACCCATGTCTGGTAAAGTTCCCATTTTAGAAAGACAGGTAAGAGTAATTACTTTAAGTGGATTATTTAAGCACTTATTCCAACGTTTAGTCACTACTAAATGTTTCTTGTGGGAGGTAGGAAACATGCATCTAATACCTCAGTTTTCATACATGGTTGTTTAACTATTGCATTGCCAGAATAAGAACTGTCTAAAAACTGAAGACGTTATGGGTAATACTTTTAAGGTAATATGTAAAGGGGGCTAAAGATAGACCCTTCTTAATTAGCCATGTTTAGTTTACTTCCTAGCAGGCTTGAGTCATTTTCTCAAAGTCAGTCACCAGCATCAAACACAAATTCTTAAACATTCCATGGCTATTTTAAATATAATCCATACAAGAATATATCTTAGTTATTTCTTTAACTTGCTTGCTTTGCATATTTTATGAAATCACTCAACATCTGTTCACCAGAGATAAGACAAAAATTGCAACTAGAAATGATTCTATACTGTCTAACGTCATATGTCAATTTCATTAGGTCAGTACTTACCTAGACACCTTGTAAAATGTGATCCTGGGTGTTACTTTGAGGATGTTTTGGATGAGATTAAGATTTTCATTGGTATAATAAAGCTGGTTGCTCTCAAAGTAAGTATGCATCATACCATTAGATGAAGGAAGATCAGAGTAGAAGGATAAAGATTCCCTTCTCTCAGTAAGAGAAAATTCTCTAACAGATTGTCTTTAGAGTAGAATTATATCACGTACATTACTGTGTTTTGGGGTTTGCCAGGTAATACTTTTGAGGAAATAGTTAAATCCAGATTTTCAGACTTTGTATAGATTTAACTAATAACATAATTACCAAATATTTTTATGACTATGTCTTATATAAAAAAGGCTTAAATCAAATCTGGTGCCAGTAGCTCATTTCTGTTAGACTAACTATGCAAGAAAATAAGACTTGAGGATCATGGCTCAAAGCTAGCCTGAGAAGGAAAGTCTGTGAGATTCTCATCTCCAACTAACCACCATACCAGCATAAATCTGGGAGAGAAAATATGGCTCAAGTGATAAAGTAATAGCCTTAAGTGAAAAAGGTAAGAAATAATGTCTGGTCCCTTCGTTCAAGCCCCACTACTGACACACACACACACACACACACACACATACACACACACACAAGCTTTAGATCATGTCTGGTTGATAAATTCAATAAGATAGAAAATCAAATTAATATACGTTTAGACTAATTATAACCTGAAGACATTAAAGAAGAATTTAAGAATTTTAACTATTAAGCAATTATATGGCTTTCAGTTTCTATACATATAATAGATCAATTGGATTGTATAAGAAAAAATATTGCTCCATTACTACTCTATTATTTGGGTGAAAATTTGTAAGTACTATCTTTTCAAAAATCCTCTAAATTTTGTAGTTCCCAATTTCAGAATATATTTTATAGTATTTGTTTTACATCATCTGTGTCCTTGATATTCTTTCTGAACAGAAACTAACCCTGATGGGGTTTTCTGAATGTGTAAAACATGAAATTATGAAGGAATTCAAATTTAAGAAAAACCCTTGCAATAAGAGTCTCAAGACAAGTATTTACAATAAGTGTTCATTACTATACAATAAATGATATAATGAATTCCTTATGTAGAAAATAAAATCATTCAAACTCAAAATATATTCTCTTCTACGTTATGTATCTTTTCAACCATGATTCAAACTTCTAATCAGATTTTCACTTTAGTCACTAAAAATAATTGAAGTTCAGAGGCAGTAGACCCATAAATGTAAAACACTACTGCAAATATTTTTTGTTAATTTAATTGGGGACCATTTTTACTTTTCTTTTTTGTTATCTTCAGAGTAGCAGGAACTTAATATTGTGCTTATTTAAATCACAGATACTTTTAACTATTTCATATACTAAGCATAGATTTTTAATATGCAGATAGCTAAGCCATTCTTTAGTATGATTTGAGTAGGAATATAAATAAAAGTTCAATAAAAATGTTTATCTACATGATTATATTAGGTTGTTAGAGTTGTCATACCAAAACAAAATAGATTGAAAAGGTGGAAAAGTTAGAAGAAATTTGCTAGCCATAGATGACTCTTACCTGAAATTCTAACTACTCAGGACACTGGCATATGGATGATCATAATTCAAAGCCAGACTGGACAAAAAAGATATTAAGGCATCAACAAATGAATATGTGGTGAACCCAACTGAGTCCATAAATATTTATGTAATTATTATTAAATATGAAATAGCTATTAGTCTGTGTGCAAAATAATAGTTGTAAGTTGTTAATAATTGTTCACTTGGAACCTCCTCTACTCATGACTCTCCTTCACCTGTTGTTTGTTTCATAGGTATCAAAGAAACAAAAATAAAAGTTACATTACTTAAGACTTAAAACTTATTAGCATACATTACTTATACAAAAGGGTTTTATTATAATATTTAAATTGCATATAATGTATTTTAGTCAAAGCCACGCATCTGTGGTACTCTTGCTTAACCTCTTCCCTATTTTTCTTACCCCTTAAAAAATTTTTGTAGATTTCACTTTATTATTCTACTGTCACATATATGTATATATAGCATATATACATATATAAGTTTATATAAACATATATGTATACACATATACCCATACATATATACATTTAAATCACTTCTATCATCTTTTTTTCTCTTTCATCCAGCCCAGTGGTTTCATCTACCCAAGCATTCCCTCTTTTATAATCTTTTACATGTTATATGGATATTCAGTCTACATTCTATATATGATCAAATGTGATATTTTCTTTCAGAGATTGGCTTATCTCACTTTGTATGATAATCTCCAATTGTATTTATTTTTTCTGCAAATGACATTTCTTTTTTTATGGATGAATAATATTCTGTGGCATAAATGTACCCTATATTCTTATCCAAGCATCAGTTGTTGGGCACCTAGCCTGTTCCCATTACTTTGGCCATTTAAAATAGTGCTAATATAAGCATAGATGTATAAGTATCTATTTTCTGCATTGACTTATATTGCTTTGGCTTCAGGCTCAGATGTGGTATACTGGGCCATAAAGTCAACTTGCAAAAATCAGCAACTTTTCTATCTACTAACAAGTAGACAGAAAACAAAGCAAAGAAATCTAGTCTATTCAGAATGGCCTTATAAAATTTTAAATATTTAGGGATAAACATTAAGAGCAGGAATTTACAAATGAATTTGCCTCAAACTAAAATGTTTCTGAACATCAAAGGAAGCATTTCCAGAATCAAAAGACAATCCATAAAATTGGAGAAAATCTTTTCAAGTTCTTCATCAGAAAAAGGATTAATTTCCATAAATATATTTTAAAACTCAAAAATCAAAACAAATAGTCTAATGAATAATTGAACATCATTTAAATCTTTATCACAGAATTGCATTTAAAATGAATTATCACAAAGAACGTGGTAACAATGCTTGACAAGCAAAGTACTCATCCCCTTACTCAGGTAACTGTAACAAGTCTGTAGAGCATTTTCACAATAAAGTAAAATATGAAAACAAAAGAAAAAAAGAAAATGAATTGTCTCCTATAGAAATTAATGCGGATCACTTAGATCATAGATTAGGTCACATTCAAATTTTTAATATCATATTTTTTATAAAGGTATTGTACAGCTACATAAGTCAAGTAATGAGTACATTTTTCTTTGAACAGTGTCAACCCTCCCTCATTTTCTCCCAGTTTTTCCCTGCCAGTCCCTTTCTTCAAATTGTACAGTCCATTTGCAATGTAGTGTCTAGTGAGGATCATTGCTGAATTGATTCATCCCCGTCTCACATTTTCAGTGCTATCTCTTCCCCTCCAAGACAGAAGAAATAAAAATAGCCAATAGACAGATGAAGAGATGTTCAACATCTCTGGCTATAAAGGAAATGTAAATCATAACAACATTGAGATTCCACCTCACTCCAGTTAGAATGGCCATTATCAAGAAAAGTAACAATAAGAGATGCTAGTGGGGATGTGGCCAAAAGGGAAGACTACTACCCTGTTGGTGGGAATGTAAACTTGTTCAACCATTCTGGAAAGCAGTGTGGAGTTTCTTCATAAGACTAAACAGTATATGTCTGAGACAAGCAGAAATGGTCAGATAAGTTGATGTTAGGCGAAATGAACCCCAAGATAAGGACTCAAATTTTTTTCTTGCTTGCTGTTGCTTCTAACATATTTATAAGATATTTCTTTGTTGCTCCCTCCCCCATGGTATAACCCCTGCTTTCACTGTATTTGATGTAGGTATAATTTGTGCAGAGGAAGGTGGACCCATTGCAACAATGAGATGTACAAGATATTATGTCGTAAAAGAACTTTACAACTTTGGTGTGGGGGTGGGGTGGAGAAGGAGATGGGAAGGGATGGTAAGGAGAAACAAAGGAGGAGGCAACAATCAATGCTTGATAAGAAATATATTCATTACCTTGCCCATATAATTGTAACCCCTCTGTACGGTATTTTCACAATTAAAAAAAAAACTAAACATAGAGCCTCCCTTTGACCCAGCCTTATCGCTCTTGGACATTTATCCAAATGACTACAACCTAGGCCATACTAAAGCCACCAGCGCAACCATCTTTGTTTCAGTATTATTTGCAATAGCTAGGATATAGAATCAACCCAGATGTCCCTCAGTGGATGAATGTATCAAAAAAGTGGTATATATACACGTTGGAATTCTATGCTTCCATCCAAAAGAATGAAATTGCCCGATTTGTATCAAAATGAAAAGACTTGGAAAAAATCATATGAAGTAAAGTAAACCAGACCCAAGAAAGATAGGCTACATGGTTTCCCTCATGTGTAATACTTAGAATGGGACTATAAATGTACAGGTAAACCCAATGCATAGTAAAAGACAAAAAACTACTTGGATATGATTAGTAAAACAGCATTCTAAACATTCACACAGTGAGACCAAGGAGGATAGTCTAAGGAGAGGATCACAAGGGCACAATAGCGACATGAGTACAATCCTATAAATTGATGCTTATTGAAATGAACTCCAAGAAATAGGTCACATTTTAATGATTATAAGGATTTTATCACCAACTCTACCTTATGTTTTCCTAAATCTTTTGCTCTTGAAAGTATTGTTGTACAGGGTATCCTTTGCAAGGAAATGTGATGGGCTTAGATTAAAAGATAGGAAAAAGGAATAAGTTCATATATTGATATTTGTTTCTATTGTTACATATGATTTTATTATATTTTGTGGTATTATTGTTAGAACTTAGTACTTGCCTGCTTGCTAACTCAGCTGGTCCTTTACCACTTTTTGTCATGCCTCCATCTATTTTTGATTACCTTTCTGATTGGGCTGACTTAAAACCACAAACCTATGGATCTCAGCCTCCTTAGTAGCTTGGATTCCAGGCATGAGGTTCTACACTTGGCTAATGATTCCAGTCATAATGCATAAAGGTATGTTTGACTACCTGAATTGTATAAGATTGCTAATTTGACAATAAGACTACCACTTCGCTTTATTTAAAAATTTTTCATTTCTAATATTTTATAGTTTAGTTTCATATTTTGCCTCAAAAAGTAAATGCCTTCCATTCTTATCAAAGATTAGGTGGCCACAGATCTGTGGGATCATGTCTGGATCTTCTATTTCATTAAAGAATGCTGTTGGAATATTGATAGGTATTGCATTGAATTTGTAGATAGCTTTGGGCAGTATTGCCATTTTCATGATGTTAATTCTCCCGATCTAGGATCATGGGAGGTTTTTCCAGTTCCTTAAATCTGCTTTAATTTCCTTTTTTAAGTTTTTAAAGTTTTCATCATCGAGGTCCTTGACTCCTTCAACAAATGATGCTGGCAGAATTGTCTATACACATGTGGAAAATTGAAGTTAGATCTTTGTATATCATCCTGCACCAGAATCAATTCCAAATGGATCAAAGACATGGAGGTAAAAGCAGAGACCCTGAAAATATTACAGGAAGGGATAGGAGATATGCTAGCGCTCCTTAGCACAGTTTGAAACTTCCTAAATAAAGATTCTAGAAATACAAAAATCAAAGAAAGGCTGGACAAATGGGATTGCATTAAACTGCAGAGCTTCTGCATGGCAAAGGACATAGCTAGCAAGATAGTTAGAAAGCCCACATTGGGAGAAGTTCTTCACTAATTATACAGCAGACAAGCTTCTCATATCAAAAATATATCTAGAGCTCAAATATAACCCTCCCATAACAAATCCCCAAAGAAACAACTATACCATTAATGAGTGGGCTAAAAAATTAAAAAGAGATTTCTCTGAAGAAGAAATAAGAATGACCAATAGACACATGACGAAATGTTCAACATAGCTGGCTACAAAAGAAATGCAAATCAAAACCACATTGAGATTCCATCTCACCTCAGTTAGAATGGCCATTATCAAGGAAACAAATAATAGCTGATGCCGAAAAGGATGTGGCCAAAAGAGAATGCTACTACACTGTTGGTTGGAATATAAGGTGGTTCAACCACTCTGGAAGGCACTATGGAGGTTCCTCAAAAAACTAAAATAGAACTCCCCTATGATCCAGCAATTCCACTCCTGGGCATTTATCCAAATGATCTCAATCTAGGACACACTAAAGCTACCAGCACAACTATGTGCTCATTGCAGCATTATTTACCATAGCTAAGATATGGAAGCAACCCTGATGCCTCTCAATAGATGAAATGTGGTATATACAAACAACGGAATTTTATGCTTCTGTCAGAAAGAAAGACATCACCCCTTTCATAAGGAAATGGAAAGAGCTGGGAAAAAATCATATAAAGTGAAGTAAGCCAGACCCAAAGAGATATAGGCTCCATGGTTTCCCTCATTTGTAATAATTAGTATATGCCAAGGATAGTCCTGGAAGAGAATCATAATAGTGCAATTGCTATATACATATGACAACACTAAATGACGCTAATTGAAATGAATTCTAAGACATGGAAACAGCAGGTATTTTTATTTTGGGGGGGGGGTTGTTGACCTTGTTGTTGCCAATGTACTGTTTCTAGTTCTTTCTTCTTAATTAACTTCATTTTTCCTTTTCATTTGGTTTATCCCTGGCAATCACTGTGATTCTGGTACCCTCCGTCTTGTATATACATTTATCTGATTTGGGGAAGGGAAGGAAAATAACAAAATGCTGAAAGAAGGGTGACCCATTGCAACAATGATACTCACATGACACTTTGTCCAGAAATGAACTTTACAGCTTCAAGTGTGGGGAGGAGTGGGAGAGGGAAGGGATAGTGGGAAAACTACAAAGGGGTGGGTAACAATGTTTGAGAAGAAATGTACTCATTACCTTACTCATGTAACCGTAACCCCTCTGTACAGCATCTTTACGTTAAAATAAAGAATGTCTTTTGAGGTCTGAGTTTGTCTTATATTTTGTTGGTAAAATATTGATAGTTATAGATTTAGTCACAGATTTTTTTATGAGGATTTTATACTTTGTCTTAGACAGCACTGAGTAGAGTGGCTAAAAATTGAAGCGATCAATAAAATTACATTCTGAGACAGTTTATAAGAATATAATTCAGTTATGATTTTCCCCTGGTCAGTGCCTTTCTCTAGAAGAGCAATTTATCACATTTTAGTATGTGAAATAATTAGCTACCTGTGACTGCTCAACTCAGTGTTATTTTTAAAACTCTTCAAAATATGTT
This sequence comes from Dipodomys spectabilis, assembly GCF_019054845.1. Classification (NCBI taxonomy): domain Eukaryota; kingdom Metazoa; phylum Chordata; class Mammalia; order Rodentia; family Heteromyidae; genus Dipodomys; species Dipodomys spectabilis. The sequence continues at coordinate 7,168,498 of NW_024870730.1, forward strand.
TATTTTACCCATTTGGAATGGCTACATAGCACATATCAACTTGAACCCTTAACTGTATATTTTTTTCCTCCAGCCATAGTTCTTTTATAGATTCTGTGTGATTCTCGTGCTTAGAATCACCCCTATCTGATAGTGTTTCATTATATTCTAATGATCTGTTTTTGAAGTTCATTATTTCATTCCTTTTAATTTAAATTTTGTTGTAAAGGTGATGGACAAAGATATTACAGTTACATAAGTCAGGTAAGGAGTACATTTCTTTCTGACCAGTGTTACCCTCTTCCTCATTTTCTCCTACTTTTTCCCCTCCCGAACTCCTAGTTCCCACATTGTATAGTTCATTTCCAACATAATTCTAGTGAGTATCACTGCTGAATTGGTTCACCCTTTGTCCCACTGTTTCTGATTATCCTTTCTTTCTCCAAATCAAATAAACTATATTCAAGACAAAATGTACAGCAATAAAAAAGTGACATCAGGCAATAAAGCAAATGAAAAACAAAGAAAAAAGAAATAACAAATGAATAAACGTTTAACATCTCTGGCCATAAAAGAAATGCATATCAAAACAACACTGAGATTTCATTGTACCCCATTAGAATGGCCATTACCAAGAAAACTAATAACAGATGCTGGTGTGGATGTGGCCAAAAGGGAATACTACTACATTGTTGGTGGGAATATAAACTTGTTCAACTATTCTGGAAAGCAGTATGGACATTCCTCAAAAGACTAAACAGAGCTTCTGTATGCTCCAGCAATTTCATTCTTGGGCATTTACCTAAATGACCATAAATTAGCCCACACTAAAGCCACCAGCACTGTTTACCATAGCTAAGATATGGAATCAACTCAGCTGCCCCTCAGTAGATGAATGGATCAAGAAAATGTGATATATATATATATATATATAATATATATATATATATATATATATGGGATTCTATACTTTCATCAGAAATAATGATACTACCATATCCTAAGAAAATGGAAAGACTTGGAAAAATTATATTAAGCTAAGTAAGCCAGATCCCAAAAAAACCATAGGCTGCATGGTTTCCCTCATTTGTAACTAGAATATGTCTAGATATTCTAATTATCTTTAAAGGAGAAAAATCAAATATTCTTTCTCACTGGTTCTTTCATCACATATTTTGAATATTATTCACCTGATCATCCGTGAAACTTTTCTGATTTGGTTTATCTCTATTTCAATTACATCTTCAAATAACCATTTATTTTTATTCTATTTTTTCTTTATTTCAATTCTATCTTTAGATAAATTATTTATCTCATATTCTCAAACCACAAATTAAGTCTCAATAAAGACTATAGTAACTTCTATTTGGAATTTATTGATAAGGGTATAAGAGTAGAAATAGAATGTCATCTCAAGTAATGGGAGTGACATGAGAGGACTGGTGGACAAGAACATTCATAATATTCAATGTACATATGTGGAAGTGGAATTGGATAAGTTAAGGAAATATACGTGGTTGAAACAAATAGCAGGAAGAATGTTGGAATGATTGATATAGAAAAAGATGCATTGTATTCATAGATCGACAGGTTGAATTGAAATTTCTTCGTATAACTACTTGAAGATAATGAATAAATATAATAAAAATAAAAACTTGAAAGGCACTTTGCATAACAATATCAGCATTTAGGGACAATTCCAAGTACTTCAATATGATTAAAGGAGCAACCAGAAGAGAGGAGTGGCAAAGATTGAGAGTGAAATGTGAAGTTTGGACCACACATGCATCTATAAAACACAGTAAGTTTTGGCATTGAGAGCTATCAAGGTTTATGGTAAGGGAATAATAACTTTAGGTTTAAATTATAGTAAGATTTCCTTTACTGAAGTACAAAGAGCAAATTAGAACCAATTTTAAGGAGGATAAATGTGTTGAAAGATTACCACATGAAGGCCTAGACTTCTCCAATCCCCACTTTTAATTTGCTTTTCATTTAGTGCTTAGCCCAAATACCTACCACCTTCTCAGAAATAATGTTTCAGCTATAAAGTTAACACATGCCAATTCTTTCTTTCTTTTTTTTTAATTTAATTTTATTTTATTTGAGAACATACTGTACAGAGGGGTTACAATTACATGGGCAGGATAATGCATACGCCAATTCTTTCTTAAAGATCAAGTAGCTTGATTTTTTTTTCTTTTCTTCCCTTCTGCCTTTTTCCTTCTTTGTTAAGTCTCTTTTCTTTGATTCTGGGACTTGAACTTGGAGGCTTTGTATTTTCTGTTTAATACTATTTGCTCCCAGCTGACACTATCACTTGAGTCATGTTGCCAGTTCAGCTTTTTTTGCTGATTAGTTCAAGATCAGAGTCTCTTAGATTTTTCTGTTTGGGCTGGCTTCAAATAACAGCCCTCAAATCACAGCCTCCTGAAAACTTCCCGAATACCTAGGATTATAAACTTGATTTTCTCTATATCACCTACTTGGTAATTTTCAATTTATTTATTTCATGTTTATTATCTTCTATTAAATATAGACAGTGAAAATTGAACCTATTTGCAACTTTTTGTGCTCATAAACAGGAAGCAAGATGAAATAGATATCCAGTTAGAATTAATAAATCTATATAAAGTATGAGAGCACTAATTATGATAGTATGTGATCATGGGAGAGAGAAATGAACCGAAAGTAATGTATTAGAATTCAGGTGATAACCCCATTCTCTTGCTCAGGATGCTTGGGCAAAGGTCTTTAGTCAAGCTTCTGAATTAAACATAACTGAAGAGACACATTCTGTTGATAAAAAAGGAGCCTTGTTGAAATCACTTTATGCTGATTGTTAACTCAGAGGTATCTTTGAAAACATTATATCTTGTTGAGAATATTGGTCATTGTTTGTCTTGCAATTTATGGCACTCAGTGAAAACTAAGAAGCTGGGAAAGAGTCAGGCATGCCTTCTCGTGCTAAGTGACAAGGAGTCTAACTCTTGAAGCTTCCCTCAATGGTGTAATATGCATTCTTTTAATTTGTGTCCCCTATAACCAAAATTCCATACGTAATCATCTGGCTTTTGAAACTTTTGTGTTGCTGTCATGGTGCATGCTTCCTATTTGATAGCTTGATATGGAGTTTAGTTCTAGGTTAGATTGATAATCCAAAATTTGAATTTCCACAAGGGTAACTTGATGGGCTTACAATACATGTATTTTTATGCTAACAATAAGACAAAATAATACATATTTGAGAGCCAAAATCAGAGAGACAAGGCAACCTCTATTTGGAATAAGGGACAAAACAGTCCAAATTGTGAGCAGGTTGAAGAGTCAAGACTCTTCCTTATGAGATCTCTTTCCATCACGGTAGTAATGGGGAGGGACAGATGGGGCAAGTGTGGTCAATGGATGCTCAGTCATAGTTACAGAAAAGAAATATATTCCATTCTTGTCACTGGAATAATGGAGTATTATAGATAATAATAGTGGTAAACAGGAAACTGCATTTTACACAGATTTTAAAGAAAAATGTAAATAAATGAATACATAATTTCACTTAAAATCAATAAAATGTTTGAACAAGTGGATATGCTTACTCAAAAGTACACAATATAAGTGCTAGTGGCTCATGCCTGTTATCCCAGCTACTCAATATGTGGAGGGCTGGGATCACAGTTCCAAACTAGCCAGGACAGATGAATCTGAGATACTCTTACCTCTAATTAACCAAAAACATCCTGGGAGTGAAGGTGTGGGTCAAATGGTAGAGTGCTAACCTTGAGTGAAGAAAACAAGTGAGAGTTTGAGATTTTGAATTCCAGTCTTTGTATGGGTATGTGTGTGCATGCACATGTACACAATAACTAATGTATATGTATATGTGCATCAAAATATGAGATAATATCCTATAAATATTGAAAATTATATGAGATAACTAAAAGAAGGCATACTTGCATAGAAATACTTCCCATGTATAATCTGAACTGTAGATGGCCATTCAGAACTCTCTAGATCTCTAGTTAACATACAGCATTTAAGGGCCAGTGAAAAAATGTGATTCTGATATACCAAGTTCTTCAGATTTATTGTAAATCTTATTATGACTTGACATGGTAAAGTTGTGTGTTCAGAAGAATGGTGGTGAAGAATTGGGGGTCTAGGGAGAGTGGATTGTAAAAGATAAAATTGAAATAGGGAAAATAAGGTCAATCATGAGATACTCTAAAAATCATCTTAGCTCTTTTAGCTTTATTCAGTGAAGGAGACTATACTTTTGGGAGGAGTAATTCTTATATTTTAGAACTTATTTTATTGTAATAGATTGTACAAAGAAAATGGTTTGAAGAGATATATCATTTCCCTAGAGTTAAAGTGGAAGATGCACTGATTAGACTTCAAATGGAAATGAAAATACATATATATTTGGTAGCACTGTCAAAAGCCAAATATATTTCTATTATTTAGAAATTTAACTTTAGAAGCTACTTATTAATGTTTACTCCAAGTAAATATAAATCTGGAAAAATATATGGTAAACTAAATGTGATATAATTAGAAGTGAAAATGCTGTTTTCTCAAGTATTTCTCAAAATTTCTTTAGTAATATTGAGTTGACCTTATTTTAGAACATTATAAAATGCATGTTTTAATTTTACTAAACACTCAGATTGATTTGTTTTGACAACTTCTGAAGATAACAATGTGTGCATATAAGATCTTCTGTACAGAAGAGGTGATTTTTTTGCAATTATAAATAACAATTGTATAACAAATCTCTGTTAGTGACATGACATCATCTTGAAAGACATTAGTGCACTATGTATGTGTGTGTGTATGTGAGAGAGAGAGAGAGAGAGAAAGAGACAGAGAGAGAGAGACGACAGAGAGGGAGACAGAGACAGAGATCCCTTGATGATTCCAACATATGTATATAGGAAAAGAGTCTAATGGAGTCAGGGTGGAAAAATCCCAACTGTTCTATAGGATTCCATTTTAAAGTCTGAAAACAATTAAATGTTATGGAGCTATGGCTTCAAACAATGTCAAAACGGTCATGGATTATAATGATTTGATATGCATATAGACCACAGTAATTACATTTTTATAAGGTCATTTGGTGTCATATGAGTAATTTAATACAGAATGACTCCCTTAATACCAATGAGTAACCCATTTGACTAGTAGTTCTCAAATCCAGTCTTAAATGAGAAGAATATTTGATTAGCACAGATATTTAGAGAAAAAGGATCATGAAGATGGCCAGTCTATTTTGTTTAAACTGGTTAATTATAATAAGGGGTTACTTTGAATGAAGTAGCAATAATAGTTACCAGTCATGAGAGACAAAGCTAATATTTCACATGTACAATTTATAAAGATAGTAGTAGCTAGTAATTAAGTATGAAAACATCTCAATGAGGGAGAAAACATGGCTATAAAATGACATTAGAGGGCTGGGAAGGTGGCTCAGTGGTAGAGCACTTTTGCCTTGCACACATGAGGCCCTGGGTTCAATTCCTAAGCACCACAGAAGCAAAAAGAAAAAAAGACAGAAGTGGCACTGTGGCTCAATTGGTAAAGTGCTAGCCTTGAGCTGAAGAGCTGAGGGACAGCACCCAGGTCCAGAGTTCAGGCCCCATGACTGGACTCAAAAAAAAAAAAAAAAGACATTAGAAACCAGCCCTTAAAAAAAATAGCTCCTGAGTTGCCATTGCTTATAAAGTAACTGAAAGAATTAAAAAACAACAACAACAACAAATTTTTACTAAGGGCAGATTTCTGCACTTAATCCTCTGTAATTATTCAATTGGCTAGCTATAGTTTCCTAGATTAGGAAAGACATAGTTTTGGTAATTTCTGAAATTATATAGTTATTAGAGACTATGACAACTGTCTTGATTTCTTTTGAAATGTGTATTTTTAAAATCAAATAAGACAGCTTTAGCATTTTGCCATTAAGTATAATGCTAGCTGTAGGTTTGTCATACACAGCTTTTATTATATTGAGGAATGTTCCATTGATTCCTTGTTTCTCTGGAGCTTTCATCAGAAAGGAGTGTTGGATTTTGTCAAATGCTTTTTCTGCATCTATTGAGATGATCATGTGATTCTTATTCTTGCTCTTGTTGATGTGATGGATTATTGAACCAGCTTTGCATCCCTGAGATGAATTCTGTTTTATCATAGTGTATGATTTTTTTTGATGAATTGTTGAAGACCCAGAAATCCCACTTTGGGGCATTTACCCAAATCATCACAAACAAGGCCATTCTAAAGCTACCAGCACAACTATGTTTATTGCAGCATTATTCACCATAGCTAAAATAAGGAACCAACCCAGATGCCCTCAGTAGAAGAATGGATCAAGAAAATTTGGTATAGATAGAGATAGATAGATAGATCGATAGATAGATAGATAGATAGACAGACAGATAGACACATACATACATACATACATATATGTATATATAATGGAATTCTATGCTTCCATCAGAAAGAATGACACGACTCCATTTGTAAGGTAATCAAAGACTTGGAAAAATCATATTATGTGAAATAAGTGAGTCCCAAAGAATCATAGGTTCTATGGCTGCCTTTATTTGTAATAATTAGTATACATCTAGGGTAATTTTAACAGATGAGCAGAATAGCTCAATAGCTGTGTATATATGACCATAAAAGATGATGCTAAGCAAAGTGAACTACAACACATGGACAAAGAGATTTTTTTTCTCTGTTGATGTTGTTTTTAAAGTACTATGTGATTTTTTTTGTTTCATTTGTATTTTCTTCTTCCTATGGTATATCTTCTGTTGTCTTTGTATTTGATCTTGGTACGTGGTATTTATTTAAATTAGGGAAGGGAAGGGGAACAACAGAATGGCGAGACAAAGGACAAGGGGGAAACCAATGCAACAGCGATATATACAAGACAATATGTTGGAAATGATTTGTACAACTTTGGAGTGGGAGGGATAGAGGAGGGAGAAAAATGAGGGAAGGGGTAACAACTTTGACAAGAAATGTACTTATTAGCTTACTTATGTGTCTGTAACCCCTCTGTACATCACCTTGACAGCAAAGAAAAAGAATCAAATAAAAGAACATAAAAATTAGCATATATTTTCTTATTTGACTAATGGATATGATTCTGATGGATCTTGTAGGTGAACTCATGTGAAGAAGAAGACATGGAAGCATTGGTAAACTAAGTGAAATAGTTAGAATCATTGATTTAGATTAATAACATAATGGCACTATTGTCACACTTTCATCTGAATTTGAATCTTTCTTTTTTAGACATTGTTATTGTTAACTGTGTCACCATTATGTACACTATACAAAAACTACTAAAGACAACTAGAGGTAAACTTCTAAAGACAACCAGAGGTGGGTTCTGGTGGCTTAGCTACTCAGGATCCTGAGTACTGAGGACCATAGCTGAGATCTGTACAGGAAGGTCTATGAGACTCTTATCTCCATACAACTACTTAGAAAAATCCAGATGTAGCTCTGTAGCTCAAGTCATAGAGCACAAACATTTAGCACAAACAGTCTTGGTGACAACATCCAGGCCCTGAGTTCAAGCTCCAGGACTAGCAAAAAAAAAAAAAAAAAAAAAGAAAGAAAAGAGAAAGAAAAACAACTAGCATAGAATGCTTCTTATTTTTATTATCTTTAAATTGTTGTATGGAGTTGCCATGTTGCTATGTATCACCCTGTCCCTCAATTTTCCTAATTTGTAGGATATACATTGAATTTTATGACTACATTGTCCTCCTTCCTGTCTTCATTTGTCTACCCTGGCCCTTCGAAGCCACTCCCCATTTTCTCCATGTTTATTTTGTTGGAGTTTGAGATAACCTACTCTTCTCTTCTCCTCTCCTCTCCTCTCCTCTTCTTTCCCTTCCCATTGCTTTGCTAAGCTTTCTTTCGCTTCTGTTCCCTCTCATTCCCTCCTTCCTTCTCTTTCTCTTCCCTCCTTTTCTCTTCTCATTCGCTCCTCCCCTTCCATCTCTTCTCCTTTTCTTTGTTTTTTAACAGTAAAAACAATGGAATCCAGATGAACAGATGAATCAGTTTTTTGGGTTTTTTTGGTCATGGGGCTTGAACTCTGGGCCTTAGCACTGTCCCTCAGCATTTCTGCTCAAGGCTAGTACTCTACCAGTTGAGCTACAGCGCTACTTCTGGCTTTCTGGTGGTTTATTGGCGAGAAGAGTTTCATGGACTTTCATGCCCAGGCTGGCTTTGAACCGTGATCCTCAGATCTCAGCCTCCTGAGTAGCTAGGATGACAGGCATGAGCCACCAGCGCCCAGTTTGAATCAGCTTTGTTATATACAAACAATGCTGCCCTACAAATAAATGAAGCATGAGAAATGCATAAAAGAACCTCAATCAATTATTGGTGTCTTTTGAATTTTCCCCTGACTCTACTACATTTCAGTTAATATATGTGTGTACACTTACATACCATCCCAGAGTGTTTACGTATATATTTTAAAATTAATTCTGGCCTACACATATGAAAGAAAACATGTATTCTTTGTTTTATTGACCCTTATTTAATTCATGTATCATGATTTTTCCAGGTCTTTCCATTTCTTTGCAAATGATGCAGTATCATTCTTTCTAATGGATAGTAAAATTCCATTGTGTATACATACCAAATTTTCTTGATCTATATTCAGCCATTAAGGGCATCTGGGTTGATCTCATACCTTGGCTATGGTGAATAGTATTGCAATAAACATGGCTGTGCTCATGACTTTACCTTAGCCTAGTTGATGATCTTTTGAATACATGCCCAAGAGTGGAATGGCTGGATCATAAGGTATTTTCTATTTTTATTTTTTAATTTTGCTAATCCTGGGGCTTGAACTCAGGGCCTTGACACTGTCCCTGAGCTTCTCTTGTGCTCAAGGCTAGCACTTTACCACTTGAGCCACAGCACCACTTCCAGCTTTTTCTGTTTATGTGGTACTGGGGAATTGAGCCCAGGGCTTTATTCATGCTGGGCAAGCACTCTATCACTGAGCCACCTTCCCAGACTCATAAGTATTTTGATGTTCAGTCTTTTGAGAAACCTCCATACCACTTTTCAGAGAGGTTAAACTATATTATGTTTTCATCAACAGTGTGTAGAGTTCTCTTTTGTTCATATCCACATCATCATCTGTTATTGTCTGTGTTCCTGATGACAGCCATTCTAACTGAAGTAAGGTAGAATCTCAGTGTTGTTTTGATTTGCATTTCTTTTATTGCCAGAGATGGTGTGTATTTTTCATGTGTCAGTTGGCCATTTTCACTTCTTCTGAGAAGTCTCTATTTCACTTGTTTGCCCATTTATTAATTGTATTGATTCTGTGAGAGTTTAATGTTTAAACTCTCTGTAAATTCTGTATATTAGATCATTGTCTGATGTATAACTAGCCAAAGTCTCACAATCTGTAGACTGTACTAGCTCTTACTCTTTAGTTTGATGTAATTGCAAGTTTTTCTTTGAAATGCTGTGCTTTTGTATCTTTACTCGGAAAGTTCTTTCCTGTGCCAAGGAGTCCTAATATTTTCCCCAGTGCTGCCTACAATGGTTTCATGTTTTCAGGTCTTAACTTGAGGTCCTTGATCCATTTTGAATTGCTGCTGGTGCAAGGTGATAAATAGGGATGCAGTTTTAGTTTTCTGCATGTGGATCACCAGTTTTCCATGCACCATTTGCTGAAGAGGCTGTTTGTCAAGCCTGAGTTTTTAGTTCCCTTTTTGAATTTCAAATGGCTAGGTCTGTGAGTTTATTTCTGGGTCTTCTGTTTCATTCGTCCTCAGGCCTGTTAGGACTACTGTGATGTATTTAACCCAAAAAACAAACAAGTACAACTTCACTCTTAATCACAGGCAAGACAAGAATTGAAATCTGCAATCACTTGAGACAATATTTATAGAGTATGGTTCTACTAAATTTCATTGTGTTCACTGAATAATCTATTTCTTGATGATACCATAAGTTTATAATATTTCAAAACTATTTTCTTTTCTCACATTATCAATAATTAAGTGAAAAGAAGGGGTAAATCAGTATCAAGTACATCTTAAAGCCCAAACTCCAGCTTTGTTTGAGTTAAAGAGGTTTTTTTTTTAATAAAGATACTTTGTTCACTTTCAGTGACTTGTCTTCTCTGGGCAAAGTGTCACACTTTCTCCATGTTTCCTCCTGCAAAGAGAACAGTTTGGATCGCATACCTTTAGGTCACTCAGTTGGGGGAAAAGTCATTATGTGTTATATGAATTCTGTACCCTTACTCTACCCTGGAGAGCTAACTGGACTATGACTTGCTCTATTTTTAAGAAGTAGAAGAGCTGAAGAGTGAATTATATTTTAAAATATCTAACTGACCTAGTGCATTTACCTACATATTTGACAATCACTCATAAATATTTATGAGTGAAAAAAGGATAATTATAAAAAGCACTTAAATATAACAAAAACTCTACTTCAAATCTAGTTGACAAGATAATTTCTTGCAGGGTCTTAGGGTTAAATGCATTTTTTTTTGCCCCTGTTGTTTAACCTCTGGTTTCTTAACATGCAGCTTTACTTCTTATTTACTAAAGAAAGTCAATAGTTATTTCTTTAACTAATATAACATACTTTATTAAATAGTATTTTAAAGTGCTTATTATAATGATTATATGGACATTTAACCTTTAGTAAGCACTCTGCCAATCATTATGCTCACTACTCTATGGTATTTGTTTTATTTATTCACATATGAAATATATAATGGCAAACTATCACTAATATTTTGTAGAGGATGAACAAAGTAGTAATAAGAGAATTAAAAATGGGAATTAAAACAGGGAAGGAAGTGATTTTGGCCCTAAAAGAGCCAACAGTAACATTTTGTGTGAGGTTTTCCCTGTCTGCAGCCTGGAGAAGTTTGGTAGGATGTGTGCTACCATTGGGGAGTGACTTCTACCTTCCAGAATGAGGGTTAGACTGCTGCTATCACAGCTTACTAATAAAAAGAATGGAGCTACATAGCAAAACAAAATCATTTGTTGGAGCAGAGGTAGAGGAAATAAGTCATTCCTACTATCTGAGATTTGCATACTTAAGGACACTGGGAGCTGAGAAACTGAAAAATAAGTATCTATAATGTCCTTCCTGTCAGCCCAGACAAAAGAATCAACTTCAAAGTGTACAAGAGTGTGCTTTGGAGACTTGAGTTGATCAAATAACCTTGATTAATAAGGAATCCTCAATATTAAGTGGGTAATTTTTTAATTGTGGCATTTTCACAATTGTCACACACAGAATCTATAGAGTGATCAACAATCTTTATCCAATTCATAAAAAATAAACAGCTTATGGCATAGAAAAATATTTCAAGTATACACTATGAAATATCATTCAGCCAAAAATAAGAATAAAATGATTGGATTTGCAGAAAAAAATACATAGAATTGGTGATCACAAGTTTAACAAAATAAACCAGATGGAAAAAATTCAAATCTCTCATACGCTGTCTCATATTAAGAATCTAGAACTTAAAAAATGAATGACAGCCAGGCATGCCAATGGTTTGCATCTGTTAACCAAGATACTCAGGAGGAGTAGCTGATCTGAAGATTAGCTGGCCTGGGAAGAAAGTCCACGAGATTCTTGTCTCTATTAAACTATCAAAAAGTTAGAAGTGGAATTGTGGCTCAAATGGTAGAGCACTATACTTGATCAAAATCTCAGGTCGCAGGATGACCCATTGCAACAATGATACTCACAAGACATTATGTTGGAAATGAACTTTACAACCTGGGAGTGGGAGGATGAGGAGTGGTAAAAGTAGGGGAGAAAAAACAAAGAAGGAGAAAAAAACAAAGGAGTGGGTAACAATGCCCCGGCAAGAAATGTTCTCATTACTTTCACTGAGTACAGCATCTTTACAAGAAAATAATTTTTTAAATGTGGAAAATTAAAAAAAGCAGCAGCTCAGGGACAGCACTCAGGCTCTGAGTTTAAGTTGCAGTTCCAGCATAAAAACAAAACAAAGCAAAAATCAATGACATGGTGGGAACCAGCAAGTATTTCTAAAGGAGAGGGTGATATGGGCAAATATGATTGAAGTATCACATATATGACAATTATAAACCATTTCCTTGTGTATTTACTCCAGATGTGGAAGTCGCGTCCGAAAATTAAAAAATACAATCCAGCACCTTAGGAGGCCAGGGACTAAAAATCAGAAGAAAATGATCCATTCACCTAAAAGGTAGCTCACCAAAAACAAATTTGACATATATTCTCTCATTTTTGGGAGCAAGCAGGGAAAAAAGTAAGTCTTAAAATAAAGGGGGACACCTTAAGAGACAGAAGAGAAAGGAAAATGTCAGAGATAATAAATAATAGAAAAGGTAAATAAAATCGAAGTACATTATATTCATATATGGAAAGAAAATAAAACTGCCTTTGAACAACTGACATACACTTAAGAAAAGACTGTGTTATAATGCTACATATTAAAAGATATAAATTAGTTGAACATTATTGATAACTCAGAAATAAACACATGTAAGTAGAGTCAACTGCTTTTAACAAGGGTTAGTACAACTTAATTCAACTCAAGAAAGTCATCTTTTCTATGAATTGTGGCAGAGCAAAGATATGCATAGGCAAAGAAACACACTGCAGAGAACTTTGCTTTTTGGTATGGATGGTGCGGATTTCTCCCAAGATTTCACAGGGAAATATCAAAATCAAGAGATTAGCACTTTCTGTTTTGTTTTTGTTTTTGTGTCCCAAGATAGAAACTATTTATTTTATTTTATTTTTTTTGTGAATATACTGTACAGAGGGGTTACAATTACATGGGCAGGATAATGGCGTACATTTCTTATCAAGCATTGCAGCCTCCTCCTTTGTTTACCCTTTACATCTCTTCCCAGCCTTCCCCCCTCCCCTCCAAACCTCCCCCCTCCCCTCCCCACCAAAGTTGTAAAGTTCCTTTTCCACATGACAATTTGTACTTCTCATTGTTGCAACAGGTCCACCTGTATCCTTAAAAGACTTGTTTTTCCCCATCTCCTCCACAAGTTATACTGACATCAAATATAGTGAAAGCAGGGGTTATACTGTGGGGGAGGGACATACAAAGCAACAAAGAGATAATCTTATAAATGCATTAGAAACAAATGCTTGAAAGAAAAAAACATTAAAATACATATCTAAGGGTTCATTTTCCTAACATCACATTATCTAACCTTTTCCTCTTGACTCATACATATACTAGATTTTGCAAATAAGATTTTGCAAATAAGGGAAACCATGGGACCTATGTTTCTTTGGGCCTGGCTTACTTCACTTAATATAATTTTTTCCAAGCTTTTCCATTTCCTAACAAATGGGGCAATTTCATTCTTTCTGATGGAGGCATAGAATTCCATTGTGTATATATACCACATTTTCTTGATCCATTCATCTACTGAGGGGCATCTGGGTTGGTTCCATGACTTAGCTATGGTAAATAATGCTGCAATAAACATAGTTGTGCTGATAGCTTTAGTGTGGTCTTGTTTGTAAACATTTGGGTAAATGCCCAAAAGTGGGATTGCTGGGTCATAGGGGAGCTCTATGTGAAGTCTTTTGAGGAACCTCCATACTGTTTCCAAAGTGGTTGAACAAGTTTACATTCCCACCAACAATGAAGTAAGGTTCCTTTCTGTCCACATCCCCTCCAGCAGCTGTTGTTGTTAGAGTTCTTGATTTTTGCTATTTTAACTGGAGTGAGGTGGTATCTCAATGTTGTTTTGATTTGCATTTCTTTTATGGCTAGGGATGTTGAGCATTTCTTCATGTGTCTATTGGCCATCCTTCTTTCTTCTTCAGAGAAGTTTCTCTTTAAGTCTTTAGCCCACTTATTTATTGGGCAGTTGTTCCAAGATAGAAACTATTAAATTTACTTGCTAAGCCAGCCACAGTGGAACATGCCTATAATTCCAGTCCTTGGGAGATAAGAGTTCCAGTCAGAGGTAAAGACCATTATCTCCCACTTCATTGATTATATTTATCAATAAACATAAACATCAGCCTGACTTTACAGTGCAAGGACCTTGCTAATATACAAAGCCAATGTCATTCAGAATGGTACATTTTCAGGTTGCTGATACTGGAGCCACTACTTGTGGCTAATTTAGCAAATTTGTAAAACAATTTCTTCTGACATCTTCAAATACTCCAAAGTAAAAGCACAATAGTTAAGTTGTGGTATTTTTTATAACTTGGGTCTTTTTTATATGGCCTGAGAGAAACTAAGAGGGTGTAGCTCAACAAACACCATTATGTAATTTTAATAAAAATTTTATTTCTCCAGGTAAATCTGTAAAGATTTGTTTCATCTTTTTTTTTTTTTTGTCGGTTGTGGGGCCTGAACTTTGGGACTGGGCACTGTCCCTCCGCTCTTCAGCTATAGACTAGCACTCTACCACTTAAGCCTCAGCCCCACTTCCAGCTTTTTCTGCTTATGTGGTACTGAGGAATCGAACCCAGGGCCTCACGCATGCAAGGCAAGCGCTCTACCACTGAGCCACCTTCCCAGCCCCTGTTTCATCTTTTTACTTACTATTACCAGGGTTCACACCCAGAATATAAAAAGGAGTTAAAAAATTCAATAGTAAAACACCCCAAATAACCTGATTATGATTATTCAAGTAATTCTAAATGATTTTACCTAAGAAATGATAAATATTTAGGAGATCAATATGTTTAACTAGATTTAAACCTTATACAATGTATAGTACAATATACAGAAATGTCACCTGATACCCAACAAATCTATTCCTGCTTTTATATTTTTATATATCAGTTAAAAATAAATTTAAATTTATAGTATTAAAAATCTGGAAATTAAAATAAGAAGGCAAAATGAAGCTGTCTATCATGAAATAAAACTCAAACTTCAAATACTATGGTTTTAGACAGACTCTAAAGGCATCTATTCTATAAAATTCATATTTATTCTAGTTTTACACCTTCCTATCCTTCACCATACTTGACTAAGTTCTACTTTTGTCTTTTGGGATTATAATACTTTCTTCTCCTTGAATAACATTTTTTCCTCTTATTTTTCCTATTTATTTATTTATTTTATTGTGAAAATACTGTACAGAGGCGTTACAATTACATGGGCAAGATAATGAGTACATTTATCAAGCATTGTAGCCTCCTCCTTTGTTTCCCCTTCCCATCCCTTTCCATCCTCCCGCAACCCCCCACCGAATCCTCCTCTCCTTCTCCCCCCCCTTACCAAAGTTGTAAAGTTTGTTTTTTGACATAATGTCTTGTACATCTCATTGTTGCAATGTGTCCACCTGTATCCCTATTTAAACGATTTGTTTTTTCCCTTCCCCTCCACAAATTATACCAAAATCAAATACAGTGAAAGCAGAGGTTAGACCATGGGGGAGGGACATATAAAGCAACAAAGAAATATCTTATAAATATGTTAAAAACAATCGTCTGAAAAAAAAAACATTTGAATACAGTTTATTGTGTGCCCATGAGACATGAAAAGACAGTAAATTTGTTCAACCACTTTGGAAAGCAGTATGGAGGTTCCTCAAAAGACTTCACATAGAACTCCCCTACGACCCAGCAATCCTACTTTTGGGCATTTACCCAAATGTTTACAAACAAGACCACACTAACGCTATCAGCACAACTATATTTATTGCAGCATTATTTACCATAGGTAAGATATGGAACCAACCCAGATGCCCCTCAGTAGATGAATGGATCAAGAAAATGTGGGTATATATACACAATGGAATTCTATGCCTCCATTAGAAAGAATGACATTTCCCCATTTGTTAGGAAATGGAAAAGCTTGGAAAAAATTATATTAAGTGAAGTAAGCCAGTCCCAAAGAAACATAGGTCCCATGGTTTCCCTTATTTGCAATATCTAGTATATGTATGAGTCAAGCGGAAAAGGTCAGATAATGTGATGTCAGGAAAATGAACCCTTAGATATGTATTTTAATGTTTTTTTCTTTCATGCATGTGTTTCTAACGCATTTATAAGATTATCTCTTTGTTGCTTTGTATGTCCCTCCCCCACAGTATAACCCCTGCTTTCACTATATTTGATGTCAGTATAACTTGTGGAGGAGATGGGAAAAAACCAGTTGTTTAAGGATACAGGTGGACCTGTTGCAACAATGAGAAGTACAAGTTGACATGTCCAAAAGGAGCTTTACAACGTCGGTGCGGGGGGGGGGGGGGGGGGGGGGGGGGGGGGGGGGAGGAGAAGGGTTGGGATTGGGGGGGAGGGGGGAGGCTGGGAAGGGATGTGAAGGGTAAACCAAAGGAGGAGGCTGCAATGCTTGGTAAGAAATGTACGCATTATCCTGCCCATGTAATTGTAACCCCTCTGTACAGTATGTTCACAAATAAAATTAAATTAAATTAAAACTGTCATAGAGTTTTCTTATATGTAATTTTCAGAGGAAACTTCTCAAGTAGGTGATATTACTAAGCACATCTTACTAATATGAAAAGAGACCCAAGGAAGTTAAGTAAATTTTCCAATGTCCTTCATAACTTGCAGTATTACATTGGAAATTAAATTACCAATTGTTTTATAAGGGAATGAAAATATAGAGTTCTCAAAAAGATATCATGGAATGCTTGTACATGGTTTATATTAAATACCTTTAAAAATGATTTCAGAAAAGCAGTTAATTCCTCTTTATTATTTCTTTTTTTTCCTTTTTCTCAAATTTGATCAACAGAACTTTAAGTTTGATGAAAAAACAAACCATGACATGACATGAGTACCATATTAAGGCATAATTTCCATTTTGAATACAAAATTTAAAATAGTAAGTTTATTGTTTCTCCCTCAATAAAATAAGCAAAATTTAAAAGGCTGAAAGCCATTTCACCAGAACACTAATTTACTTAAAGAAAGCATAGAAACCTCCCAATTTTTAACTTTCAAACATGAAATTATAAGCTTAGTTGAATACAAATGCCCTTCCCACAACACAGGGGCTGCCTAATTGGAGGATGAGTTTGGTACTATTAAAGCTTATGCACATACATAAATTTCAGTTTCAGCCCTCAACCTATTGGGTAGAGAAGGCTTTCAAAGATTTAAGTGGTCTTTGTTTGTGGAACAAGTGCTTTATATTCACCATTGGGAAATAGGTTAAACCTGCTGTGTCAATTAGCTTAATTGATGAGAACTTCAATTGGTCCTGGGATGTGTTAATTTCCTGAGGTGAGCCTGTTGAGAGAATTAGTTAGGGAAACTTTCACAGTTGGGAAAGCTTTTGAATGCACTTGACTTAATCTGATATTGGATTACCACACTTTCACATATATCAAATCCCCAAATCCTCCTTACTTCAGCACTTCTGATTTCAGGGCAATCTGGCTCTGTCTTTCTGCCATTGTCTTCAGTGGGCCCTCACTTAGACAAAAAAGATAATGTTTGTTCCAGTCAATCCAAGAGACTAGACCAGTGCTTGAAAATTAACGTAGTATAAGGGAAAGCGTTCTGAGGATTGTGTGGTTTCAAGGGCTTATTAAACATGCCTATGTGTACTTGAGGTGGATACATCCACACAACTATATAGACTTTATACATAATATTATATCATTGAAGAAGGTATATATATATATATATACGTATATGCATATATGTGTGTGTGTGTGTGTGTATATAGTATATATACTATATACTATGTGTATGTGTATATTGTGTATGTGTATATAGTATTTTTCTCTCACAAATATGACAAAGCAGGTTCAGAACCAGCATTGAAAACCAAGTAGAAAAGTGTATGTTCTTTCTTTTATACTATCTCATTGAAGATAAACTAGGTAGCATCTGGGAAGAATATACTAAGAGGAATAGAAACATTTGTCCAGGGAGGGTTTGGAATAGAGGTTTGAAAGAGTACTTGCGGGCCCGGTTTCTAAATTATTATATTGCCTAAGTATTTCTAGGCTTTGTAGAGATCCTAGAAAATTCAGGGCTTTCTTTTTCTGTCGCTGTCACTCTGTCCTCTGTCTGTCTGTCTGGACTGTCTGAATCTCTCTCTCTCTCTCTCTCTCTCTCTCTCTCTCTCTCTCTCTCTCCCACACACACACACACACACACACACACACACACACCATGACATACTATGATGGCTGGCAACAATAAGCCAAATGTAGGATTCTAGTTTTACCACTGACTGACAGGTTTTCTCTTTTAACTCTTAGCCTCTCTATGAAGGACTGATAGTTAGTTCATTACCTCATGCTCATTAGTTATGGACCTTCTTTGCTATTAAACTTTTCCATTAATTCCACTTCAATGGCCCATCTTGGAATTGTATTCAACTTTTCATCTCTTCACATGCCTGAAAATCAATGACTCAAATCTAACATCAGTGTGAAATACTTTTCTTTTGAAATATCTACTTCTCCATTGGACCTTATTACCTGAATTTTATACAACTCTCCTAAACTAACATATCCCATCGTCAATAAATTAGCTAACCTAGAAGGAATGGATGCGCTTCTAGAAGCAAATAGTTTCTGAATCATGACAATACAGAACATCTGATGATGCCAATTGAATCAATGATATGAAACTCCAATCTAAAAAATAAAAAAAAACTCAGTATCAAATGGCTTTACAGTACAATTAGTAAGTAATGTTCTATCAAATAGCTAAAGAACTATGCATTATACTATTTGATGAATTCAAACTCTAACAAAATTTTAACAATTATTTTCAAATCTACTATACAAAGGTCAACATTATACTGGTACCAGAATTAGCAGGTGATACCACAAGAAACTTGGAAACTAATAACTCTGACAAACATAGATACAAATAAAATACTTGCAGCTGAATTCACAGCCAATTAAAATGATTACTTGCTATGACCAAGAGAGATTTATTCAATACATATATTTATATTCATATATAATATATACATAAAATATAGAAATATTAATATATTATTATTCATATATAAATATACAGTATATGTAACATGCAAATATATTTTAATGTATAGAACATATTCTCTATATATTTATATGTTATATATTCATATATATGGGAAAAAACCACTTGAAAAGTCAAAATCCTTTCATGTCAAAAATTAAAGGTCAAAAGCTATGTACGAATGACCAAATAAGATAATGTTAAGTGAAATGAATGCCAAGATAGGGGCCAAGTTTTTATTTCTTTCTTGCCATTGTTTCTAAGGTATTTATAATGTACCATATGATTTTTTTGTTTCTTTGTATGTTCTTCCCCCATGATATAAGCCATTTTCATTATATTTGATGTCAGTGCCCTGCATCTTGTATATACACTTCTCTAATTTGGGAAAGGAGAAGGGTAAAACAAAATGCTTAAAATGCTTAAATAGGGATATAGGGATACAGGTTGACCCATTGTAACAATGAGATGTACAAGACACTATGTTAAAAAAAAAAACAACTTTACACTTTAGTTGGGGTAGGGGGGTATAGTTGTGGAGGTGGGAGGGCAGGGATGGTAGGGGAAAAACAAAGGAGGAGGAAGCAATGCTTGCTAGGAAATGTTTACCTTGCTTATGTAACTGTAACCCCTCTGTACAGTATTTTTTACAATTAAAAACATATAAGGGGCTGGGAAGGTGGCTCAGTGGTAGAGCGCTTGCCTTGCATGCATGAGGCCCTGGGTTCGATTCCTCAGCACCATATAAGCAGAAAAATAAAAAAGCCGGAAACTGTGGCTCAAATGGTAAAGTGCTAGCCTTGAGCTGAAGAGCTGAGGGACAGCGCCCAGGCCCAGAGTTCAGACCCTACGACCAGACCCAATATATATATATATATATATATATATATATATATATATATATATATATAATTAAGAGCTCAGTATTGGAAGTAAAGCACTGCAGAATTATAAAGGTTATAGAAAGTAAAATGCAACCATAAGATGGATCTTAAAATTTAGACATAGCTTATGCCTAAAATTCTAGCTTCTCATGAGGCTGATACCTGGATGATGGTTCATCCAAGGTGAAAAAGTTCTTCAGGTTCCAACGTCACTTGGCCAGTAAAAAAGGCCTGAAGTATTGCTCAGATAGAAAATGCCAGACATGAGTGTCTGGGAAGGTGGCTCAGTGGTAGAGCACTTGCCTTGCACGCATGAAGCCCTGGGTTCGATACCTCAGTACCACATAAGCAAAAAGAAAAAAAGCCAGAAGTGGTGCTGTGGCTCAATTGGTAGAGTGCTAGCCTTGAGCTGAAGAGCTGAGGGGCAGCACCCAGTCCCAGAATTCAGGCCCCACGACTGGAACCCCCCCACCAAAAAAGTAAATGCCAGACATGAATAAAATAATTTAACCCTCAGTAGGAGGAGAAGAAGAAAGAGAGGGAGGAGGAGGAGGGGGAGGGAAGGAATAAAGAAGGAGGAGGAACAGGAAAGGAAAAGAAGGAAGGAAGGGCTATAAATATCATATACATGCTGAAAGATTTTCCTCTAAGATCAGGACAAAATAAATAATACTTAGTCTCATCACTTCTATTTAATACTATCCAGCAAGATATAGTTCTAGCCAAGGTAGCCAAGGGCATTACATAAGAAATGAAAGGTATCCAAATGAGAAAATAAAAAGAGAAATTGTCTTTGTTTGCTGTATATATATATATATATATATGCTGTATAGATACATACATATATGCTTTTATATAATTGTGTGTGTGCATGTGCGTGTGTGTATGTGTGTGTTTGAGTGTGTGAGTACTAGGACCTGAACTCAGGCTTTGGCATTGTCCTTTAGCATTTTCACTCAGGGATAGTGCTCGACCACTTAAGCCACAGCTTCGATTCTGGCTATTTTTTGCCAATTAACTTAGATAAGAGTCTCATAGACTTTTCTTTCCAGTCTGGCTTTGAATGGAAATCCTCAGATCTCAGACTTCTGAATAACTAGGATTATGGTGTGAATCACTGATGCCTGGCTAAGAAAGTTATATATACTGCACCAAAATCACTCTGAGACTATAAAGTAAACTCAGTAAAGGTGCATGGAACACAACTTACATACAAAATCAGTAGTATTTCTTTATCCTCACAATGCACTCTCTGAATGAGAAATCAATAAGTCAAGTGAATTTCTTGGAATATAAAAACAGATAAATGAAAAATTATCTGACAAAATTCCTTCTTCATATAGGCTGACACACAATTTTATATGGCTCCACTTTCTAAATTGCTAAGTATTTTAAAGCTGAACATTTAATTAATGTTTTTTAAAAACACCATTTCCCTGAACAAGTAGAATTTAAAAAACTCACATATTGTCTGTTGTTAGATGAATAAGTGGGCATAAGATGTCTTTGTGTCATATTTGACGTCTCCATAGAAAGATTTAAAAGAGAGCCCTAGAATTTTGCTAACCCTCACTCTCCCCTCTATAACATGTACAACTTAGTCAAAATTTTACACATGATTAAATTATGCTGTATTTTTTTCTGAGTGATGATTAAATGAAAACTTATTCTGCCAAATAGTATTTCATCGCTTAGCCCATTGATTCCATTCTATTTTATTTTATTTTGATTACAACACTCTTCATAATTAAGTCTCAGAAGAAAAGAACAAAAGTGAAAAATAGAAAGAAAAATGAATTTGATACCCATATACCAAAATGTAGCTTTATACTAATATAGTAACATTTTCTTCCACAGGATTGGAACCAATCTTTTATGGAACAATGATTATTTAACATTGACTTACAAATCCTAGTCACTAAAGTAAGGCAAAAATAAACAAACAAACAAATGGCTTGTGAATTAGGAAGAAAGAAGCAAAACTATGTCCGTTTGATTGTATTCATCACCTTTTCTGACTTCAACTACCACCAATATTTTCACTGGTCCATCTGAAATTCCATATCAAATGTCAAGAGAATCTCTTTATCACTTTTGTTCTATCAAGTGATTTTTGCCTATGTGATCCTACCAAATTGTAGTAGCAGCAGCAGCAGCAGTAGTAGTAGTAGTAGTAGTAGTAGTAGTGCCTCTGATCACATATTTTAGAGATGATTCTGTTTCTAATCATCCTTGTTGCTTCTAGGTATTTCCCTCCTCCAATCTGAACCTCCTGTTTTCAAGTCACACACTTATTGCAGCCTCTGCCTGTCACAGCTATCTTTTACTTCCTGTAATAACTCTCCCTGCCTCTGGGACTCTGAACTGAGGCATTTATCATTCTCTGCAACATCCTTTCTATCATCACTTTAATAATTTTCTCTTCATGAAAATTCTCCTAATATTTAACTCACTCTACAATGTGATCTCTTGAACTCTACCACAACCATATATTCTCATGATTATAACATAGCAACTTCACCAACTACTACTCTTACCACCCTCCATAATTTCAATAGTATCCCCCCAAATTCTCTTTCTAAATATCTGAAGTGCTCCATCTCCCACAATCCTCCAAAACTCAGGGCATAATTTATCATGTGGCTTCTCAATGTCCCTAAGCCCTCTTAAAGGCAGGCATCCCTCTACGCAAAACAAATCCCATGATCCTGTTATTATAATCACTGCGTTCTCTTTTATATATATACTCAGCCTTTTGCCCTCTGCTTGCGGCCACATCAATAAATATATTTGGGGGAAAAGTACACAATCATGCTAACTAACCACTCTTTATAATTGTGATCATTATGTGATCATGTAACCTAATGGTGCCCAGTAATCATCTTTTTTATTTTGTTTCATCCATTCCTTCACTAAATGCCTTCACTCATTTCCTTTTTTTATATTTATTTTTTTATTTTATTGTTAAGATGTTGTACAGAGGGGTCACAGTTACATGAGTAAGGCAATGAGGACATTATTTGTTGATCATTGTTACCCCTTCCCTCCCTTGTTGCTGTTCCACTGTCCCTTCCCTTCCCTACCTCCCACACTCCTATCCTCCCTAACCCCACTCACCACCTTCCCAATTTAGACATAAGTCTGTACAAGATGCAGGGTACCAAAATTGAGGAATAATGCTGCAATAAATATAGTTTTGCTAGTAGCATTAGTATGGCCTTCTTGGCCTTCACTCATTTTCTTAGTTCCTTTTTTTTTTTCTTAAATTCTAAATCCCATCTCTCATCCTCACTTTTTTTTTTTTTTTTTTTGGTCAGTCGTGGGGCTTGAACTCTGGGCTTGGGTGCTGTCCCTGTGCTCTTCAGCTCAAGGCAAGCACTCTACTGCTTGAGCCACAGTGCCATTCCAGTTTTCTAGTGGTTTATTGCAGATAAGAGTCTCACAGACTTTCCTGCCCGGGCTGGCTTTGAACCGTGATCCTCAGATCTCAGCCTCCTGAGTAGCTAGGATTACAGGTGTGAGCCACGGACGCCTGGCTCATCCTCACTTTTAACTTATGTTTTGGTTACTATTTGAAGGCTTGCTGGATGACTAGAAGAGCCTCTTGCAAAATGTAATTACCAACCTCTTGTTTGTTTTAACATATTTTTATTGTAAAGATACTGTACAGAGGGGTCACAGTTACATGAGTAAGTAAGGTAATGAGTACAATTCCTATTGAGCATTGTTACCCCCTCCTTTGTTTTTCCCTACCATCTCTTCCCTCCTCACCTCTCCAACTCCTCCCTCCCCCCACTCATGAAGTTGTAAAGTTCATTTTCAACATAGTGTCTTGTACATCTCATTGTTACAATGGGTCTACCTGTATCCTTATTTCAGCATTTTGTTATTTCTCTTCCCATCTCCAAATTAGAAAAATGTATATATGAGATGCAGGACAGTGGAATACAGTGAAAACAGGGGTTATACCATGAGGGAAGAATACACAAAAAAAAAAAACAACAAAATAATCACATCATACATTATAAGTACATTAAAAATAACAGCGACAAAGATAAAACCTCTTCGGTACCTATCTTGGGGACCATCTTACATAGCTTTTGACCTTTTATGTTTGTCCTATACATATACTAGTTATTGCAAATAAGTGAAAAATGCCATCAAAGTTACCAAAATATGGAGCTTATTCCTTTTTTAATGTCTTTCAAAATATGTTACTTTTAAGTAATACTTAATGCTGTGCTGAGTAAAGAAAAATTGAAAGTGTACATTATTAATATGTATACCTTTTTAATGTTCTAGAATACCAGTTTTAAGTACAAATGCAAGAAACTTTAATATCCAGGAACCATCAATAACACTCATGAGCTGCAAAATAGAAATATGTGTATATATTTATATTCATATTTTGCAGCTCATGAGTGCATATGTGCTTTGATCCTGGTAGAATACAAATGCTACCCTAAATTAAGTCATTATTTTTCACTTCTTAGACATACAGAGCCTACCTGTACTACTTTTGCCTTCATCTTAATTATGAGAAAGAAAGGCCTAAGAGACAAGGGAACTGTAGGCGTCCTCTCTCTCTCCCTCCCTCCCTGTCTTCCTAGCTTCCTCCCTTCCTCCCTTCTGAAAGACCCTAGTCCCCTAGGATACTTTTGTCAACAGGAGGGCGCCCCAGAAAACTCAGACTCCAGGCCGGGAGATGCAATAAGCAAGAGGAGTTTATTTGACGTTAGTGCAAACGGACTCTCTGTCCCGAGCAGACAGGGAGCCCCAAGCAGCGGCTACAGGCCTTTTTACAGGCAAAAACCACAAGATTAACGCATAACACAAAGCATACCATGATTGGTCCATTTTAAAGGTCATCATATACACCAACAATCACTTTGCCACGCGGGAAATTTTGTAACACTCTTTGTAAAATGATTGGCGCGGGGGACTCAAGGGGGGTGGTTACTTTGGACAATAAGGGTTAGGGGAGTTCACATAGTTACAGACTTGTGATTGGTTGACATTTGGCCCAGTTTGTGGTCTGGCCAGGTGGTCATTGTCAAGGTTTGTCCCAGGGATGGCTTAATTAATTTGGAACTGAGGAACATGTGCTATCTATAACCGCTGTCCTTGTCCTGGGTGGGCTGATATCCGGACATCTGGGCCGGCCAATACTTGAGTTACTGCCAATTTTATCTCCCAGGCCAAAGGGGGTCTGAATGCAAGCATATTTACAGAAGCAAAGTCAGCAGTTAGCAAGTTAATAATGGTAATGGTGAAGTGAGGTTCCTAATTTTTAACCCTTCACTTCCTTTCCTTTTTCTTTCATTCCAGTACAGGTGTTTGAACACAACTTCACACTTGGTACATGGGTGCTCAACTTCTTAAGCTATAACTCCTACACTGTTTTTTCTGGTTATTGTTGAAATAAGCTCTTGCTTTTGGTACAGGCTGACCTGGACAATGATTTGTACTACTTATGCTTTCTTCAGTGGATGAGATAACAGGTACATATTATTGAGTCCAGTTGCTGGTTGATCTCTCTGTCTCAAAAATTTCAAAGATTATAGTAGTGAGATGCCAGGACCTGGTTTTTTCTTTTCTTTTGATTTCAACAATTTTTGGGGGAAAATTCAGCCAATGCAGAAGAATCACTTGAATAAGGAAGCAGAATGTTTCCTTAACCTTTTGCTTTGTTTGAAATACCCATTTTCTGAGTTGGAAGAAAGTTATTATCTAAACTGCAAGTGGTTTTGTGGAGTTGTCACCAGTTCCCTAGGCTTTGTTATTCCATTGTTGCCTTGTATGGATTTTGAATGTCAGACATTCATGCATGTAGCTCTGCTGGGAATTGTTCAAGGGTGTCATGAAGGCTATACATGAGTGAGGTGGTGGAGAAAGATAAATATGTACAACATCCATATGTTATTGCTATACTCATGCTCCTTTTATCTCATTTGGCTTCACAAAAATACTCAAAGATAAAATTATTAAAATTCATGACATCTCCAAAAGAGAATTAAAATTAATAGAAGTCCCTTTAGAATATGAGGTAGTGGGTAGTTGAGTGGATTGCATGCCCATGAAGTTGATCCTGTTCTTTTTCCTAAGAAATAGAAATAATCTGAACAGACCTTCCACCTGACCACCACACCAATGTGCTTGTATGCCTTACCCTCAACTTTCTGCTCATTTTCACATGTATGCAGAATTCTTTCCTTCTACCTATTTGAATCTTAATTTCTCCTTTTGTTGGTAGGCCATTCTTATTAACAAAGGTGTTCTTGTTCCTTATTAAAAATATAAAATGTCTCTTGACCTTGCCATTTAATTAAGCTCCTGTATTATTCATCTCATTTTAGAAGGAAAACATTCTGATAGGAAAAAAATATTGTATTAAATAGATCTTCTCCTATTTGAATTCTCTCCAGTTAAACTCCATAATCTGTGCTATTTGTGATCATTACTGGTATTGTTTTTTTTGTTTGTTTTTGCTTTTTTTGGTAGTGGGGCTTGAACTCTGGGTCTGAGCGCTTTCCTTCAGCTCTTCAGCTCAAGGTGAGCACTCTACCACTTGAGCTACAGCGCCACTTCCAGTTTTCTGGTGGCTTATTGGAGATAAGAGTTCCATAGACTTTCTTGCCGGGGCTGGCTTTGAACTGTGATCCTCAGATCTCAGCCTCCTGAGTAGCTAGGATTACAGGCGTGAGCCATCAGCGCCCAGCTCATTACTGGTATTGTTGTGCTAAGTCAACTGGGATCTTGTGATTGTTTCCTCGTAGTCAGGCACCAGTGGCTCATGCCTCTAATCCTACCTACAGTAAGGAAGAAATACAAGAATTACAGTTCAAAGCCATCCCAGGAAAGAAAATCTGTGAGAGTTTTAATTAACTACCAAAAAGACAGAAGTAGAGCTGTGGTTCAAGTGGCAAAGTGCTACCCTTGAGTTCAAGCCCCTAGATTCTCTTTCCCTCTCTCCCTCTCTCTCTGTCTCTTTCTGTCTCTTTGTCTCTGTCTCTATCTCTCTCTGTCTCTCTCTCTCTCTCTCACACACACACACACACACACACACACACACACACACACACACACACACACTCATATCTTCTTGTTTACCCACCATAACATCTGTCTGTCTGTCTGTGTCCCTGTCGATGGTCAGAATTTTTTTGTGTTAACATGGTTGTGGCACTGAGGTCTTTGGTAATGAAAGACCTGTGGTCTCTGTGAAGACACTTTCTTTCAGACAAGATTAACATGCGAATCGGTAGACACTGAGTGAAGCTAGTGCTCTTTAGAAGTGAGCCTTATCCAAACAGTTGAAAGATGTAAGAGAAAAAAACTCCTGAAGATCTCCCCAAGAAGGAGTTCTGCTGCCAGACTACAATCAAACTTGAGTGCCAGCAACAATTTCCCACTGCAGTTCTATCCTGCAGATTTCATATTTGCCACTCTCCAATTTCTTCAAATCCTTTTCTGTTCCTCGACATCTCTCTCTCTTTCTCTCTCTCGTGCTCTTCTCTCTCTCTCTCTCTCTCTCTCTCTCTCTCTCTCTCTTTCTCTCTCTCTTTCTCTCTCTCTGTCTCTCTCTTTCTGTGTCATATGCTCACATAAACAATTGGTTCTGATTCTCCAAAGAACCCAGAGTATTAGACATTGAAACAAATTGATGTCAGGCACCTAGTTTTGCTGTTGGCATTCAGACTACTCCAGCTGAGTGTCTTCTGCTATTTATTCCCCATTTCCTCAGCTTTAAAGCACTGGAGTTCTGTAGAGTTTATCCCTGACATTCATCTGCTTCCTATTTTTATTCTCTTTTGGTGAGCTCATCTAAGCATATGCTTAAGTACCATCTAAATGCTGGTGACAAATTTTTCTCCAGTAATGAAGTCACTCCTATACCTCAGATTCACATTGGAAGCTATGCGTTTTGCATCTTCACTTGGATGTCAAGTGGGTAACTCAAATCTATCATATTAAGGATTGGTAATAAGCTCCCTGACAGGATGATTGCCTGGGATGCATGTGTCCTGGCTTTGGTCTGCAGAACATATGTGTTGTTTCCTTGAGTCTTGAAGCAATAAATGCTTGCGTGATATTTAGGAAGTGATGAATAAATATTTACTGAGTAAATAATATTTTCAAAATTGCACGTTTTATTTTTTGACTTTAAGTGTCACATCAACTTAATTTCTACATAAAATTGAGAGGAATCTTTAGAAATATCATATATACACTTGTCCACTTATGATTAGATTATTCATATTATCATCTTCTACTAGAAGGGTGTATTATTTGCTACAGTTGATGAGTGCACTTTTCTTAACAGGATAATTATTTGAATATGAGACATCCCTCACAAGCTCACATGGTAATGCCTAAATCTTCAGCTGATGATGATATTTGGGCAGTTTTGGAAATAGTTAGGTGGCAGGGCTGAGCTGGACGAAATGGGTGATTACAGGCATGCACTTTGAGGCTATCAGGAACCCTTCACTGTCTCTCATGGTTTCTCTGTCTCTCTCTCTTGTCTCTCTCATAGTTTCTCATGCTGTCTGTCTGTCTGTCTCTCTTTTTTTCTCTCTCACTGTCTATCGCTAATCCTCACTCTATGTCTCTGGTTCTGTCTGTCTGTCCTCCTCTTTTCTGGTTTCTATGATATAAAGTGTTATATACTACCACATTGCTCCCATAATGATGGATTGAATCCTATAACTCCACGATCCAATAAACTCTCTTTAAATTTTATCTTTTCTCAGATGCTTTGGTCATATTGATAAGAAGAATCTAATACAATAGATAATTACCAGAAACCTGTATTTTAAAATTTACTCTTTTTTTTTTTTGTTTCTTTATGCTGCAACTAGATTTTGAAATCAGGGCCTTTTACTCTTGCTTAGTTTTTTTTTTTTTTTTTTTTTTTGATCAGGTTGGTGTTCTTCCACTTGAGCCACACCTCTACTTCAAGCTTTCTGCTGGTTCACTGGATATAAGACTCACTAGATTGGGCTGGGAAGGTGGCTCAGTGGTAGAGTGCTTGCCTTGCATGCCTGAAGCCCTGGGTTTGATTCCTCAGCACTACATAAGCAAAAAGAAAAAAGCTGGAAGTGGTGCTGTGGCTCAAGTGGTAGAGTGCTAGCCTTGAGCTGAAGAGCTGAGGGACAGCGCCCAGGCCCAGAGTTCAGGCTCCACACCGGACACCCCCCCCAAAAAAATAAAAGACTCACTAGCTTTGTCTGCCCTGGGTGTTTGAACCTTTATCCTCAGACCTCAGGATCCTGGGTAGCAAAGATTAGAGATATGAGTTACTAGTTATCAGCAAAAGCTTCCTCTTGATTTTACATGTTTGCAAGATGAATTTAAACATATGTACAATGATATGTATTCATATTATTGTGTACTATAGAGCATTTTCCCTGTCCTAAAATTTTCTTTGTTTTGTCTGTTCATATTTTCCTACTCTCTAAGCCTTAGTAAACACGGATTTTTTTTTTTTTACCATATCATACTTTTTCTTTTACAGAATGTCATACCATTAGAGTTATACTGTGTATAATCTATTCAGATTCCCTTCATTTCTTTCACTTAGTGATACTCATTTTTCATCTATCTTTCTTTCCCATTTGATAACTCATTTTATTTATAAATGAACAATATATCAAATGGATATAGAAGTATATCAATTCACTTATTATAGACCATTGTCTTAGTCTATTTTGGCTGCTGTGATAAAATACCATAAATTGAGTGGCATAAAAACAGTGTACATTCATTTCTTTATTATGTTTTTATTGTAAAAATACTGTACAGAGGGGTTACAGTTACATGAGTAAGGTAATGAGTATAGTTCCTATCCAGCATTGTTACCTCCTCCTTTGTTTTTCTCCTACAACCCCTTTCTTCCCCACCTTCTCAACTACTCCCTTCCCCTCAGGTTATAAAGTTTGTTTTTAACATAGTGTCTGTACATCTCATTGTTACAATGGGTCAACCTGTAACCTTATTTCAGCATTTTTTATTTTCCTTACCCTCCCAAAATTAGAAAAATGTATCAATAAGATGCAGGACACCAGAATCAAATACAGTGAAAACAGAGGTTATACCGTGGGGGAAGAACATACAAAAGAAACAAAAATTACATAGTACATTATAAGTATATTAAAAACAACAGTAAGCAAGGAAAAACCACTTGTGTCCCCATCTTGGGGTTCATTTAGTTTAACATAATCTTATATGGTCATATGTACATAGCTTTTGACCTTTTTGACTTGTCTTAGACATACACTAGTTATTGCAAATAAGGGAAACCCCTGGATTTATGTTTCTTTGGGCCTGGATTACTTCATTTAATATAATTTTTTCCAAGCCTTCCATTTCCTAACAAATGGGGCGATGTCATTCTTTCTGATGGAGGCATAGAATTCCATTGTATATATATATATATATATATATATATCACATTTTCTTGATCCATTCATCTACTGAGGGGCATCTGGGCTGGTGGTTCCATATCTTAGCTATGGTAAATAATGCTGCAATAAACATAGTAGTGCTGGTAGCTTTAGTACGGTCTTGTTTGTGATCATTTGGGTAAATGCCCAAAAGTTGGATTGCTGGATAATAGGGGAGCTCTTTTGAGGAACCTCCCACCAACAATGCAGTAGGGTTTCCTTCTGTCCACATCCCCTCCAGCATCTGTTGTTGTTAGAGTTCTTGATTATAGCCATTTTAACTGGGGTGAGGTGGAATCTCAGTGTTGTTTTGATTTGCATTTCTTTTTATGGCTAGAGAGGCTGAGCATTTCTTCATGTGTCTATTGGCCATTCTTATTTCCTCTTCAAAGATGTTTCTCTTTTAAGTCTTTAGCCCACTTATTTATTGGACAGTTATTTCTTTGAGGATTTGTTGCTGGGGGATTTAATTTTTTGAGTTCTAAGTATATTTTAGATATGAGTCTCTTGTCTGTTTTATGGTTAGTGAAGATCTCCCAATCCATGGGCTGTCTATTGATCTTGCTAGCTATGTCCTTTGCCAAGTATACATTAATTTCTCATGGTTACAAATATATGACAAGTCTACAATGAAGGAATGTTTGACTCTGGAAACTTCCTGTGTTAATGGCAGCACCTTCTGTGTGTCTTGGCAAAAGCTAACAAGGCAAGCTCTCCAGGCCTTCCTTTATGAGGTACCAGTATCATTCATGAGAAATCTACTTGTGCAACACTACTTTCCTTTTCTGATTAGCTTCAGTATATGGGTTTGGAAAACACACATGTATTGAGACCAAAACAGACGTCTTGGTTGCTTCCAAGTCTTGGCAAGTATGAATCAAACCTATGACCATCCATGCCCCGGTATTTGTGCAAACATGTATTTTCATCTTATTTAGGTAAATGCCCAGAAGAATGGTTGCTGAGTCAAATTAGAAGAATATGCTGAGTTTCTTTCTCTGAGGATTGAGAGCAAATCCCAACATCAGTACATGACAGATGCTGCTGCTTTGTGTTCTTTCAGCATTTAGGGTTTCTCCTGTTTTGCACTCGTGGCCATTCTACTGGGTCTGCAATGGAATTTCATTGTTTTTTCATTTACATCTTCCCTAGTGATAATAAAGAGCGTTTGTCCATATGTCTATTTGTTATTTCTGTATGTTCTTCAGTGGTATATTTTGCTACAGTTTCAAACTTTTAAAAAGTTTTGGGTTGTCATCATGGGTTAGAAGAGCTATTTGTATAGTTTAGGCAAGCAATTATTTGTCAGATGTTGTTTTGGACAATATTTTATTCCTGTATGTGGCTTTTTTTTTCTAGAAAGTATCTCATAAGGTAGATTTTTTTTTTATTTTACTTAAGTCCAGACTATCAATGATTGTCTTCATGAATTGTGCCTAGATACTAAATTGCCTAGATTTTTCTTCTACAGTATCTTCTAGTAGTTTTGTTTTTCTTCTTATCTTTATGTCTGTGATTAATTTTGAGTTATAGTTTGTTGCAGGTTCAATACCTGTGCCTAGATTCATTTTGTTGTTCATGGATTTCCAGTTGTGTCAGCACTGGTGGTTGATAAAGACTGTCTTTGTTTTCTTGTATTTCCTTAGTTCCATTGTCAACATTCATTTCGTGTTATTTATATGGGCCTATTTCTCTTCTATTAAGCTATTGTCTGTCCTTTCACCAGCACTACACAGTCTGCTATATCCTTAGAGTAAGACTTGATCAAGATGTTCTCTTCAATGAGTTTATCCTCTCTGTGCCTTCCCATCTGTTTTAATTCTCTGCATCTTCTCCTCACATCTGAGTCACTCAGTGTTCCGCTGTCTTACCTCTCTGCCTTTGTATTTCATAAAACATTAGGCATTCCCTTCTACTATAATGCACAATTTCTCATTGTATTCATGAGAATATGAGCATACTTGCTTATAGTTTCTTTAAATCTCAATATTCTAAATACCTAAAACACTTCCTGAAGCACAGTAGAAGCAGTGATACAGAGGGCCTGTGAAGTCAAAAACACCAATGGGAAATGAAAGGACATTTTCTATGCCTGACCCAGGATCAACCGAAGTTATCTAAATTGGTGGGGAAACTTGGGAGTTTGGAAAAGTACAACAAGTTTCTTAAAGCAAAGTGATCATATATTTTGTCATCCTAATTGGAAGTTTTCCTTGAGATAAAAAGAAGCACAATTTCCAATTAAGATGAGACAACTGGTATAAACTTGGACTTTTCCTGGCAAATTAGATTTATATGTGGTACTGTTCTCTGATGTGAGATTGAGCAATATCTGAAATAACTGTAGGTGAGGACTAGAGAAGCAACCTAAAATATAATTGTTAATTATTTGAAATAATTTCAAGCATATTTCACAAAATGTGATTAATGCTTATATGAGTATATGTGTAAGGTAGTTTTCCATTTCAATGTAGTGATTTGAGACCATTAAAATGACAATATTAGACAAAGAAAGGAAAGAAGTAGACTACCACTACATGATAGCTTATACTAATGGACTTCTGGAAAGAACGCTACAAGGACAAAGAGTACTCATAGAAAGGGACAGTGATAAAAGCCTCAGTTCATAGTGTGCTGTACAGGAAGTGATGCAGCCCAGCTCAGCATTTCCATGTTATATGAAAACTGGGACAAATGTGGAGATATAAAGAAGGACTCACTGGGTCTGTGTAGTAAATTTAGTTGTTACTTTCTTCCTTACATCAGATTGAAAAATCAAGCACCATGATATTTCCTTCCTGGATAAAAATCAATAACAAACAATGGAAACAGGGGAAAGCTGAACTTTAAGAATTGGTCTTCTTCATGGGGAGATGGCTGACAATGTTTATTTCTGGTTGTTGACCAGAGTAAATCTCTTCTAAAGTTAGCATTTGTCAATCTAAGTAACTTGATGGTGACCAGTTATGTAATCACTCACTCAAAAGCAAAATTAAAAAAAATTCCTGCATCTCAACATGCTCTAATTCTGATTTACAAAACTTGTAAAACAAAGTATCAAACTAGAACCTCTTTGATGATCTAAAAAAACACACCCATAAAATTACCTATTATATTTTATTGCAGGAACTTAAGTTGTGAAGCATGATGTTTAGATAGTGAAATACATTAACTTTCACATTATTTCATATAGTTGTGTGTGTGTGTGTGTGTGTGTGTGTGTGTGTGTGTGTGTATGTGTGTGTAGTAAGTGTATCTAAAATCAACTCTGGGCAAATTAAATAATATAATACTAAATGTAGTCTTCCTGATATGTTTTAAGATTTCTATATTTATCAGTCATATAAGTACATGCTGGTATTTTTTGATCTACCACATAAATTTGTTTTTAAACATATTAATCAAAAGTATCTAAAGAATGTGAGTATGTGAAATAGAAGGTCAAAGTAAGTCAATACACACATTGATCCTCTGAGAAAATGTGGTTTTGAGAACAGAGATTATATTTTCAAAGATCTAATTTGTATCATGGATAATATATATTTAATCTATCTCATTATGTGCAGAGAAGTTGAATTTTTTTCGTTTTCTACACTTTAGATAATATTCTTTAGATGTTTCCTACTTACTGAGCAAGTGAAAATTTTTGCTGCCCAGTAAGACTTGGGTTTACTGTGCTAATAACTTCTTTTTAGTTAAATATTAGCATCTAGAAAATCCATATGGAGTCTCTTCTATATTTCCACTTTTCTTATCTCTAAGATATCAGCAGAGAACATTTTCAGTTTGCAATTTTTAGCTGAGGTTGAGGGAAGGGTCTGTACTCTCTTACTCTTCCTTGGATAGAGATTTGTTGGTCATCTCTACGTGGTCATCTTCTCCGTCCTTTCTGCAGAAGTGACTGGTGAATGTTTGTTCTCTTCTTGCTTGGCTCCTTAAATGCTGAGGACTTCTCTACAGACTTGTTTCTCTCAGTCATTATAAATATTCCTGACACCAATCCTTGATGAGATTCTCTTCTAACTTTTTGTTAGAAATCATTCTAGACCTAGTGCCCACTTGCAAAAATCACATAAAAGTCTCATATATTAACCTTCAAATTGTCAAAATGTTAACATTTTAACATATTGGCTTTGTCATTTTCTTTTGTGTGAGAAGAGAGCTTTGATTTCTTTTCTGAACTAGTCTGTAGTAAGTTGTCCTGTTACCCAAGATGCTTAAATATGTAGTTCTTGAAAGCAATGATGTTTTCTAGCACAGCATAATAATATGATCAAAATCAGCTAATTATGATACTTTATACAATTATTAATAACTTTATTAAAACTTCAATAACTTTTCTATATATATTTCCTTATAACAAAAAGAATCTGCCTCTGAGTTACAGTATACCACATTTATTAATTAAATCTTTTGTTTCCTTAATGTGAAACCATTCCAGAGTCCTTTATCTTTTCTAACACGGATATTGGAAAGTAGAGAGCATTTATTTCACAGAATGTTTGTCAGTTTTAGTTGTCTGATGTTTCCACGTGATTATATTTGGAACATCATGAATAAAAACTTTCTGATTTCTAGTCTAAACTGTTTGCCCTGTAGCAAGTAGCTCCAAAGTCACTTTGTAACTCACAAAGAAATGTTTCTTTCTAGTTACCACCCCAATAACCTTTTCTGTTTCTTCACCAAGGCAAAAAGAAATTTAGGAAACCTTTCACGCTATCTATAAATATCATGAGTCTCTGAGGAGGGAAAGGCACCTTTATAGTCTAAGTGTGTATAATAGCAAGTTTTTATCTTAAAATAGCTTTAGTCACAGATAGAAAATGGAGGGGTCTTTTTCTTTACTTTTTTCTTTTCCAGAACATTACCTCAAATAGTGACAAAAGAGTTGTATCTACACAATATGAATATAAATCGATGAGTTTAAAATCAGAGTCCATTAAAGGCTTCACAGAAATTAAAAGCATTCATAACAAGTTATAAAATAAAGGGATAAAGGAGGAGTTCAAAGATAAAGTCCAAGTATCCTGAATGACAGAACAAGATAGAATCATGTGGAAATCATAAAAACCACCTAATGAACAAATTCAAAGAATCAATAAAGATCTGCAAGAGTTATTAACAGAAAACTTATATTAATAACCAGAACAAAAACCAAGCTTGACAGCAGTACAGAAACAATTCTGTGGTCTAATTAATTTCTTTCAACACTGGCTATTGAAGTTCAATGAAAATCTGTGAGTTTTGTACTGGTGACACTCATAACAAAGAACTAGAGTTATTTGGAGATAGGATGGTAAAGAACCACAGGAATGAAGGAATGGATGCAAAGATCTTGTGCCTGACCAGTTTTGGGAAAATGGTGTCAATAGCATCTGTGTGATATCACGAGGAATTTCAAAAGTATAAAAGTCCAGTGCCTTCATTTTGGCATTGTTATCAGCTGTGTCCACTAACATCTTTCTATCCACCACTTTCTTATACTACTGAAAGGAGTAGCACCAACAGGACAAAACCTTTTGAAATATACTTAATAAAATATGGTAAAATATGCACACCGAATAACTACAAAACATTAAGAGATGTAGGGATATAGTCCATGCTAAAAATTTAATAATTAATAATTTAATATTTAATAATTTTAAGATACTTATTTTCTCCTAAATGGTTTATGGAATAAATTAAATCCCAATCAAATGTGTGCAGGGTCATTTCTATAGAAATTGATCTAGTGATTAAAATTATATGCAATTAAAGTATTTAATGTAATAAAAACAATTGTTGAAAAGAACACCCTTGAAGAACTTATACTTTTCAATTTAAAGATATATTTGAAAGCTACAATAATCAGGGTTGTAATATATCACTGTGAGTGATGCTCAAAATAGAAATATTGGATGGTGAACTGATTTCCAACAAAGGCATGAAGGTAATTCAGTAGAAAAAATAATATGTCATTTCAAATAGAAAAGATACAGAAAGAACTTGCAAATGGATTCATGGAAGAAAAGACCTGATCATTACCTAACATTACATACTTCTCTAACTGAAATGGTTTATAGATGTAAACATGAAAACTTAAGTTATAAAAATTCTTCTAGGACGAAATGTTCATAAATTTGAGGTAGTTCCTAGATATCATAATTTAAATGTTATAAAAAACTTCTGTTTCTCCAATAGGCATTAAGAAAATGAAAAGTCAATGTGTACTGTACAAATGTCTTTTCTTGTCCTCTCCACACATGCACATAAATACATACATATGCAAATAGTCAGATGATATTTATTAGGGAATTTAAAAGAATATTTATAAATAGTAGCCAAAAGCAATCAAATTTTTAATAGAACGAAGGAGATATATTAATATATGTGAGGTATCTTAAAAGATTTCAAGTTTAGTAGCTTTTAATGGAATTTACAACAATAATGAGATTTCACTACATACTGTTATAACTGCTAAAACTAAAGACTGACAATACAAAGAATCTTTGGCCAGGATTTGGAAAAGCTCTAATTGGTCATTGATTTGGAAAGTAGTTTGACAATTTATTACACGTTGAACTCATGCTTTTTATACTATTATTGTGGATCAAAATTTAATTCATAGTTAGAGCACAAACTGATCTGAATATACAGTTGTTGTAGATATAATCAGTTCAGTGAGGATGAACTCATACTAGAGCAATAAGGGCCTCTATTCCAATACCACTGGAATTCACATAAAAAAAGGAGATTTGGACCCAGAGAGAGGCACAGAGGGAAAATTATTTGTAAAGCAGAAAGAAGAAGTCAGAGTGATGTTTACAAGCCAGAGATTGTCAGAAAACTACTGGAACTTCAGACAGAAGCTTGGAGCAGATTCTTCCTTGCAGCTTTTTGAAGGAACAACCCTCACAACAGCTTGCTTTTCAGTACTGCAGTACATTTTGTTGTTTCACTTACCCAATCTGGGCTAATTTGCTATAGTT
Organism: Dipodomys spectabilis; assembly: GCF_019054845.1. NCBI lineage: Eukaryota > Metazoa > Chordata > Mammalia > Rodentia > Heteromyidae > Dipodomys > Dipodomys spectabilis. The sequence goes on from NW_024870730.1 coordinate 7,205,764, forward strand.
GCCTTGGTCAACTAACACAGTCCCACCATTGTGCTGTCACATATCTTTAGAAAAGAAATGAAAATGTGTCTCCAAGAATGAATTCTACAAGGGTATTCAGATTTGTTCATAAAATGCTCCACCTGCAAAGAACCTGGTTGCTCACTAGTAGATTAATGGATAAGTAAATGAACTTTGGAGTTTTATATAACAAAATACTATGCAGTAATACAAAGAACCAAGCCTTATGAAGTGGCGCTGTGGCTCAAGCAGTAGAGCAACGGCCTTGAGCTCAAGAGCTGAAGGACAGAGCCCAGGCCCAGAGTTCAAGCCCCATGACCGACCATAGACAAGTATATTGAAATCACAAAAATATGCTGAATAAAAGAGATTCTACTGTAGTTATTCTATGTATATTGATGTCTAGAAAATTATACATATCTGATCGGTAGTTGGCAGAACCAGGATAAGGGATTGATTTTGAGAAGTTCTAGAGATGTCTTCTTGGTGATGAAACTATATTTTGGTTATGGTGTTACTTTTATTTCATTAAAATACGTCTTTCCAGTGTTATAAATTTTAACTCACGAAATACGATGTTTTAAAAATAAAATATGAATAAACAAATGTGTGTTTAAGCCAGGCACCAGTGGCTCACACCTGTAATCCTAGGTACTCAGAAGGTTATGATCTGATGATTGTGGTTTGAAGCCAGCCCAGGCAGAAAAGTCACTTTGAAACTCTAATCTCCAATAAATGACTCAAAAAATCCAGAAGTGCTATGGCTCAAGAGGTAGAGTGCTAACCTTGAGCATGAGGCTTGGGGACAGTACCCTGGCCCTGAGTTCAAACCACAGGATGGGAAATAAAACCAAATAAATAAAAATAAACAAATAATTAAATAAAATACTTGGAAGCTTTAGGTTTGTCCTCTTATTTTCAAAGTTTCAGAGAGTTGGTTGAAGTTATTTATATTAGAAGTCCTGGTTGCAGATTGATTGTGTTAGAGCATTTCTGTGAACAACAGAGGAAAGAAACAAGGTTTAAAATCATCAAGAACTTAGTTAAGGTTATATTCATGGTGCTTTTTATGATACCTAATTCAATATCCCTCAAACTGGGCTGCATATGTAATTACCTCAAAGAATGCTTACACCTGGATCCACACTGTTTTAAAACTTTTTAACTGTCCAGGAAATAGAATTTTAAAAGTTTTCTCCTTGATTACTTTCATCCAATATAGATAGATGCCTTGAGTAATGTAGCATTATTGAATGACTAACCACCTGTAGTACTTGATAGAAATCAATAGTTTTCATGACAGTAAGTTTAAAATATGAGAAAAAATGATAGATGAAAACCGTCTTAGTGAGACTTGTATTCAAATCACCACTTTTGCAAGTTTTATCTGAAATATGTCTGAGACAAGCAGAAACGGTCAGATAAGTTGATGTTAAGTGAAACGAACCCCAAGATAAGTATTCAAATGGTTTTTCTTTCTTAGTATTGTTTCTAACATATTTATAAGATGATTTCTTTGTTACTTTGTATGTCCCTCCCCCACGGTATAACCCCTGTTTTCACTGTATTTGATGTTGGTATAATTTGTGGAGGGGAAGGGAAAAAAACAAATTGTTTAAATAGGAATACAGGTGGACCCATTGCAACAATGAGATGTACAAGAAGTTATGTCAAAATGATTTTATCTCAAGTAATAGAAGTCAGTTTCTGGAGATCATTTGCCATAAGTATAATTATGAGTGTGACATGTGCTTAACCTATTTTCAGTCTAGCAAGGATCTGAAATTGTTTGAAAATAACAATCTGCAAGCAAACCAAAATTTAAATGGCATTTCCTGCTGTGGTTAGCTAACACAGCTTCAGATTTCTTTTTTTTTGGGGGGGGGGTCCAGTCGAGGGTCTGAACTCTGGGCCTGGGTGCTGTCCCTCAGCTCTTCAGCTCAAGGCTAACGCTCTACCACTTGAGCCACAGCACCACTTCCGGCTTAGATTTCTTATTTGACATATTTCCACTTCCTGAGTTATTGTTTTTTTGCTTTGTTTCCTCACACATTTGATATAATACTTTTCTCTAAAGAAATCAAACCAAAGAATTTTAGAAATGTTAAAGAATAGTATTAATTCTCAAAATGTCTACAAAATTGTTTAAAATTCTAGCATTTATGCTTTCTCTAGGGCGATGTTATCACAGTGAGAAAACAGGAACATATCAAAATCTGACTCTTATGGGAAATATTACAATGGAATAAGTATTTTGTCTTCTGCATAAGATACACAAAAAGAAATTGATTTTAACAGATAACTAAAATTTAAACCAACTTACTTTAGTTTTTCTATCATAGAAATAGATACTAAATAATTTAAGTAACATACTTGCCAGGATAACAAATAGAACTTGCATAAAGGATTTATGGTGTGTTTAACAGTTTTCAAGTTATTTTCTATAGGAAAAAATGCAGTAAGCAGTTACAGCAGTCAATTCTACGTATACCTGTCATCAACCTGGAGAAAATTAAAATAATCAATGTGAATTCACCCTTGTTTTCTTGTATTAAGCATATCCTAGCATGAGTATATGTTAGTTTTCATTTGCAATTACTCAACTGATGCTGTATTGAAAGAGAAATTTCTTGCTCTGTCTGAACACTGTATGTTTCTTGGCATCACACATTAGTAGAGGAACATACCTTTGAGGTAATGGATGGTTAAGACGTAGTAGGAAAACTGAAGACATTAATGTCAAAATAACATGAAATAAGACCATTTTATTCTATTTTACTAATTTCATCCATTCATCATACTTAGCCATTAGCTTTCAATCTTTTCACACTATTAAGTAAAAATGTGACATTATATACTCATCTTTTTGTTTTATATACATGCTGTAGATGTATGATTGTTTTCTCTTTCAAATGGTTATATTACCCATGAGGAAAGAAACTACTTCTTTAGGCTCCCAGAGAGTGCAGAACAATGACTGGAATCTGAAGGCATATATTAATCTTGATTCCATAATCAATTGTCATTTGAAATGAATCAGGGCTTTGAAAATTACCAGTGCCATTTTTTAGTATTTCATTTAATTAAGTAATGCATAGATGCATTGCTTATTTGATATCATTATACTTAAAAGATCTGGTTCTTCTTTGATTTTGTCACTGACATTAGTCAAATGAAGATGGTTCTATAGAAATACATCCTACACATATTGCAGAATTGTAAGAAAAAATGACATATAGCTTTTAAGTTAGTACTTTTGTCTAAAATATGTGTCAAATAAAACTAGGGTGCACTGTGATGTTAATTTGCCTTCCTATTATACTCACGCACAAAGAAATAATCCTGTGCTCAATCTTATTAAATGCTGCAATGCAATATGAACATGTTTCTTACACATTTACCACTTTTATGTTTGCTTTTTAGAATTAAATTTCCTTCAATTTCTGGCTTGTCTGAATCTCAATAATAAGTGTGAGGCATGTATGAAAATCTGACTGCACGGATAAAAGAAAAATGCTCCCTGCTTACTGCTCCACTGACTGATTCATTGCTTTATGCTTATAAAACTTGGAGGAAATTCATAGTTTGTAGCTTCTTCAAAGTGTTTAATCGTCATGATACAGAAAGTTGTTCCATGTGGAAACTAACTTGTTTGATCACTAATCAGAATTCTGCTATTGCTTGTTTCTGCATATTAAATTATTTTTTATTTTCTAATTTTTATTACGACTATGAATGTCAAAGTCAGTAAACATAATAGAAATTGGAAAAGCAGGAGACCATGAAAACAATATCCTTTCAGAAATGCGTGTGTGCATGTGTGCATTTTACCTACTTCAAAACTGAAAAAAAAATGAAAAAAATCTTCTTTAGCTTATAATTAATAGCTGACAATATTAGAAAGACAGAACACAGCATATCAAATTCAGTTAAATCCTGAAGTTACAGGTTCACTTGTACTTATATGGGACTTGACTATATGTGATAGATTTTTGAGGCAATATTGGAACTTTCAACTTGGCTCATAAAACAGAAGTGAAATTCCCATTTCAACAAAGAATTTTAAACTGTGTTGAGCATTAGGATTTTTTCCCCCTATATTCAGATACTGTCCTTCAAGTTAAAGAAAGTTCTTGGCTAGAATATTTAAAATGTTTACAGTAGATATTTGTCCTTAACAATAACTTGTCCTGGTAGCTTCAGATAAGGAGAGACATACAGATTATTTTTAGTTTTCATAGCCTATAGACCAGAAAACCCCTGTCCAAAAGGGAGCAGAATTGATATTATCTATAGATACTGCTGACAGCATAATCAAAATTGGGTGAATTGTGCAAAACAAAATTCACATGTGACTAAAAAAAATATGAACACATGAGACCATTGCAGTAGGCTTCAAAGTTAATAACACCAAAAAGAATCAACCTGAAATGGTATGGACAGAAAAAATGAGCCATAGACTTATCACCATTAGTAATAGAATAAAAATAATATCCTCTGTGGCTCATCAATGTGAAAAGAACCCAGTGAAAGTGAGAGTATATGACCAAATTTGGTAAATTAGTCTGCTGGCAACTTAATATCGTCCTAATTGTCCAGATGTACTTTTGATGGGAAAATGAACAATAATTCTAAGAGGGTCTGTGGTTCAGATGCACAGGAAAAATCTAAGAAATTGATGTTAAATGAAATATGGGACAAATGATGAACAAATTCAGCATTAATAATCACTAGACACTATGTTGAAAGTGAATTACACAACTTTTGGGAGAAGGAAGATCAGGAGGGAAAAACTGGAAGAAAATGAGGGAAGAATGGACTCAACTCCCAAGTTATTCCAGTTGATCTAAAACTTTGCCAATGTAGCAGGGTATAAAATGAACCCTTAAAAATCACTAGCATTTCTTTCTTTTTTTTTTATTGTGAAAATACTGTCCAGGGGGGTTGCAATTACATGGGCAAGATAATGAGTACATTTCTTATCAAGCATTGTTGCCTCCTCCTTTGTTTCCCCTCCCATCCATTCCAAATCCTCTCCCCGCTTCCCCACCCAATCCTCCTCTCCCCCCCAACCAGAGTTGTAAAGTTCATTTTTGACATAACGACTTGAACATCTCATTGTTGCAAAGGGTCCACCTGTATCCATACTTAAATGATTTGTGTTCTCCCTTCCCCTCCACAAATTATACCGACATCAAATACAGTGAAAGCAGGGGTTATACCGTGGGAGAGGGACATGCAAAGCAACAAAGAAATCATCTTATTGTTAGAAACAATAGCAAAAAAGAAAAAAAAAACATTTGAATACTTATCTTAGAGTTCATTTCCCTAACATCAACCTATCTGACCTTTTCTGCTTGACTCAGACATATACTAGTTATTGTGAACATGGCAAACCATGGGACCTATGTTTCTTTGGGTCTGGCTTACTTCACTTAATAGAATTGTTTCCAAGTATTTCCATTTCCTAACAAATGGGGCAACATCATTCTTTCTGATGGAGGCATAGAATTCCATTGCGTATATACACCACATTTTATTGATCCACTCATCTACTGAGGGGCATCTGGGTTGGTTCCATATCTTAGCTATGGTAAATAATGTTACAATAAACTTAGTCATGCTGGTAGCTTTAGTGTGATCTTATTTGTGAACATTTAGGTAAATGCCCAAAAGTTGGATTGCTGGGTCATAGGGGAGCTCCATGTGGAGTCTTTTGAGGAACCTCCATACTGCTTTCCAAAGTGGTTGAACAAATTTACACTCCCACCAACAATGCAGTAAGGTTCCCTTTTGTCCACATCCCCTCCAGCATCTGTTGTTGTAAGAGTTCTTAATTATAGCCATTCTAACTGGGGTGAGGTGGAATCTCAACATTGTTTTGATTTGCATTGATTTTATGGCTAGGGAGATTGAGCATTTCTTCATGTGTCTATTGGTCATCTTTCTTTCCTTTGCAGAGAAGTTTCTCTTTAAGTCTTTAGCACACTTATTTATTGGGCAGTTATTTCTTTGAAGATTTGTTGTTGGGGGATTTAATTTTTTAGATTTTTTCATTTTAGATATGAGACTCTTGTCCGTTGTATGGCTAGTGATAATCTTCTCCCAATCCATGAGCTTTCTATTTATCTTGCTAGCTATGTCCTTTGCCATGCAGAAGCTCTGCAATTTCATGCAATCCTATTTGTCCAACCTTTCTTTGATTTGTTGTGTTTCTGGGTCCCTATTAAGAAAATTTCGGCCTGTGCCAAGGAGACCTAGGGTTTCACCTATTCCATCCTGTAATGTTTTCAGAGTATCTGCTTTGACCTCCAAGGTCTTTGATCCATTTGAAGTTGATTCTGGTGCAAGGTGATATATAAGGATCTAGATTTAGTTTTCTACAAGTAGTTAACCAATTTTGCCAGCACCATTTACTGAAGAGGCTGTCTTTCTTCCATTCAATTTTTTTAGCTCACTTATCGAAGAATAGATGGCTATAGGTCTGTAGGTTCATTTCTGGGTTTTCAATTCTATTCCATTGATCCTGAGGTCTGTTCTTGTGCCAGTACCAAGTTGTTTTGATTACTAGGGCTTAGTAGTAGAGTTTGAAATTTGGTACTGATATTCCTCCAGCACTGTTTTTTCTGTTGAGGATCATTTTTGCTATTCGGTGTCTTTTATTGTTCCATATGAATTTTTGGATCGCCTCTTCTATTTCCTTGAAGAATGAGGTTGGAATATTGATAGATATCCCATTGAATTTGTAGATAGCTTTGGGAAGTATTGCCATTTTCATGATGTTGATCCTTCCAATCCAGGAGCATGGGAGGTTTTGCAATTTTCTAAGTTCTGTTTTGATTTCTTTTTTCAAGTTTTTACAGTTTTCATCATAGAGATCCTTCACTTGTTTGGCTAAATTAATCATAGGTGTTTTATTTTTATGGGACTATTACAAATGGAGTTGCTTTCCTAATTTCAGCCACACTTTTCTCATTGTTGGCATACAGAAAAGCCATTGATTTTTGAGGGTTAATTTTATACCTTGCTACTTTGCCAATGTTTTGAATCAGCTTGAGTAATTTGGGAGTGGAATCTGTGGCATTCTTTAAATACAGGATCATGTCATCTGCAAAGAGGGAGAGTTTTACTTCTTCTTTCCCTATTTAGATCCCCTTTATGTTTGCATCTTGTCTTATTGCTGTAGCTGGGCATTCTAATACAAGATTGAAAAGAATGGAGAGAGTGGACATCCTTGTCTCATTCCTGAGTTAAGAGGAAATGTCTTTAGTTTTTCAACATTAAGTATAGTGCTGGCTGTAGGTTTCTCATATTGTATTGAGGAATGTTCCATGGATTCCTAATTTTTCCAGAACCTTCATCATAAAGGGGTGTTGGATCTTGTCAAATGCTTTATCTGAGTCTATTGAGATAACCATGTGGCTCTTATCCTTGTTCCTGTTGATGTGATGAATTATATTAATTGATTTGCGTATATTGAACCAGCTTTGCATCCCTGAAATGAATCCTGTTTGATCGTGGTGTGTGATTTTTTGGATGAATTGTTGAAGTTGATTGGCCACAATTTTGTTGAGAAGTTTTGCATCTATGTTCATCATAGGTATGGGTCTATAGTTCTTTTTCTTTGATGAGTCCCTGCCTGATTTTGGGATGAGGGTTATCATGGCTTGATAGAATGTGCTCAATAGTGAACTTTCTCTTTCAATTTCATTGAAGAGTTGGAGTAGTATTGGTGTGAGCTCTGCTTTGAAGGCCTCATAGAATTCAATCAGTGGCATTTATGTAGGCCAAGCAGGAAAGCAACTCCTTTTGTAACAGCCCCACAAAAAATAGAATACTGGGGCTGTGGGTTTAGCCCAACAGAAGGGCCCCTGCCCAGTGCAGGCAAGGCCCTGGGTTCTGTCCTTAGCCATGGAAAAATAAACAAATAAATAAAATACCTAGGAGTTAACTAAAGAAGTGAAGGACCTCTATGATGAAAACATTAAAAACTTGAAGAAGGACATTAAAGCAGCACTAAGTAAGTGGAAAATCATCCCAAGATCCTCAATTGGGAGGATTAACATAGTGAAAATGGTGATACTGCCAAAGTCTATCTACAAATTCAATGCAACCTATCAATATCTCAAACTCATTTTTCAATGAAGTAGAAGAAACAATCCAAACATTCATATGGAACAATAAAAGACACTAAATAGCAAAAACAATCCTTAGCACAAAGAACAGTGATGGAGAAACATCAATATCAAATTTAAAACTCTACTACAAAGCCACAGTTATCAAAACAGCTTGGTACTGGCACAGGAACAGACTTGAGGACCAATAGAATAGCATTGAAGACTCAGAAATGAACCCACACACTTATCGCCACCTAATCTTTGATAAGGGAGCTAAAAAAATAACAATAGAAGAAAGACAGCTTCTTCAGTAAATGGTGCTGGCAATATTGGTTAAACAACTGTAGAAAACTAAAGCTAGATCTTTATATATCATGCTGCACCAGAATCAACTCCAAATGGATCAAAGACTTCAAGGTTAAAGCAAACACCCTGAAAACATTACTGGAAGGAATAGGGGAAACCCTAGGTCTCCTTAGCACAGGCTGAAATTTTCTTTTTCTTTTTCAATAAGTTTTTTATTGTAAAAATACTGCACAGAGGGGTTGCAGTTACATGAGCAAGGTAGTGAGTACATTTCCTATTGTTACCTCTTCCTTTTTTTTTACCTGACCATCCTTTCCCTCTCACTTCCACAACTCCACACGAACCCCCCAATTGTAAATTTCGTTTTTCCAACATAGTGTCTTGTGCATCTCATTGTTACAATGGGTCAACCTGACCTGCATGCCTATTTAAGCTTTTTCTTTTTGCCTTCCCCTTGCTGAATAAGAGAAGTGTATATACAAGTTGCAAGGCACCAACATCAAATACAGTGAAAACTGGGGTTATACCTTGGGGGAGGAACATACAAAGAAACAAAAATATCACATGGTGCATTATAAATATGTTAGAAATAATACCAAGAAAGAACCCAGAAACACAACACATCAAAGAAAGTTTGGACCCTCATTCTTCAAGGAAAGAGAAGAGGCAATCCAAAAATTCATATGGAACAATAAGAGACCCCGAATAGCATAAACAATCCTTAACAGAAAGAACAGTGCTGGAGGAATATCAATACCAAATTTCAAAAGCGACTACAAAGCCCTAATAATCAAAACAGCTTGGTACTGGCACAAGAACAGACATCAGGACCAATGGAATTGAATTGAAAACCCAGATATGAACCCACAGACCTATAGCCACCTAATCTTCGATAAAGGAGCTAAAAAAAATAGAATAGAAGAAAGACAGCCTCTTCAGTAAATGGTACTGGCAAAATTGGTTAATCACTTGTAGAAAACTAAATCTAGATCCTTATATATCACCCTGCACCAGAATCAACTCCAAATGAATCAAAGACCTCAGAGTCAAAGCAGACACTCTGAAAACATTACAGGACGGAATATGAGAAACCCGAGGTCTCTTTGGCACAGGCTGAATTTTTTTTAAATAGAAACCCAGAAACACAACAAATCAAAGAAAGGTTGGGCAAATGGGATTGCATGAAATTGCAGAGCTTCTGCATGGCAAAGGACATAGCTAGCAAGATCAATAAAAAGCCCACGGATTGGGAGATCTTCACCAGCCATACAACAGACAAAGGTCTCATATCTAAAATATACTTAAAACTCAAAAAATTAAATCCCCCAACAAAAAATCTTCAATAAGTGTGCTAAAGAAACTTCTCTGAAAAGGAAAGAAGGATAGCCAATAGACACATGAAGAAATGCTCAATCTCCCTAGCAAGAAATTAAAATCAAAATAACATTGAGACTTCACCTCAACCGAGTTAGAATGATTTTAATAAAGAACTCTTATAACAACAGATACTGGAGGGGATGTGGACAAAAGGGAACCCTATTGCATTGTTGGTGGGAGTGTAAACTTGTTCAACCACTTTGGAAAGCAGTATGGAGGTTCCTCAAAAGACTCCAATGCAGTATTTTCACAATTAAAAAAAAAAAAGGAAAAAAAAAAAGACTCCAATAGAGCTCCCCTATGACTCAGCAATCCCACTTTTAGGCATTTACCCAAATTCACAAACAAGACCATACTAAAGCTACCAGCGCAACTATGTTTATTGCAGCATTATTCACCATATCTAAGATATGAACCAACCCAGATGCCCCTCAGTAGATGAATAGATCAGGAAACTGGTATATATATATATATATATATATATATATGTGTGTATATATATATATATATATGTATATATATATATATATATATGTATGTATATACAATGGAATTCTATGCCTCCATCAGAAAGAATGACATTGCCCCATTTGTTAAGAAATGGAAAATCTTGGAAAACATTATATTAAATAAAGTAATCCAGACCCAAAAAACATAAGTCCAGTGGTTTCCCTAGCTTTCAATAACTAGTGTATGTCTGCGACAAGCAGAAAAGGTCAAAAGTTATGTACATATGAGCAGATAAGATGAAATTAAGCGAAATGAACCCCAAGATAGGGATACAAGTGGTTTTTTCTTTCTTGCTATTGTTTCTATGGTATTTATAATGAACAATGTGATTTTTTTGTTGCTTTGTACGTTTGTCCCTATGGTATAATCCCTGTTTTCACTGTATTTGATGTTGGTATAATTTGGGGAAGGGCAGGGAAAAATATGTTTAAATAGGAATACAGATTGACCCACAGTAACAATGAGATGTACAAGACACTATGCTGAAAAATAAACTTTAAAATTTAGGCAGGAGAGGAGAAGAGGGAGTGTAGTTATGGAAGCGGGAGTGAAGGGATGGTAGGGGGAAATCAAAAGAGGAGGCAGCAATGCTTCATAAGGAATGTCCTCATTACCTTGCTCATGTAATTGTAACCCCTCTGTATGGTATTTTAACAATAAAAAACTTATTTAAAAAAAGAAAGGTTGGACAAATGGGATTGAATGAAACTGCAGAGCTTCTGCATGGCAAAGGACATAGCTAGCATAGTGAGCAAGATCAATAGAAAGCCCACAGATTGGGAGAAGATCTTCACTAGCCACAAAACAGACAAGTGTCTCATATCTAAAATACTCTTGGAACTCAAGAAAGTAAATCACCTAACAACAAATCCTCAAAGAAACAACTGCTCAATTAATAAATGGGCTAAAGACTTAACGAGAAACTTCTCTGAAGTGGAAATAAGAATGGCCAATATACACATGAAGAAATGCTCAACCTCTCTAGCCATAAAAGAAATGCAAATCAAAACAACATTGAGATTCTTCCTCATCGCAGTTAGAATGGATATAATCCAGAAATCTAATAAAAATAGATTCTGGAGAGATGTGGCCAAAAGGGAACCCTTATAACAACAGATGCTGGAGGGGATGTGGCCAGAAGGGAACCCTATTGCATTGTTGGTGGGAGTGTAAACTTGTTCAACCACTTTGGAAAGCAGTATGGAGGTTCCTCAAAATACTTCACATAGAGCTCCTCTATGACCCAGCAATCCCACTTTTGGGCATTTACCCAATTGATCACAAACAAGGCCATACTAAAGCTATCAGCACAACTATGTTTATTGCAGCATTATTCATATAGCTAAGATGTGAAACCAACCCAGATGCCCCTCAGTAGATGAATGAATGAATCAATACGCACACACACACACACACACACACACAATGGAATTCTATGCCTCTTTCAGAATGAATGACACTGCCCATTTGTTAGAAAATGGAAAGACTTGGAAGAAAATTCTATTAAGTGAAGTAAGCCAGGCCCAAAGAAATACAGGTCCCATGGTTTCCCTCATTTGCAATAACTAGTCTATGTACATATGGCCATATAAGATCATGCTAAGCAAAATGAATCCCAAGATATGGACACAAAAAGTTTTGTCTTTGTCATTGTTGTTTTTAATGTAGTATGTGATTTTTTTTCTTTTGTATGTTCTTCCCCCATGGTATAACCTCTGTTTTCACTGTATTTGATTGCAGTGCCTTGCATCATGTATATACATTATTCTAACTGGGGGAGGGGAAGAGAAATAACAATACGTTGAAATAAGGATACCAGTTGACCCATTGTAACAATCAGATGTATAAGACACTGTTGAAAATGAACTTTACAATTAATAGGGGTGGAGGGAGGAGTTGAGGAGGTGGGGAGGGAAGGAACAGTAGGGGAAATACAGAGGAGGGGGTGACAATGCTCAATAGGGAATATAAAGAAAATAAGGAAAGAAGTGACGCTCTTCAAAAAGAAATATACTCATTACCTGAGTTAGGTAACTGTAAGCCCTCTGTATATTACATTTACAAAAAAAAGACAGAAAGAAAAAAAAGAAAAATAAATAAATAAATTCCTGGGAATGTCAGAGTAAAATGTATTCATTTACTTAGGAAACAACTCCACTCTCGCATTGAAAAAAGGCAATTAATACTGAGACACACAGTATGAGATCCAAACCCTTTTTTGCATTCTTTGTCATCTACTTTGTAAAATCTAAAACTAAAAGAATATAAAAACAACAGTAACGTTTCAGAAAAAAGCCAAGAAATAAAAAGCATTTTCAAACAGAATATTAAAAAAAACCTTTACTATAAAACATTTTAATAAAGGCTATAGAAAGGCAAACAATGAAAATGTATCTGCAGATTAAAGAGCACTGAATGTAGAAATCAAATTTCCAAAGAAAAAATAGTTAAATTCCAGGCAGGTATGAAATTGAATTTCAACTTAGAAAAGAAATTAAAGAGAAAGATGCATATATCTGAAGAGACAACTAAGTTACCTGATACACATGGGAGCACAGGAAAGACCTGGAATACAATAGGAATCACAGTATACAAGTCATAAGAGTCAAGAAAAGCATAACTTTGATAAAGATTCATTTGATCTCACAAACTAGTATGTTGAATTGCAACCCTTTTCTACTACTTAAGGAAACTAAAATAAATAAATTTAAAATATAGTCAAGAAAAATCAACTTGTAAAGAACCATAAAGCAGACAGAAACATAAGTTGCTGACAAAAATTTGCAAAGAGAATCAGATCAAAACAAAGCTTTTAAGAAAGGAAACGTCTCACAATAAGCCAGAATTAAATTTACATATTTGCCATATACTTCAGAAAACGCAGCAAATAGTCAATTTAAAAATTCATCTAAAAAACAGGTTTTATGTAATAATAAAACATCTCAAATATCTAAGTTTAACTGTGCTGATGACTCACAGAATACAAATTATTTTGAATTTGATTTCTTAACTGTATCACACTAAATACAAGAGATTAATAGATCAGTGTGTGTGTGTGTGTGTGTGTGTGTGTGTGTGTGTGTGTGTGTGTGTGTGTGTGTTTGTATACTGGACCTAGAGCTTCAACTCAGGGCCTGGGTGCTGTCTCTGAGCTTCTTTGCTCAAGGCTCTACTTTAGAGTTTTGGTGGTTAATAGGAGATAAGATTCTCATGGACTTTCCTGTCTGTGCTGGCTTCAAATTGTGATCCTCAGATCTCAGCCTATTGAATTGTGAGGCCTGAGCCACCAGTACCTGGATTAGAATATATTTTTAAAATTACAAATACTGTATCTCACTAGTTGTCTTTCTAAGATAAGTTTGGTAGAGAAAAATATATTTGAGGCATTCAAAAACATTCACAAAGATATTAATTTGAAACTAAGAAAAATGTGATATATAGCTATCATATGTACATACTTAGATACTTAGATATAGTTAAAATTATTTAGAAAAAACAATTTGGGTATTATTGTAGACTAAGATTTGAAAAGCACAGAATTAGGCCAACCTGGTGGTGCATGTCTTTATTCTGGCATTCAACAGATTGAGGCAAGAGGCTTGAGAACATCGTAGTCCTAAGTACATAGAAAATTCTAGGGTTCAGAGGAAGATGGCAGAGGAGAAGCTAGAGGCTAAACAAGCTCTTGCATAGAAAGCAGTTTTAGTGTCCCAGTGAACAGTCCTGGTCTAGAGAATACGCTAAGTGTGCCATCACAGTACAAAGAGTTTGGCCAGAGAGGGGAAATCCAGGCAAGGAGACAGATCTGACCACTTTCCAGTAGCCCTGGCTGTGCAGTGGTGGCAGCAGTGGCGGCTGTAGCCGCCATACCTACAACAGAGAGAGTCCAGGACAGATGCACCAGATGTAGCGGGCAAGCAGATTCCACTCAACACTAGCAAGAACTGACAAGGACCAGATATCTTCATTCTGCAGATCACAGACCAGAGACATCCCAGGCATCAAGATGTTGGTGTGAGTAGAACCCTGACATCCTCACTCCTCAGGGAGCGGAAGAGGGAAGGCTGCCAGCTCCCTCACCACGGGAGATCTCCATCTTTGATACTGACAAAGGCCGGGCTGAACAGCTAGCTCCAACTCAGGCCTTGGAAGAAAACAAAAGAGTCACAGGAAGCTGACCTGACCTGCCATGCTCAGCTCCACCCTGGGGAAAGTCACCCAGCCAAGGCAGGGAAAGTTCTGCCCCCCCTATAGCAGCCTAGACAAATAATTGAAATTTAGTAAACATAATCCCTGAGAATGGCTCCAGGCTGGACTCTGTTTCTCAGGAGCTAGTCCCTAAAGGAAAAGCTACTGTATGCTGAAAGGCTTCAACCCTACTCAGAACCTAGACTGATCACAGCATCTCCAAACTAGAGGAAACAACCATCTCCCTCTTCTGTGATACTCAAAGATTTCTTTCCCACTGAACTAGCCTGGGATGAGGACCACAAACTCCTGTGTAATACAGAGCATTTTTCTGCCTCCTCAAACAAACTGACTTAAGAAACCAATCAAGCCACAGGAAGACCAAACACTACAAGCAGACCAGAGAACCTACCAAGAGACTGGTTACAGACACAGGGGAGATACAGGATCTTCCCATTCCCCCCCTGCCAGAAAAAAAAAAAAAATCAAAGAACTGTTTTTTGTATCTTTTTTTGTTTTATGTTTTTTAAAGTTGTTTTCTATTAATCTTTTTTTTTGCTCTTATAATTTTTATTTTAGGTATATATGTGTATGTGTGTGTGTGTGCCTTTTTTTTTTTTTATCTTTTTTGACCTTTTGGTCCCTTTTTTATTCTTTTCATTTTTTTCTTTCTTTCCTTTTTGTATGACTTAATTGCTGTTCTGTGTACATACTTAATCCAGAAATTAATTACTCAATTCACAACCTCTTAGGCTTAACTTCTTTAATAGCAGTATTATTTCTTTATACCTATATAATTATCAAGTAGCTAATTTTAAGAATTTTTATTTTTTAGTTTTCCATGTCTCTTTTCTATCCCTCCCTCTTCTAATCCTATCCTTTTCTTCTCTCAATATCATTTCTTTATACTTACATAATTTTTAAGTGTTTCACTTTTTAAATTTAAATTTTTGTTTTTCCATTTTTTCTTTCTTTTTAAAAAAATCTCTCTTCTATCATTCTGTCCAATACATTTCCCTCTCTGAGATTAGGACTTGGTTAAATTCACTCTCCTTTTACCTCTCCATATCCCTCTAATTCTATTTTCCCCACATTTCCCCCTAAACATAATAATTTCTGGTTTGCCAAGTCCTTCTTTGCTGTTCTTAGCCCATTAATCCATAGTTATTTGATGTTGACTAGATTGTATCTGTACCCATTTTGAATGTGCAACTACAGGACTCTGGTTGGTGCTTGCCTTAAAATAGTGTTCTAGCACAAATTTGCTGTTACTTTCATACAAAATGGGCAGAACAAGCCAGAAAAACAAAAGAAAATTGGCAAGTCCGGGTGTATCAACTCCCACTCATGATAATCAGGTGACAGAACAGTTAATGAATAATCCAGAGGAGACTTCCAAAAAAGCTCTACAAACACTACTGGTAAACATGGTGAATAAAGAGATTGAAAACCTACAAAGGACTCTGTGATCATGATAGGGAGTAAGAGGAGACAAACCAAAGATTAATACAGGAATCTCATGAGCAAGAGGAAGCTACTCAAAGATTAATACAGAAATTGTGTGAGTAGGTTGAGAAGAGTCAAAGAGAAAGACAGGAATTGCATGAGCAGGCTGAGAACAGTCAAAGCGAAAAACAGGAATTGCGTGAGCAGGCTGAGTACAGTCAAAGTAAATTACAGGAATTGTGTGAATGTGAGGAAGCTAATCAAAGAGTAATACAGGAATTGAGAGACTGGGATGAGAATAGACAAAGATCAATAGAGACATTCATGGGATCCACAAACAGACAGCTGAAAGAACTCAGGGAGACCACAAAGGGATTCCTGAATGGAGCCCAACAGAAGGAATGGGAGTCCAAGGAAACCATAACCAATCAACTAAGTGATTTGAGAATAAACACTGAACACAAAATTAAGGAAGTAAAGAAGTTCAGACAAGATCTAAAACAAAACTCCAACAAAGAATTTGAAGCCATCAAAGTCGACCAATTAGAAGGAAAAGAAATAAAATCAAAGTAGAAAGTCTTGACAATAGGTTAGATAGACTATGCAGAAGATCGAATCTCGGGAATTGAAGACAGCTTAGATATCATAGAGAAAAAACATACAACTATCCAAGACAAATCCAAGAAATATGATAGATCTATTCAAAACTTGGAAGACACCATCAGAAGGCCTAATCTGAGGATAACGGGTGTAGAGGAACACCTAGAGACAGAAGTTAAAGGTCTAGGAAATTTATTTAACAGGCTCCTAGCAGAGAACTTCCCAAACATGCAAAAAGATAGGCCAATTCAGATACAAGAAGCTTTCTGAACCCAAAATAGACCAGACCAGAACAGGACATACCACCGTCAAATTATAATCCGTACAGGTTCAACTCATACCAAGGAAAAGATCCTTAAAGCTATCAAGGAGAAAAGATCAATCATCTATAAAAGGAAACCAATTAGAATCACCTCAGATTTCTCAGCAGAGACAATCAAAGCAAGAAGAGCCTGGAATGATGTATGCCATGCCCTAAAGACAAACAACTATAAACCAAGAATACTGGACCCAGCTAAACTCTCTTTCATAACTGAAAGTCAAAGAAAAACTGAAGGTCAAAGAAAAACTGAAACAATATATCTCCACCAAATCAGCCCTCCAAAAGATACTTAAAGATGGCCTATGCATAGAAAACCAAGACCACAATAAAGGCCAAGAAACCGCATCCAAACTGAGAACCCAAGAACCATAAGAAGAATCCAGTTGTCACAGCCCCCAAGAAGGTGTATATCATGGCAGGAACTATCAAACACCTCTCAGACCTAACTCTCAACATTAATGGACTTAACTCTCCAATTAAGCGACATAGACTGTCTCATTGGATTAAAAAGCAAGAGCTGAGAAACAAATCTCTTGTATCCTAGACTGCAATGAAATAACTTTTTAACAAGATTTTGGCATTTCCTTTTCTTTATAAAACATGCTCAGCAAGCTGCACAAGTTAACTACAATTTGGTAAATTGTTATGTTAACAATTATGACATCTGCAATGTTTTATAAAGCAACTAACTTAATAAAATCACTATTGTGAGGTCATAAAAAAAAATCAAGATCCTTCTATCTGCGGCCTTCAGGAGTCACACCTTGCCCATAAGAACAAACATATTTTGAAAGTGAAAGGCTGGAACAAAATCTACCAAGCAAATGGCCCCTATAAACAGGCAGGAGTTGCAATCCTAATACTAGATAAAATAGACTTCAAATTAAAATTAATGAGAAGAGATAAAGAAGGTTGCTACATACTAATTAAGGGATCTCTCCTTCAGGAGGATATTACAATTCTAAATATCTATTCGCAGAACAACAGAACACCCAAATTTATCCAAGAAACACTACTTTCCCTCAAATCTCACATAGATCCAAAGACATTAATTGTTGGGGACTTTAACACACCACTATTCCCACTAGATAGATCAACTCAGCCAAAACTCAACAGAGAAACCACAGATCTAAACAACTGCATACATGAACTAGATTTAACAGACATGTACCGAATATTTCACCCAGCAGCATCAGAATACACGTTTTTCTCAGCAGCACATGGAACATTTTCCAAAATAGACCACATTTTAGGCCACAAAGCAAACTTGTCCAAATTCAGAAACATTGAACCTTACATTCTCTCGGACCACAATGGAATAAAATTAGAACTCAACACCAAAAGCCACCAAAGAAAATCTTGTAACACGTGGAGGCTGAACAACACATTGTTGAATCACCAGTGGGTCATAGAAGAGATTAGAAAGGGAAATCAAATGTTCATCATATTCCACAAAAATGAACACACAAATTACCTGCTCCTCTGGGACACAGCAAAGGCAGTATTCAGAGGCAAGTACATAGCTCTGAGTTCCTATATAAATTGGAGATATCTGAACCCAACAATTTAATGAGACATCTGAATCTCCTTTAAACAGAGCAGCAAGATAAACCCCAATCCAGTAGATGGAAAGAAATAATTAAAATTAAAAAAGAATTAATCAACTTAGAATCTAAAAAAAAAAAAGAAAGAATCAACAAAACAAAGAGTTGGTTCTTTGAAAATATTGACAAAATTGGCAGACCATTAGGAAATCTTATCAGAAAAAGAAGAGAACACACCCAAATAAATGAACTCAGAGATGAGAATGGAAACATCACCACAGAAACAACCAAGATTCAGAACATTATAATGGAATATTTCTCAAACCTTTATGATAATAAGTTTGAGAACTTGGCAGAAATGGATCTTTTCCTACTTAATATTGACATGCCGAAACTAAAACAAGATGAGTTATATCAACTTAATTGGCCCATTTCAAGCATTGAAATAGAAACAGCAATAAGAGACCTCCCATCTAAGAAAAACCCAGAACCAGATGGATTTACAGTGGAATTCTACAAGGTCTTCAAAGCAGAGCTCACACCAATACTCCTCCAACTCTTCAATGAAATTGAAAGTTCATTACCGAACTCATTCTATGAAGCCATTATAACCCTCATCCCCAAACCAGGCAGGGATTCATCAAAGAAAGAGAACTATAGACACATTTCTTTGATGAACATTGATGAAAAACTTCTCAACATAATTTTGGCCAATCGACTTCAAAAATTCATCCAAAAAAATCATACACCACAATCCAACAGGATTCATCTCAGGGTTCAATATATGCAAATCAATTAATATAATGCATCACATCAACAGGAGCAAAGATACCACATGGTTATCTCAATAGACTCAGAAAAAGCATTTGACAAGATCCAGCATCCCTTTATGTTGAAGGTTCTGGAAAAATTATGAATCCATGGAACATTCCTCAATACAATAAAGGCTGTATATGAGAAACCTACGGCCAGCACTATACTTAATGGTGAAAAACTAAAGCCATTTCCTCTTAACTCAGGAATGAGACAAAGATGTCCACTCTCTCCAATTCTCTTCAATCTAGTATTAGAATGCCTAGCTACAGCAATAAGACAAGAAACAAACATAAAGGAGATCCAAATAGGGAAAGAAGAAGTAAAACTCTCCGTCTTTGCAGATGACATGATCTTGGATTTAAAGAATCCCATGGACTCCACTCCCAAATTACTCAAGCTGATTCAAAACTTTGGCAAAGTAGCAGGGTATAAAATTAACCCTCAAAAATCAATCGCTTTTCTGAATGCAATCAATGGGAAAAGTGGCTGAAATGAAGAAAGCAACTCCATTCATAATAGCCCCACATAAAATAAAATAACCTAAGAAGTGAAGGACCTCTATGATGAAAACTTTAAAACCTGAAAAAGGAAATCATAACAGAACTTAGAAGGTGGCAAAACCTCCCATGCTTCTGGGTTGGAAGGATCAACATCATGAAAATGGCAATACTTCCCAAAGCTATCTACAATTCAATGTGATATCTATCAATATTCCAAGCTCATTCTTCAAGGAAATAGAACACACAATCCAAAAATTCATATGGAACAATAATAGACCTGAATAGCAAAACGATCCTTAACAGTAAGAACAGTGCTGGAGTAATATCAATACCAAATTTCAAACTCTACTAAAAAGCTCTAGTAATCAAAATAGCACAAGAACAGACATAAGGACCAATGGAATGGAATTGAAAACCCAGATATGAACCCACAGACCTATAGCCATCTAATCTTCGATAAAGGAGCTGAAAAAATAGAATGGATGAAAGACAGTTACTTTAGTAAATGGTGCTGGAAAAATTGGTTAATCACTTGTAGAAGACTAAAGCTAGATCCTTATATATCACCCTGTACCAGAATCAACTCCAAATGGATCAAAGACCTTGGAGTCAAAGAAGGCACTCTGAAAACATTACAGGACCCAATAGGAGAAATACTAGGTCTCCTTGGCACAGAACGAAATTTTCGTAATAGAGACCCAGAAGCATAACAAATCAAAGAAAGGTTGGACAAATGGAATTGCATGAAATTGCAGAATTTCTGCATGGCAAAAGTACATACTTAACAAGATCAATAGAAATCCCACGGACTGGGAGAAGATTGTCACTAGCCATACAATGAACAAAGGTCTTATATCTAAACTATACTTGGAACTCAAAAAATTAAATCCTCCAACAACAAATCCTCAAAGAAACAACAGCCCAATAAATAAGTGGGCTAAAGTCTTAAAGAGAAACTTCTCTGAAGAGGAAAAAAGGATGGCCAATAGACACATGAAGAAATGCTCTATCTCCCTAGCCATAAAAGGAATGCAAATCAAAACAACATTGAGATTCCACATCAACCTAAAGAATGGCTATAATTAAGAACTCTTATAACAACAGATGCTGGAGGGGATGTGGACAGAAGGGAGCCTTACTGCATTGTTGGTGAGAGTGTAAACTTGTTGAACCACTTTGGGAAGTAGTATGGAGGTTCCTCAAAAGACTCCACATGGAGCTCCCCTATGACCCAGCAATCCCACTTTTATCCAAATGATCAGACAAAAGACCATACTAAAGGTACCAACACAACTATGTTTATTGCAGCATTATTTACCATAGCTAAGATATGGAACCAATCCAGATGCCCCTTAGTAGATGAATGGATCAAGAAAATGTGGTATATATACACAATGGAATTCTATGCCTCCATCAGAAAGAATCACTTTGGAAAGTAGTATGGAGGTTCCTCAAAAGACTCCACATAGAGCTCCCCTATTACCCTGCAATCCCACTTTTGGGCATTTACCCAAATGTTTACAAACAAGACCACAATAAAGCTACCAGCAGGATTAAGTTTATTGCAGCACTATTTACTATAGCTAAGATATGGAACCAACCCAGATGCCCCTCAATAGATGAATGGATCAAGAAAATGTGGTATATGTACACAATGGAATTTTATGCCTCCATCAGAAAGAATGACATTTCCCCATTTGTTAGGAAATGGAAAGGCTTGGAAAAAATTATATTAAGTAAAGTAAGCCAAGCCCAAAGAAACCTAGGTCCCATGGCTTCCCTTATTTGCAATATCTAGTATATGTCTGAGTCAAGCAGAAAAGTTCAGGTAAGGTGATGTTAGGGAAATGAACTCTAAGATAAGTATTCAAATGTTTTTTTTTCTTTAATGCGATTGTTTCTAACACATTTATAAGATTATTTATTTGTTGCTTTGTATGTCCCTCCTCCACAGTATAACTCCTTCTTTCATTGTATTTGATGTCAGTATAATTTGTAGAGGGGAAGGGGAAAAAACAAATCATTTAAATAGGGATATAGTTGGACCCATTGCAACAATGAGATGTACAAGTCATTATGGCAAAAAATGAACTTTACCACTTTGGTGGGGGGTAGCGGGGAGGATTGGGGGGGGGGCGGGGGTGGGAGGATGAGAAGGGATGGGAAGGGCAAACAAAGGAGGAGGCTGCAATCCTTGATAAGAAATGTACTCAATATCTTGCCCATGTAATTGTAACCCCTCTGAATAGTATTTTCACAATCAAAAAAAAAGAAAGAATGACATTGGCCCATTTGTTAGGAAATGGAAAGACTTGGAAACAATTATACTGTATTATTTGCAATAACAATTATATTATATCATATTATTTGCAAAAATAATATTTTACTATTTGCAATAATTAATATATTTCTGAGACAAGCAGAAATGGTCAGATAAGTTGATGTTAGGCCAAATGAACTCCAAGACAAAGATTCAAATGTTTTTTTCTCTCTTGCGATTTTTTTCTAACATATTTATAAGATGATTTCTTTTTGCGTTGTATGTTCCTCTCCCACGGTATAACCCCTGTTTTCACTGTATTTGATGTTGGTATAATTTGTGCAGGGGAAGGGAAAAAACTAATTGTTTGAAAGGGATACAGGTGGACCCATTGCAACCATGAGATGTACAAGATGTTATGTCGAAAAACGAACTTTAAAACTTTGGCGTGGGAATGGGGTAGTAGGAAAGGCGGAGATGGCATGGGAATGGGGCGTAGGAAAGGGGGAGTTGGGAAGGGATTGTGTGGGGACACAAAGGAGGAGGCAAGAATGCTTGATAAGAAATGTACTCGTCTCTCTGCTCATGTAATTGTAACCCCTCTGTACAGTATTTTCACAATTAAAAAAAAAAGAAAAAGAAAGAAAATTCAAGTCCTGCCTAAGTTACATATCAAGACAATGACTTCAAAATAATTAAAGCAAAAATAACTTTTATACAAGGTACAGGGCACCAGAGTCAAATACAGTGAAAACGGGCTATACCATGGGGGAATATCAGACAAAAGAAACAAATCACATAGTACATTGTAAGTATGTTAAAAAAATAGCAAGAAAGGAAAAAAACCCAAAACAACAAAAAACAGTTGTGTCCCTATCTTGGGGTTCATTTCGCTTAACATCATCTTCTATGGTCATATGTACATAGCTTCTGACCTTTTCTGCTTGTTCTAGACATATATTAGTTATTGCAAACAAGGGAAACCATGGGACCTATGTTTCTTTGTGCCTGGCTTATCTTGTATATACGTTTTTCTAATTTGGGGAGAGGAAGGGAAAAACAAAATGCTTAAATAGGGATACAGGTCGACCCATTGTAACAATGAGATGTACAAGACAATCTGTTGAAAATGAACTTTACAACTTCCGGGGGGGAGAAAGGGAATATTTGTGGAAGTGGAGAGGGAAGGGATGGTAGGGGAGAAAAAGGAGGAGGTAACGATACTCGATAGGATGTGTACTCATTGCCTTACTCAACAACTGAAACCCCTATGTACACTATTTTTACAATAAAAAACGTATTTAAAATAAAACTTGCTGAAAAAAAGAATAACTTTTAAACAACTCTTTTCTGCTTTTATAAACACAATAATGAAACCGGGCACCTGTGCCTCCTGCCTATATTCCTAGCTACCCAGGTGGCTGAGATCTGAGGATCATGGTTCTAAGGTAGGAAAATTCATGAGACTCATCTCTCATTAACTAGTCATAAAAAGCCAGAAGTGGAGCTATGGCTCACTGGTAGAGTACTAGCCTTAAGCACAAAAAATCTTCAGGGACAGTGACTATGCCCTGAGTTCTACCCCAAGATCAACACCCACCCACACACCCACCCACCCCTTCCACCCCCCCCCCACAGAGTGAAGTATTTTGTAAAAAATCAGTTGAGTATGAATGAATGGAAGTCTAAAAATATATAAATCAAGCCAGTTTCAACATTATAATTATAGTCAAATATTAAGCACTAAAAAAATCAAACTGCATTCCATCTCAGAGGAAAATCCAACATATGGCATAGAGGAAAAAGAAGAGTACATGGATCAAGAAATATGAATTAAACAAAAACTTTATTCATAAGAGGTCAGTTAAGAGAAGCGTCTTATAGGAAGTAATGAATCCCCTTATTAGAAGTGATCTTTCTTTGAGTCACTAAAAAAATCTGGCTTCAGTAACAGAATATTTGATCCTTGATTAAACTCCTGGAAATGATTCTTGTTCTGGTGGTCTTTTGTCCAGTACATCTCATGGGTTTTTATTCAGGGCACCATTGTATGGATCTCATTAAGTGAAAATGAGTGACATCATGGCTTGAACTTGAAGTTGAAAGGGTCTAGACCACATACATTTCAATAAAGTCTATTTTTTTCATTGTATATGTTTTAACTATCTTTTAAAGTGTTTTGGCCTATATCGTCTCATCTTATTTCTATACTTCTATGAATCAAATGGTGAAGAAATGATGAGTATTTACACGTAAAATCAAACAAATGAGATTTCTGTAGGTTGTCCAGGTAGAAATGGGCTACCTATTCTCTTTAATGCGAACATAGAAATACTGAATATTACATAGCAGATGCTCAAAATGATCCTCCATTAAGAGGATAAATCCGTGGGTAAATGGGTAAGGTTAGTGGGAAAATTCACTTCCCTTTTCCTTCCCTTCTTCAAAGTCTCTCTAGTTCCCTCTTATCCTTAGAGTAATTCAATGATTTGACAGCCCTTGGTGCATCTATGAATAGGAAAGAGATTTTTTTTTTGTTTTTAGGAAACTAACATTCATTTGAAAAATTTTAAATCTCATTACACGCAGAAGGACAATTTTAGATTTAAATCTTACGTATGTAGCAAGGATTCTGGACCAAACTTTAATAGTCTAAAACAGTGCTGGAAGCATCTTAAATTTAAATTGTGGGTAGCTAGCCCCTAAAGACCAAAAAAGTAAGTTAACATAGGTAATTATGTATGTTTATATGTAAAGTCATTTCAGTATAATCGTGCTACAAAACTTCATAATTGACACAAGGCTTTGCTTATTTTTCACACTTAAGTAAGTAGTTACATCATTTTTAATTAGGGGTTAAATTTTTCTCTCTCTTTTAGTTTTTACTATTCTGTAGCTCATTTCCTAGCTTGTTTATGAAAATTCAGCCCTAGATAAGTATAAATTCAAAAGTATTATTGTTTTACAAGTTGCCATAACTCAGATCAATAAATGAAAGTCACATTGAAAAATCATTGCTGTATTTTTTATTATCCTTCTCATCAACAACCTAATAAAACTTTACAATGTGTTGAATTTTATTAGACTTAAACATTTTTAAGAACTGTTAGTGTTTTATATTCAACTCACTTATTCTGGTAATTCAGGCCATACAATAATCACTTAGCCTGAAGATTTTCTTCTTAATAATTGCTTTCACCAGGCTCTGGTGGCTCGGGTCTTTAAACCTAGCTATTCAAAATGCTGAGACCTGAGGATCATGGCTCAACTCTAGCCCAGACAAAAAAGTCCCTATGACACTCTTACCTCCAATTAAACACTAGAAAAGAAAAGAAGAGAACTAGAAGTGGAGCTATGGTTCAAAGTGGTAAAGCACTAGCTTTGTGCAAAAGAACTCAGGGCTAGCCCCTAGGTCCTGAGTTAAAGCCCCATGAACAACAACAAAATAATTAATGTTTAAACAGGGATACAGGTTGACCCATTGTAACAATGAGATGTATAAGACACTATGTTGAAAAACGAACTTTACAATTTAGTGGGTGGGCAGAGTGTAGTTGTGGAGTTGGGAGGGAAGGGATGGTATGGGGAAAAACAAAGGAGGAGGCAACAATGCTTGATAAGAAATGTACTCATTACCTTACTCGTGTAACTGTAATCTCTCTGTACAGTATTTTCACAATAAAAAACATTAAAAAAAGAATTGCTTTTAGTCATGTTATAGAGTGCTAATATGTGTTGGAACTATTTTTGAAACAAAGCCACAAATAAAGAAGATATAAATGAATATTGTGTACCTATACACCTCTTATTTGTACCATTCTGTGCTATCAAAAGTAGAAAGGTAGATGTCTCTTGTGTGAACTTGAAGTTGTCATCTGCCTACAGCCTATCTGGCCATACTGGAGTTCACACTCAGTATGTGCTTGCTAGGCTGGAGTTCTACTTCCTGAACCAGGCTTCTCATATTTTGCCTACAGTTTCCAATGTTCTTAAACCAAGAAAGTACCCCCATGCTTCTTCTCATTTAATGTGACTTTTCTAAGTGTCTACTAGACACTACAAGTGGTACATACAAATCATTGTGTTTATTTGAAGAGAAGTGTCACCAGAACACTGAACTACTCTAGCAAAGTCCTATTTCTGAAGTCATTATAATAAATGTATTATAAATAAATATTATATATAAACTTATCATAAATCATTATCATAGAGACCAATATTTAATGAGTTTTTACATATTTGCTAAAACTAAACAAGTTATGTACCTTTGCTTATATGTCCATGAAGAATTATGGCACAAAGTCACCCAGTGATAAATGGTAGAGATTAAACATGAAGCAAACAGTGTGATTTTAGAGACTGTTCTTAGTATTGACATGATTGATTGTTTTGCTGCAGAAAAGTCATCATATTCAATGCACAGTATTTAAAAATAGATCTATGAAACTTGAGGGTAAGGATGGAAGGGAGAATTTGGGGAGAATGGCAGAAGTGACATTGCTCACAATGAATTGTGTTTGTAATATGACTTGTGGTCTTTTGGGACAACTATTTAATAATAAAAGTTAAAAATGTGTAATTTCAGCTCTATTATCTTGTGTGACTGTGACAGAAACATGAATATAATTGGGGATCATAATGTATCTACTGTAGTCATGCTATATTATCGTCTTATCTTTGAAGTGCCTTTTGACTATTACAAGGATTCCATGAATGATATGTCCCTTTCCCCTTTGTTTTTATCTTATGCATACATGGCTACTTTCATTAACTTTGACCCTTAAAGAAACTGATACAAGTATAACATTATCCATTGTAATCTCTACATGCAGCAGGACAATTATTCTTTTTTCTCCACTGGGCTTGAGTTTTTACTTGTTTTTGTTTACCTATAGACCCCCCACTGTCTAAAATACTGCCTGGCACAGAGCAGGTACTCAATATTTGTTTTATAAAATGTTCTTTTTCTTGGTCATTTTCATTAACCTATCACATTAAAGGCCTCCATCTAAGTTTGTTGATAAAGGAGGGAGTGTTTACCTCTGTCTGTCACTCCTCATAAGATACATAGTCCCAAAGTCTTCCAATATCCTTTATGGCTCAGTCACAGAAATAGAAATCACTTATTTCTTCCTAGAATGTAAATGGTACATAGATAAGATGTCAACTTTTTGAATAAAGACACATGTGAGTTTATATACATATATCCCACCTCATTTCTCTCTCCATCTTATCCTCATCAGACTGCCATTCGTAATGCCTATTTCCTACTGCACATACCATTTTAAAATTAATTCTGATTTTTAAAAGTATTGAATTAAAATATCTTTATTACATAAGTTCTCTTGTTTGAAAATACCATAATCAAAGTGATATTAATATAAAATGTTTATTTCTTACAGTTGAGGAAGCTAGGAAGTGTAAGGCCTTGGAAAATTCAGGGTCCTGTGAAAACTTCCCTGCTGGTTCTTTTCCTCCTGTCCCCACACAAACGACAGAAGCTCCACCTTGAAGAACAACTTTCTAGGGCTCTGGCTTCCAATACCAAGCCATTCAGAGTGAAGACTTCAGTGCACCAATGGTGAAGTGAGGGGCACAGTCTATAACATAGCATGACATTTTGATTGCCTGGTTATAAGATGTTATACTCTCTTCCCACTCTTTCAATTTTGCCCCAGAGATGATTGCTCTGCTTACCTCATTCTAATTCTAGTTTTCAGAGATGACAATGGACTTCCCTTTCTCTTGAGATGAATTTCCTTCTGCTTAGGAGAACTAGCCCTGGAATTCCTGAATAGACTGAGAGATCCTCTTGCTTGGGAGAGTGACCTGAGCAATAGCCACAGGAGAGTCCTCCTGCAGCTCCTCCCTGTTCCTCCACTGTATTCCTTGGACCTTCGGCAGCCCTTGCCCTGCAGAAAAAACATCATCTACTAACATAGTCTCCATAGCCTCTCTCCTCTCCCTGATTGCATCTGAGAAATTACTACCTCATTAACTTGCTTTCCTCCAGATTTACTGCTTGTCTCCAGTCAAAGGCTTAATGACCTAATGAATCATTAATGGTACTGGAAATCCTGAATTATTCAATCACAAATTATTTTCCTTAAATATCTTGTTGATTTTAATTCTCCAAGTAATTACAGAAATCCAATACTTTTTTTCCTATACAGACTATTTTATTTACTAAGAAAAAGTTTTGCCACCAGAAAAAGTGCTTACAATTATTAAGTAGAATCTCTGAATTTAAAGAATCAGAGGTCAAGACAGGCTTTAGTGCCTCATGACTAACAGTAGAGCTACTTGAGAAGTTGAAATTGAGAGCGTCAAAAGACTCTTAAAGAAAGAAGTTGGATGTGATGGTGCATACCTGTTCTCTCAGTTATCCCAGCTCAAACAAACAAGTACTGGCATTCAGCAGTCCAGGTATGGGGGGGGGGGGTGGTCAATGTATTGTGTGTGTGTGTGTGTGTGTTTATGTCTGTGTGTCTGTGTATGTTCAAAAGCCAGACCATCTATTATTTTGAACGTCTGTTAATGAAAGTGATGTCGCTTTCATAAAGACTTTGTTCTTTATATGAACAAATTTTAGTAATCGTCTATACAGCACTCTGCTGATTTGGTAAAAACATTAAATCTTTCTGAGATAAAAGAATACCTTGAGCTGGGCACTGGTGGCACACCTGTAATCTTATCTACTCAGGAGGCTGAGAGCTGAGGATTGCTGTTAGAAGCAGCTTGGGCAGGAAAGTCTGTAGGACTCTTATCTTCAATTAACCACCCCAAATCTCAAAATAAGTTGTGGCTCAAGTGGTAGAGTGTTATACTTGACTGGCGCTCACATCCACACACACACACACACACACACTACTATGAGAATCTAATGAAATATATGTAAGATTTCCACAGAAATATTTGCCTGTGTTTAAGTGTTTGTGTGCCTCTGATATACATAAAATGTGTTTTGTGCCTCTGGTATATATACATAAAAATATAATATGTGCAATTATTTGAGCATTTGGTGTTTAGTGAATAATATAGATTTCTTTGATGTGTGGAATACTGGATTCATTCCTGTTTCCTGTCAATCTAGCCATAGCAATGTGCTTGTATTTACTCTGTGAAACATGTAAATATAAGTAGAAAAATCACAAATGGGATGTTGCAATAGTATAAGATCTTTAGAAAAAATTGCTGAAGAATCTGATATTAAACTGTAGCTAACAATTACAGAAGAAGAAAGAAAAAGGGAGGATATGGCCTTAGAAGAGGGATGTGTTTAGTAATAGATACATGTCTTAGTATTCTAACAAATTATAAATACTAAGAAAGATTAAAGATTGTTATAATTTTCTTGTCCAACAACTTAGAAGTAGCATATACACGTATATATGTGTACTGTGTGTGTTTGTGTGTATGTATGTGCTAGATCATCCTAGATAATCCTTAAAGGAAAATTGGAATGTGTGCACTGATTGCTATTTTCCTAGAATGGGAAATAGAAGTTAATGCAGAAAATCAAGAGAGCAAGATAATTCAACATGGTTTATAGAAACCTGATCCAATGAGAAGGAACAGGGATCCTTGCATTACATTGTAAATTAGCATTAAATTAGAACTAATTCATTTATGCAAATAAGGCCCCCAAAGTATATATAACAGGGACAGGTCATCTTTCTATTGCTAGATTATGATCCTTTAACATTTTCAGAACACACAGGTCAATGCAGCCAGTAGCATGTAGGAAACTACACCATGGAGATGAATGTATTGCAAGGATCCGGGGAAATCATTCATCTTGAAATGTAATCAGTATTAGTGATTTCAATCAGCATTAGTGATTTCAATTTGGTTTTACATTGCTCTTTGAACACTACATGGGTCTTATACAAAGTCATTAAAAGCTAGGAAATTCTATTCCCTTGAGTTTTCTATGTAGTTAGTGTAACAACTACTTTGAGCCTAAAGGATTAAAGTCATTCAAAGTATATTAATCCCTTCTGACTCACACAAAGCTTAGATTTATCTCAGAAGCACTAGGGCCAGCTTTATCTTTGCAGAATCTGTGACAGTGATTGCATTTGGCCCCTTACCTTTGTAGTGTCAAGATTTTATAGAATATGAATATTCATTACTTACATTATAATTCTAAAGTTTATTACTTCCAAGTCAGAGGTAAATGTGAAAGTATTTTTTTTCAAAAAGTGTTACTATATATAAAATATGATTAGATAATTTAAAAGGAAAAGTAAAATGAATGTACAAAGTTGTTATGTATACATATGTATATTGTCTATATTAACATTAGAAACAAAATTTAACTTATTTTGGACCTTAATGATGAAGGTGGGATAAATATCTTTATTCATATAGTTATTACACAATAAGGTCAATCAGAAGACAAATGCCTGTGAAGAGAGTAAACAGTGCATAATGCTTAAGATATTAAAGCAAAATAAAACAGAATTTCTATAGTGGTTAATTGCAAAAGATCTGATAGAAATAACACATGTATTTATAATAAATGAAAGGAATAAAGAACTAGAATCATTGTGGAGATGTGTATTTTTATTTTTCCAGATTCTTCTAGTTGGTATTCCATCATGATATATAGCAATACATTTAGACAGAGTGGGAGACTCTCCTTATTTTCTAACTTGCCCAGATTTCCAAATGGAAAGTCTTTGGGTCACTAGAGCATCTAATAGAGGTTGAAGAAAACTGTTCTGCATTTGTCTGTCAGGCCTCAGGCACATGTGCAGCTTGCAAATAGAATCCTGAAGAATATTCTCTCCTTACCTGTTGTGCCCTTCACTTGCCATCAGCCCAGAACTACTTTTAAAATAAAGTTCTTCTGCTTGTGACTTGGAGTACAAGATGTTAAAGGTAATTTCTTAACCCTAGATAAAGTCTAATATGAAACTGTTCTCCTTGAGCTAGAGCCCTTGTAACTAATGATCTTACACTACTTTTCTTCTTGTCCAAGTCTTCATCTTTGTCACCATTGAGACAAACACAAAACATGAATCAGGTTAAAAAAAAACTAGGAATAAGAAAATGTGGTTTAAGAACTGGATAACAGGGCTGGGAAGGTGGCTCAGTGGTAGAGTGTTTGCCTTGAATGCTTGAGGCCCTGGGTTCAATTCCTCAGCACCACATAAGCAGAAAAAAAGCCAGAAGTGGCCCTGTGGCTCAAGTGGTAGAGCACTAGCCTTGAGCTGAAGAGCTGAGGGACAGTGCCCAGGCCCAGAGTTCAGGCCCCACGACTGGACATCCCCCTTCCCCCCCCAAAAAAGAACTGGATAACATCTGTATTGACTTACATATTTTAAAATGAGTTAACTCTAACTCAGAGGTATTGTACTATCTCTAAAGTTATGCAATACAATGGTGAGGTCCAAATAGAGATGAGAAACAAATTATCTGAAAACATAAACTAGTCTTTCTTTTGGATCCATTCCAAACTATTATGAACCAGTAGTTGAAGGATGGGATGTATGATCTTACTATCTTACTACGGTCTGTCTCTGTAAATGAAACTACTTGGTAGCTTGCTTCAGATTTGTAAAGTTGCAAATGAGATAAGGTATATAAGATAGTATAGACTCAGTACATTTTATCTAATTGCAGCTGAAATGGATGAAGAAAGACTTGAAAGTGGCAAGAAAAATGCTCTGGTTCTTCATGGTCTACAGTACACATAGAAGAAGGGAACACCGAGGGATCATACATTTTAAATCCATACTCTTTACACTTAAAACTCCTCATTATTACCTCATTTTAAGGATTGGTTGATTTCATTATCTTAATTAATTATAGATGAATTTTGAGTAGTCAATCTTCACTTCAAAAAGAACACTTTTCATGAGCTATGTTTTATTAGTAGCACATTAAAATTCAGATTTTGGTAAATCTAGAAGCCATTTTTCCTATTAATAAATGGAAGACTTTTTCAGTTTCATGTCAGACTATGGCAGCTTCTAATACTACCTGAACAGAAATTTATTACTTCCAATCAACTCTTAAGTATGCATGATCTTCCCCTTGAACTTTAATAACTCAATCTAAATGCTCTAGTCATTTTCAAGGATGGTCTAGGTAAACTTTGTGCATTAGGAATATTGGCAGGTTGAGGTTTCTTTTCCAATTACAAGCAATTTAGCATAGAAAGAGAATAATATGAATGTTGACTTGTAATTTTTTGTGATTCTGGACTGAAACTCATGGTTTTGTATCTACAACACAAATACTATACCAGTGAGCAGTGAGCTATACCAACAGCCCTGATTATTCCATTTCAAATAAAATCCATATGAGAATGAAATTCTGGTTAAGCTGATTGCTGCATCTCCCTGCCATCTGCTAGCTCTTCCATATCTTGATTTGTCTAGAAAAAAATGTTTCTACACACAATCTCCTAGGAAACATCAGAGTGTACATACATGTAAAGTTCACAAATTGTGCATGCAGTTCTGATAAAATAGTGGGAAAATTTGTTATATAATTACTTTATCTTTTTTAAGGTATCAAAGTAAAGAGTTCAATAGAAAAAAGGAGAATATACCATTAAGGGAGATAGCAGACTTGATGGCTCAAGAGGACAATGTTCTTGAAGTTTGTTTCAAGCTTCTCTTTATGTTACTGGGCAGATATTAACTTTCCAATTAGTGATTCTGTGGTCAATGCTAGAAATATAAGTGGACCTAATATTAAATTTCTTTATTATTGTTTCTGACAGCTTTTTAAAGAATGTCAAATCTTGGGGCTGGGAAGGTGTCTCAGTGGTAGAGCGCTTGCCTTGCATGCATGAGGCCCTTGGTTTGATTTCTCAGCACCACATAAGCAAAAAGAAAAAAGCCAGAAGTGGAGCTGTGGCTTGAGTGGTAGAGCGTTAGCCTTGTGCTGAAGAGCTGAGGGACAGCGCCCAGGCCCAGAGTTCAGGCCCCATGACCAGACCACCCCTTCCAAAAAAAAAAAAAAAAAAAAAGAATATCGACTCTTATTTGAAATGTTTTTAAAAGAAAAAAAACCTATATCACATAACACTTTTCTAAGTGCAGGATGTAACTCTCTTAAAGTTGAATAGCATTAAGGTGGAATATGAGAAAAAAGTCCATTTTGACCTTTTGCCTGAGTAAAATCCTTAATCTTGAATTATAAAAGTACATTACTAAGAGAATGCCAGAAGCGGTGACAATGTCCAAAAAAATGTACTCATTACTTGACTTATTTAACTATAACCCCTCTTTACATCATCTTTATAATAACAATAAAAATATTTTTTAAAAGTCTAGAACTGGCTTTATCTCTTTTATTTTAAAAAATGTTGATGAATCAAATGAAAAGAATGCAGTGAATTAATATTGTCAGAAATAATAAGGAGCCAACCTCCACCATACACATTATATGTCTACTTTTTTTTTTTTGTCGGTCATGAAGCTTGAACTCTGGGCTTGGGCGCTGTCCCTGAGCTCTTCAGCTCAAGGCTAGTGCCCTACCACTTGAGCCACAGTGCCACTTCTGATTTTCTGTTGGTTAATTGGAGATGAGAGTCTCATGGATCTTGCTGCCCAGGCTGGCTTTGAACTGTGATCCTCAGATCTGGGCCTCCTGAGTAACTAGGATTACAGTCATGAGCCACTAGCAACTGGCTCCTGTCTACTTCTAAACAGTGAATGGTGAAACTTGCGAATCTCTCCAATTGCAGGATTTGCTGAGTGTGACCTTTACTAAGGTTAGAGTAAATAGAAGACAGTAAAGTTACTAGAAAAATAAAAGGTATAAACCTTAGGAAATTCTGGCAGGTTGATGAGAGCAGATGTATTCTAAAGCAAGTTTATTTCTCAGGAAGAAGGACTTAACTTGTGTCTGACCTTCCGCAAGTGTCATATCTATCTAGTTCCTTCATTTTTGGAACTACCATGATTAGGATTCTGGGCAAATGTACTTAGATTGACACAATCATATGTTCAGATTGATCGGTTCATTGTTTTCAGTATAAATGGTCCATGGCTTTGAAAATTGAGACGTCTCTCTGAACTTTACTCATTCATTTGGAATTTAGTTCACTGAAAATTCAGAGATTTCAATCTGTTTTGTAAATAATACACATTATGAAGTAGATATTTAATTAGATCCTTGTGTGATCCAGTTTAGGGAAAGTTCACACAAATGTAGATGTACACAAACATACACCATTTTTATGAAAAAAATAATTTATATGAAATACATAGTAGTATATATATTCTTACTGCTTATTTAATATAGAATCACTGTGGATGAGTTTAAATAGTCCTGCATATTTATATGACTTTTTTTTTTTACTAGTTTACAAGAATTAGCAAAACTACTAGTGTAAAATATAAGTGAAGGGCATGTTAGAGAAAGGAACTGTGGGTTGCTCTCTTTAAATTAGAGATATATTTATGTAGAAATTGAGGTATGTTCTATTAAAGCTATGGTTTAAAAATTTGGAAAATATTTTTTCAGCTATTTCCTACTTTGAAGCCTGTTCCTACACACTCAAATGTTCCACTCTGTAAATAATAAAACATTTATCATTAAATACAATTCTAAGCAAGCATTTGAAAGAATAGTTAGCAGCTATCTGAATATATTATAATATTAGGACAAAAATGTGCTACTTAAGTGAAACTTGGTGTGGGCAAACTCTTATTCCTGAGTTTGCTTGGGGAAGAGCAAAGATGTTAGCGTGCTCAGAGGAAATAATGGGGAGATAGGGTCAGAGAGGAAAGAGAAGGCAAACTGGAATAGAGTAATGTATAATTATCAAAACAATCTGGCTACATGTTTTAAGGTACAGGAGGTTTTGTGGGAAAAAATATCTGATTTAAGTAAGACAAAAGTGTGAAGACAGATTGGGTGTTTATGGTTCATGCCTTTCATCCTAGCTTCTCAGAGGTTGAGATCTGAGGATCATGTTTCAAAGCCAGTACAGGCAGGAAAGTCCAGGAGACTCTAATTTCCAATAAACTACTCAGAAAAAGCCAGATGTGGCCCTCTGGCTCAAGTAGTAGAGAGGCTAGCCTTGAGAGACCCCAGGCCCTGAGTTCAAACCTCAAGACCTGACAAAAAACATAAAGACATAACAAATAGAAAGTGTGTGTGTGTGTGTGTGTGTGTGTGTGTGTGTGTGTGTGTGTGTGTTTGAGACAGCGAGAGAGCCAGAGCCAGAGCAAGAGCGAGCGAGTGAGCGAGAGTGTGTTCTGGACCTTGAACTCAGGTCCTTGTACACATTGGCCCTGGTTTCTGTCCCTTACTCAAGGCTAGTGCTCTACTTAAGCCACAATTCCACTGGCACCTTTTTTTGGGTCATTTATTGGAGATAAAATTTGTATAAACTTTCCTGCCTGGGCTGGCTTTAACTGTAATCCTCAGATCTCAGGCTCCTGACTAGCTAAGGTTATATCATGAGCCACTGGCTCCTGGCTCCACAAAGTGCTTTAAACAATCGAAGGAGACACGGTTGTGAATGTCAGTAAATGAAGATGATAAAAAGCTGAAGGTTAAGAACTTTTTTTAAGGCAAGAAATGACAAGATTTAATGCACATGGTTGAAACTAGTTGTATAGATTTTTGATCCACGTTTAAAGGAGAAAAGATAGATTTATACCAATGAGTGATTACATAAACTTATAGATTTTCCCCTGTGGCTGTTTGCCAAGGAAATGATATCACAAGCACAAACTATGTGAGGAAAATGAACCAATGGTGCAAATGAAGAGTGATCATCAGGAGTTTCTGCTGGTTATCTACTTGATGGCAACAGCTGAGTCATTAAACAGTGAATGATCAGATGGCCCAGTGCTATTTTATGGCTATATCTATTCATATGTGCATAAGATTATGAAAGAAAGAAAACTAAATTTAATCAGAGTCAGTCTTTTTCCTTCCAAATACATATAACATACCAAAGAGGCAAGAGAGTTGAGATTAAATACAAAGGAATAATCGTATTGATATAATATCAATGCAAAGATAAGTTAGATTAAGTGGATGGTAGGAACTTGATGAGAATTGGTGATAGTAAACAGGTTATAGTAAGAGTGACCATGAGGAAATGAATAGGTTTGAAATACTAAACCAATGGAGCTGATATCAGGAAGTCATCATTAGAGCATTGACCATAAAATTGAGATTATGTATGAAATGTTTATCTATAAAAACAAGATGCAATGTTTGTGCACATGGCAATGCAAAGCTGAGAACAAAATCATAAGAGAAGCTGAAGAGAGCCAAGCCATTTATGGGCATGAGAAGAATTACAGATGTCAATGATGAAATTCGTAAGAAATATATAGGTGGTGTTGGGAGAATCTTACAGTGAAGACATACATACACACTTAAAGACCAAAAGGAAGCACAGCTATATGCAGAATGGCTATAATTATTCATTTGTAAATGAACCCCTAGATAGGGACACAAGTGGTTTTTTCTTTCTTGCTATTGGTTCTAAGATATTTATAAGGTACCATGTGATTTTTTGTTGCTTTGTATATTCCTCCCGCACGGTATAACCCCTGCTTTCACTGTATTTAATGTCGGTATAATTTGTAGAGGGGAAGGGAAAAAACAAAATGTTTAAATAGGGATACAGGTGGACCCATTGTAACAATGAGATGTACAAGACACTGTTGAACAATAACTTTATAATTTAGGTGGGCAGTTGGGGAGAGTGTAGTTGTGGAAGTGGGAGGGAAGGGATGGTAGGGTAAAACTAAAGGAAGAGGTAACAATGCTTGATAAGAAATGTACTCATTACCTTGCTCATGTAACTATAACCCCTCTGTACAGTCTTTTCACAATAAAAAAAACTTTAAAAAATTCAAAAACAAATGTGTTTAGAAGGAAATAGATGAAGTAGCTGAAAGAAAAATACAAAGAAAGAAGGACATCACAAAGTAGTGCTAGGAGGAAATCTGAGCAGAAAGGAGTTTTCACTGAGCAAACTGTCCAGCAAGCTAGTCATTCCTTTCTTTTCTTTTTTTTTCTTTTCTTTTCTTTCCCTCCCTCCCTCCCTTCCTCCCTCCCTCCCTCCTATCCTCCTTCCCTACCTTCCTTTGTTCCTTCTTTCCTTTCCCTCTTTCTTCTTTTGTGTAAATGCCAGACTTTCTTTGACAACTAGCTTGAATAATTGTGTAATCATATGTAAATTTCTTCTGCTTAAATGCTTAAGACTGGGCTGAGCAGCACCACATACTAGTAGAAGCATATTTTTAAAATTTTGACAGCTATACAAAAACTAAAGCTCATACTTATTAATGGGGTACCATCAGGTAACTTTTAGAGCTCATAAAAGTTCTAGTTTTGAATCAACAGTATAAAAAATTGAAAGGGCCTGTTCATTTGAAATTGATCATGTGAAGAATTACATTAACGGTTTCTCCCTGGGAATGACTTATTTCTATGTGCCAAAATTATAATACCAATTATTGAGGAGCTTAGCTATTGTTAGCAAGTTTGTCTGTGCAAACTATTTTAAAATCACAAATTTTCTCATTTTATATGTGGGATTTTCCTAGAAATAAGAAAGCTTGAATTGCCAATGTATTTCTCACCAGCTATCTTTGAGATGGGATTGTTACTTTTGGGAGGAAATTTAAGATTCAAATTTAGATGTTAGCCAGGGTCTGTTGACCTGCACACGTAATTCTAACTTTTCCCATGGCTGAGACCTAGAAGATCAGAGTTGAAAGCCTGCCTAGGCAGGAAAGTTTCTGTGTCTTCATCTCCAAAATAACCAACAATAATACAAGTTGAAGATATGGCTTAAATGGTGCACAAGCTGAGCAATCAAACAGGGCAAGGGCAAAACCCTAAGTTCAACCCCCATATCAGAAAAACAAACCTCTCATTATTTATTCTAGTGAATAATTATATTTTCTAGAATTATCTATTTGGTGCTAACTATATATGTATGTGTATACATACATACATACAGACAGACAGACCTTGAGAATCAACATTTTAAATATAATAAACTTCTCATCAAAAGCAGACTAATAGTCTCCTGCAGGTCTATTTTATCTCTTTATTTACAGTAAAAAAATTAGAGGAGTAAAAGGAATAAGCTTTCCAGCAGTTCTAACCCTGGGATATTCATTTACTTGGTGGCAGCTGATCATTAGATTAGATCCATCCCAAGACATCACAGAGGGTGAAAAGGTTCCCCTGGAGACAAAGGTGCTTCAGAGCAATCTCACTTCTAATTACGTTTCCTGTACAATTTTGTTTGTGTCTTATTTGAAAGAGGATGTAATATGCTAGAAAGAGAAAGAAGATTAACATCACCTTATTATTTTGTAGGATATGGCCCTGGGCTCAGATTGATTTGATGAAAACAGGGTATGGAAAATTATTACCCTGCATATTTAACAAGAAAATTTGGGTAGGTAATGTGGAAAGGTGAATTAATCTGGTACATGTTGGCAGAATAATACTATAGCACTAGTAGCTAATGTATGTAAATATAATATTTGTTTGATGGAGTGATATATGTCTAAAGAACATGATAATAATTGTTCATTCTTGGCTCATGCCTTCATAAATTCTTCATGATAATTAAATACAAACACCTGAAGCATAAATTAGACTAAGTTAAATTATGATTCTCAAATATGTTTATATTATCCACTTCATTTTCAGCATAAAAATAGTAAACTGAGTAATCAAAAAACATTTGTTACATACAAGGAAGTTTATTTAGGGTTTCCTTTGTTGACAGCCTTAGTCATACATGTATTTTTTTCTGACTACTTTTGTAACCATTATTTCCTAGTCTATGTGGAAAGGCTTTAGGAAAAATAATTAGCTCCTGTAAATGCTACTTATATTTATAGTTCTAGATAGAAAATAGCTTGCTTCTGTATAAAATCTTTTTTAAAAAAACAGAATCAGGTAAATAACTTTATGGTATTTAGTTATATGTAATTTGTCCCTTGTATTGTTTTAACATATATTTCTTGACAAAAGTTTACCTTTAACCTTGATTAAAATTACAGCCTTTTCTCACTTCACAGCATTAAGATGCTTTATTTATAAAATAAAGTGTTTTCTGGTCATACTGAATTTATGACAGAATTTCAATTAAGAAATTAAATTATTCATTCTTCACCCTCATAAAATATTTGGATCAGGGTTATTTGTGCACTAGTAAATCAATATCTTCATTGAATTTCTTTTTTTTTTTTAATTTATGATTATTTTGTGGTCAGTGGTGGGACTTGAACTCAGGGCCTGGGCACTATCCCCGAGCTTCTTCAGCTCAAGGCGGGTGTGCTACCCCTTGAGCCACAGCTCCACTTCCTTCATTCAATTTCTTGATCTCAAGTCTGTGTTGTAGCTTAGGTCTATTCAATTTTCCTGATCTCAGCTGCTCTAAACAGATCCCAGGTTTCAATTCAGTTAAGGTCTTTCTTACCTGTCTTCATTATTCTTTAGCCAGACACTTCCCAGGTGCCTTCTTCTGAATGGAAATATCATAAACTGCAATAGGTTAAAACAGAGTCTGAAAGTATAAGTTAAAGCATTTATCCTACACATTCAATGCTCCTTTGACCACAGAAGACCTGGTGGCCAACCTTAATATTTAAGCAACTAGATAATTATAGTTCTTCATAGTAGTAAGGGATAAGGTGATACTAGAAAAGGAAAGGAAAAAAATTGAAAAGTGCAATTTATTACTATGTCAAGCTTCATTTTAAAAAATATCTTCACCCTAGGTCTGTGGTAGTTTACCATGGAGATCCAATGTATGGTTTTCTTTATTCCTCTCTTATCTCTTTCTGTACCATGTCAATACCAGAGTAACTTATTAGCACCTAAAAATCATGGGGGGGGGCAATTCGATGTAAATAGTTATTGTCATGAGATAACCTTCTAAATATATCAGTCAGAGGCTTTGAAGACTAGTATGGTGGACTCTGTCCTTGGTGCTGAAGAGTACTTAGATTACTTTTTCTATTTGAAACTTTCAAGACATAGGTGCAATTCTATTTATTTATTTATTTATATTGTAAAAGTGATGTATAAAGGGGTTACTGGTACATGAGTTAGACAATGAGTACATTTGTTTTTGAATACTGTCACCTCTTTCCTCGTTTTGTTCCCAGATTTTTCCCCTTCCGTACCCACTTCCCTACAAGTTGTACATTTCATTTTCAACATAGTGTTTAGTGAGTATCACTGCTGCATTTGTTCACCTTTTGTCCCACCATTTTTGTCCTCCCTCTTATCCTCCCTAAACCAGATAAACTTACAAATAAGACAAAAGTTACCAAAATAAAAAACAGCAACAAAAGGGAATAAAACCAAAACCAAAACCAAAACCCAAAAGTAAAACAAAAAGTTTCCATTTCTTGAAATTTATTTCAATAAACATCATTTTATATCATCATATGCACATAGCTATTGTGCCTTTCTGATCCTCTCCTAAGAATATCCTCCTTTGTTCTCAGTGTGTGAGTCAGATAGGGTATAATTCTTATTTCCTCATTTCCTTCATTGTAGTGAAATACACATGTAAAATTTACCATATTTACCACTTTTATTGTCCAGTTCAGTGGCATCAAGTATATTCAATTATAATCAATTAATTATAATTGCTTACAGGTATTAAAACTATCCCCATGCCTTTTATCTTGTAAAACTAAAACTCTATACTCACTAAAGAAGCCTTCTGTGTTTTCCCTTCCACAATACTGGAAACAACAATTCAATCAACCTTCTGCCTCTATTGTTGTGACAGGTTTTATTAAAAACAATTATACACAACTTTTTCTTTTTTAAAAATTTTTTATTGTGAAAATACCGTACATAGGGATTACAATTACATGGGCAAGGTAATGAGTACATTTCTTATCAAGCATTGTTGCCTCCTCCTTCGTTTCCCCTTCTCATCCCTTCCCATCGCCCCCCCCCAAAGTTGTAGTTTATTTTTCAACATAATGACTTGTACATCTCATTGTTGCAATGGGTCCACCTGTATCCCTATTTAAATGGTTTGTTTTTCCCTTCCCCTCCACAAACTATACCAACACCAAAGACAATGAAAACAGGGGTTATACTGTGGGGGAGGGACATACAAAGCAACAAAGAAATCATCATATAAATACGTTAGAAACAATCACAAGAAAGAAAAACAACATTTGAATACTTATCTTGGGGTTCATTTCGCCTAACATCAACTTATTTGACCATTTCTGCTTGTCTCAGACATATACTAGATATTGCAAATAAGGGAAACCATGGGACCTATGTTTCTTTGGGCCTGGCTTACTTCACTTAATAGAATTTTTTCCAAGTCTTTCCATTTCTTAACAAATGGGGCAATGTCATTCTTTCTGATAGAGGCACAGAATTCCATTGTGTACATATACCACATTTTCTTGATCCATTCATTTACTGAGGGGCGTCTGGGTTGGTTCCATATTTTAGCTATGGTAAATAATGCTGCAATAAACATAGTTGTGCTGGTAGCTTTAGTATGGTTTTGTTTGTGATCATTTGGGTAAATGCCCAAAAGTGGGATTGCTGGGTCTTAGGGGAGCTCTATGTGTAGTCTTTCGAGGAACCTCCATACTACTTTCCAAAGTGGTTGAACAAGTTTACATCCCCACCAACAATGCAGTAAGGTTCCCTTCTGTCCACATCCCTTCCAGCATCTGTTGTTATTAGAGTTCCTATAGCCATTCTAACTGGGGTGAGGTGGTATCTCAATGTTGTTACACTACTTTTTCTTTGATGTGTGTTTGAGGTTCATGAATGTTCTAGTATGTGTCAGGGTTTCCTTCCCTTTGAAAGTTTATTGCAAAATATGAGTGTACTAGAAGCTGGGAATGTGGCTCAGTGGTAGGATGCTTGCCTTGCATGCATGAAACCCTGGGTTCGATTCCTCAGTACCACATAAACAGAAAAAGCCGGAGGTGGTACAGCCTAGCCTTGAGCTAAAGAGCTAAGGGACAGTGCCCAGGCCCAATATTCAGGTCCTACGACTGATGGGAAAAATATGAGTGTACTATATTTTGCCTATTTATCCATGAAACTTAGGTTGATTCTTTGTTTTAGTTGTTATAAAGAATTCTACTATGAACATTGATCTACTATGAGCATAAACACTCCCTAAATACTGGTTTTAACCCAGGCATGATGGCAAATGCTTGTAATCTTAGCAGAAAAATCATGAGTTTGAGGTCATCCTGGATTACAACTTGGATTATACCATGAATTTAAACCCAGTGTGGGATACAGAATGAGATTCTGTCAGAAAGAAATATCCTGCTTTTTTTTATTCTAGAGGTGAAATTGCTTTTTTCACTTTTCAAGTTTCTGTATATTGTCCTTTCTCTTCACTCTGCTGGATTCCCTGAGCATTTATTTCTTAAAGGCCTGGTCTTGTGATAATATGTATCTTCAGTTTTGTTCATGTTGTAATGTCTCATTTCTTCCTTTATTCTTAAGAATATTCTTTCCAAATACAGGATTTTGCTTGGCAGGTGTATATTATAGCACTGTTATTATATTGATTCACTCTTTTATGGAACTGGAAATTTCAGATAATAAATTTGTTGAAAATCTTACTGATGACTTTTTGTGAGATGCATTATAACTAATAATTTTTCTATTTCTCTTTTCTTGCTTCCAAGGATCTTGCTTTGATTTAGCTTTTGGAAGTATTTTTTTGAGTCTAATGGACTTTGGTGTTGGTCTCTTACTTGTAGTTCATTGAGCTTCTTGGATGTTTCATTCATATCTTTTATCATATCTAAATATTTTCAGTTATTTCTTCCATTGTTCTCCGTGTTCAGTTTCTGTTTTATTCTTTGAGACAAGGTCTCACTGTGCATGTTCAGGCTGGCCTCAAAATTGTGATCTCCCTGCCTTTGCCTACTGAGTTCTGGATTACCGCAGTACTTAGCTCATTATTTTGTCTTTATACACAGTGGTTTTTGTCCTCTGTTTGCTCAGATTTACATATGAACCACTCTACTGAATTGTACTTTATAGCTATTGTAATTCTCACCTACAAATTCATTTTAAGTTTTTTTTTTTTTTTTGGGGGGGGTCCGGACATGGGGCCTGAACTCTGGGCCTGGGTGCTGTCCCTCGGCTCTTCAGCTCAAGGCTAGCGCTCTACCACTTGAGCCAGAGGGCCACTTCCAGCTTTTTTCTTGTTGCTTATGTGGTGCTGAGGAATTGAACCCAAGGCCTCAGGCATGCAAGGCAAGCGCTCTAC
Organism: Dipodomys spectabilis; assembly: GCF_019054845.1. NCBI lineage: Eukaryota > Metazoa > Chordata > Mammalia > Rodentia > Heteromyidae > Dipodomys > Dipodomys spectabilis. Next base: position 7,249,003 of record NW_024870730.1, read on the forward strand.
CACTGAGCCACCTTCCCAGCCCCTCATTTTAAGTTTTTAACACTCTATTAATATTTTTATTTTATTCATGTATTATGTTTTTGTGTTTCTTCTTTTTGCCAGTCCTGAAACTTGAACTCAGGACTTGGACACTGTCCCCGAGCTTCCTTTTGCTAAAGGCTGGCATTTTACCACTTGGGCCACAGCACTGTTTCTGGATATTTCTGTTTATATGGTACTGAGGATTCAAACTCAGGGTTTCATGCACAGTAGGCAAGCACTCTACCACTAACCTACCTACCCACCACATATTTTCGTGCATTTCTTTTCTTCTTTTTTTGCTGGTCATGAGGCCTGAACTCAGGGCCTGGGCACTGTCTCTCAGCTCTTCAGCTCATGGCTAACACTCTACCATTTGAGCCACAGCGCCACTTCTGTTTTTTTTCTGCTTATGTAGTGCTGAGGAATCGAACCCAGGACCTCATGCATACTACCACTGAGCCATCTTCCCAGCCCCTCTTGCATTTCTTGACATCGATCTTTGGTTCTCTGAGCATCACTAACAATTGTATTAAAATTTTTTTCCTGTTTTATCTATTTCAGAGATATTAGTTTAATTTTTAATAAATATATTTTTATTTTAATTAATGTTTTCCTATTTCTTTTATTGTTTGTGTATTGGTTAAAATCTGGATATCTGAATATACTAAATTAATAAATCTGGAAAATATATTTTTCACCTCTCATGGACTATGCTGCTGAGCTTGTTTTATTTATTTTTCTGTAGGCTGTCTTTGTTCCCAGAATAAATCTTAAGTATTATTGTATGGGTTTGCTATGTAATTTCTAAGCCTGAAACTTTCCTAAAACATGTGTATATAGTTTCTATTTTTTCCATCTAATCTTTAAATTCCAGCTCCTCAAATTGGAATGGAGAACTATTGAAGGGAGATAAGTATATACCACCCTTTAAATCTTCCAGAATCATCTTCTTTCTTCTCAGAATCATCCCACAAACAGTACTGCTTTCACAGATTAAGGCTTCTTATGTAAAACCTGCTTTTCTATGGTAGCCCACCCACTATCGCTAGCCTCATTACACCATCTAGTCACACCTCTTGGGAAGGACATTGGAAAGCTCCAAGCTCATTTTCTTTATACTTGGCCTATACCTTTCCTGTGATAAGTGTTGATGAAAAATTTTGATCTACTCATAAAAGGAAGCTCCACATTTTTCTACAAGTCATAGACAGCTGTTATTCCCCTGACTGAATAGCAAATTATCCTATCTATGAAGACTTAAAAAAATATTTGAAAGCTTCAAAAATATAGTCCAAAATCTCTATAAACATCTTTAAATGTGTAAATTGGGGCAAAATAAGATCCTCCCTTTTTATCCCCAGAAATGATAGAGGATTATAATGAGCTGAAATTTCTATACAAATGGTCATGAACAAAATCTTTTTGGTATTTTATATTACTTTTTATATGCTATGTCTGAAATCAGTGCTCCCTAGATGAGAGGCTCAAGAATAATAAAATCAATTTTTAACATGTTTTCTATTACCTTCTATAAGATAAACAATTTGATTTGACATTCACATTGAAATGTAGCACATATTAATTGTTGGTATCCTGGTCAAAGATTCAACTTCAATATCCCATTTATTGTGAATAGCAGTATAATTAAGACAGGGTATGAAGATTAGGTTCAGACTTCACTAATTTCATTTTCTAGATTAATCCATTAATTAATTCCTAAAAGAACTTAGAGTAAACTCATTTGCAGTTTCTGCCCTGCATTCATAAATTTTGTGTGCTCCACAAATCTGAAATCTTTATTTTTGTAATTGAACTCTTTGTATTAAATATTAATGAAAGTAAAGCTTTAACTCTAATGGCATAGTTTATCAATTTTTACTCTGCTACCTGACTTTCTTAAAATCAGATAAAGGTTTAACACTATAGTGTGAACTTTTAGTATTAACATAAATAAATGGACTTAAATATCTCCCAAGACTTCTTCTCTTGTGTAGATAATCTTTACATACTTACTGACATTTCAATAATTTCAGAGGGCCCTCCTGGGATGCTAGGCTAAGGCAGACATCTTAATACTTACTCATATTATTCACTACACTGCATTTTTTCCTTAAAATATTCACATCGCTTTTGGAATTAATTAAACAGCAGACAACATGAGTTTGCCCATTGTCCAGAAATCTCTGTAAAAACTGTCTTGTTGTTATTTCCATCTAGAATCTGGCAAAGGATAACAGCTAAGTACCATTGTAAATAAATGAATAAATTGGTGTGTATACAGTTTCTGAAAACCATTGGTGGTATTATTATTGGACAATATTACACATTTAAAATATTACTATCTGAAGATTACGTAGGATAAAGACAAAAATTAGTATTTTACCATTTGGTTCCAAAAACATACTATTTCCACAATGCCACCAGTATGCCACCACCACAAAAGTAATTTGTAAATTTGTACTGATTTTTCGCTTCGGGAATTTTGGTTCTCAGAATCAGAACCCAGTCACAAGCAATTTGGTTAAATGTAAACTACTCTTGGAAATGAAAGATTACAGGACTGTGACAAACTATGACGGCATATGTCCAAAGAAGTGCCATGTGGAACTAGAGTGACATTAGTCTCAGAATTCAGAGACATCTTGAAGAACTGAACTAAATTAGATTTTATAAAATTAAGAGTGTGGTTTGTGGTAAAGTATTACAAAGTACCAGTCAATTTTCTTACCTATATTATTCTTGTCTTGATAAATAAAATGATCTGATAAAGTGTAGTTTGAGAGGTAATTTGATTAAGAAAGTGTTTGCATCAGTATCATAAATGGGCATGTCTTTATTGAACTTAAATTATTACATTTTCTATACTGTATAACAACATATATTAAGACCTTTGTATCCATGGGTGTGCAGGACCAGGACCTTGAAGTAGGGGCCTAATGCTCTCCTCAAGGTTTTTTTGTTGTTGTTGTTTTTGTTTTGCCTTAGGCTAGTATGCTACCACTTGAGCCATAGTTCCACATCCTGATTTTTGATGGTTACTAGGAGATAAAAATATTACAAACTTTCCAGCCCAATCTGGCATCAATCATCATCCTCAGATCTCAGTTTCCAGAACACTTACAATTGAATAGGTGTGAGGTAACAGTGCCCAGTAAAACTCTTAAAGTTTCTATGAAAACTTATAAACGTTTCCAAAAGATAAAGCACTAACACAGTACCCTGTCTTTCACTTTGGTTCAATATTTATTTTTAACTATGCTAATTTATGCTGCTTTTAACTATGCTAATTTTCAGTAGAGACATGGTGAGAAACGAGAAGGATTGCAGAAGTTTTTAAATGAGTGATAAAATGTTCAAACTGTCAAAGAAATATACCTCAAAGTTCTTTAGATTTTTCTCATTCATGTAAAAGTCTTTAAATTTTGTAATTAAAAGACAGTAAGGGAATTGTAATAACAGAATTTCTCCAATTAATAAACATAAATGCTGACAACTTTTTTGGAATAGGAATTGAAATAATGTCCAGGAAAGTATAATAAAATAATTATAACTTTAATCCAAAAATTTCTTCCATTGTAAAAAGCATAAAGAAAAAAATCTACTAATTTATTGATTTTGTTAACATTTGATTGAACACTCATCTTAGCATCCAATGGGACCATTAACAATGAATAGATTTTCCTAGAGACAACTGTGTCCATCTTAAATACTGGGACTGAGGCAGCCACCGTGAAATAACCATGAGTATTTTATAACTATAGAATGGTCAGTTGTACTCAGAAACCCTTGAAGAGAACAATCAAGTGTAGAGAAATAAGAAAAACAAAATGCAATTGGAGTATTTTTGACTTTTTTTGTCTTCAAACTGACATGGAGGCACACTTACTTATGCTCACAATCCAATTTACAGTAACATCAAGGTAGTGGCATTAATTTTATAACTTGCATAACTTCTAGAGTTGGCTGACCATGGCTAAATCATTTAATTTCCTGGATGGATCTGTGCATCTGGGCAAATATTTACCTAATGGATCCCTGATGTCTATATTGGTTCTGATCTATCACCAGAGGAGTAAAGGACAACACTATCTCCTCAGCAGGAAGCACAGAAACATTGGAGAAATGAGAACCATCTCATAAAGCATGGATTGAGTGTGGAATTTTTATCAGTTTGCAAAATATTTAATATAAATGAATGATTAAACTTGTGAGCTTCAAATATATTTAGTTAAGGGCAAATGTGTGGTAGATCTTTCTAGGAGTCTTTTCCTTCCTTTCAATATATTAGGTAAGGTGATGCATGATATTAACCAGGCTGATGTTCTTCTATTCTGGTCCTAGAGATCAAATGTATTCCCAACAGATAATAGGCTTGGCACTATTCCCCAAGTCATGAGGAAATGAAATGAATAACTTTATTATCCTATTAGAAGGTTGATGATTCTTAAAATTTCAGCTAAAAATGAGAAATAAATGTAAGCAACAGAATTTTCTTGGTATAACTCAAATCACAGTGCAACATCTGTGGTAGAAAGTAATAAAATCAAACGTGAATTTATTCTTGCTCCCATGGAGATCCTCCCTTCAAACCAGCTTCTTTTAATTTCCTCCACAGATTTATCTTATCTTCCAGCCAGTGGCAGAGTCCTCTATATTCTTCCAATCTCTTTCACACTGAAATCCAGGATAAGCACTACTGTTTCCATAGTGCTGTTTTTCCAGATTGTCCTCATCGCATTAATCTCAAAATAATAAGTCATAGTACAGAGGCACACACTTCATAAGAAGCAAAATGCTAGATTTAATCTGAAATCACTCTATAATGTGAAACAAGCTTAGATCCTCAATGTAACAACAGACCTCAATTTCTAGGTAAAGTTGTTACTACTTCTAAGATTGCATGGTTTTCTAAATAAAGCTAAAGCAAAATAGAATGAAGCACACAATGTCTGTGAAATAATCTTCAGACTCTCAAGCAGTTATTTAAGTATCTCTGATGACTTTAACCTATACCTAAAATACCTCAATGTATCTACATCTCTATCATCTTTACTTACAGAATAAACATGTGTTCTCTGACGAACTTATTTTAGGGACAGTATTTTTAGAGCCATGCTGAGAGTAAAATATATAGCTAGGTATGCCTAAAAATAAAATAACCTAGAGATCTTTTTTTATTGTGGAAATACCATACAGAGAGGTTACAATTACATGGGCAAGGTAATGAGTACATTTCTTATCAAGCATTGTTGCCTCCTACTTTGTTTCCCCTTCCCATCGCTTCCCATCCCTTCTCATCTCCTTAACCCTCCCCCCCCCCCCCCCCCCCCCCCCCCGCCCCGTGCCAAAGTTGCAAAGTTCCTTTTTCTACATCATGTCTTGTACATCTCATTGATGCAATGAGTCTACCTGTATACTTATTTAAACAATTTGTTATTTCCCTTCCCCTCTGCTAATTATGCCAATATCAAATATAGTGAAAACAGGGGTTATACCGTGGAGGAGGCACATACAAAGCAACATATCTTATAAATATGTTAGAAACAATAGCAAGAAAAAAAACATTTGAGTCCTTATCTTCGGGTTCATTTCGCCTAACATCAACTTATCTGACTGTTTCTGCTTGTCTCAGACATATACTAGTTATTGCAAATAAGGGAAACCATGGGACCTATGTTTCTTTCAGCCTGGCTTACTTCACATAATAAAAGGGAGCTAAAAAATAGAATGGAAGAAAGACAGCCTCTTCAGTAAATGGTTAATCACTTGTAGAAAACTAAAGCTAGATACCTATATATCACCCTATACCAGAATGAATTCCAAATGGATCAAAGACCTCAGCGTCAAAGTAGACACTCTGAAAACATTACAGGATGGAATAGAAGAAACTCTAGGTCTCCTTGGCACAGGCCAAAATTTTCTTTAAAAAGACCCATTAATACAACAAATCAAAGAAAGGTTGGATAAATGGGATTGCATGAAATGGCAGAGCGTCTTCATGGCAAAGGACATAGCTGGCAAGATCAATAGAAAGCCCATGGACTGGGAGAAGATCTTCAATAGCTATACAATGGACAAGGGTTTCATATCTAAAATATACCTGGGACTCAAAAAATTAAATCCCCTAACAACAAATTCTCAAAGAAACAACTGCCCAATAAATAAATGGGAAAAAGACTTACAGAGAAACTTCTCTGAGAAGAAAGAAGGATGGCCAATTGACACATGAAAAAATGCTCATCTTCCCTAGCCATAAAAGAAATGTGAATCAAAACAACATTGAGATACCACATCAACCCAGTTAGAATGGCTATAATCAAGAACTCTAATAACAACAGATGCTGGAGGGGATGTGGACAGAAGGGAACCCTACTGCATTGTTGGTAGGAGTGTAAACTTACTCAAACACTTTGGAAAGTAGTATGGAGGTTCCTCAAAAGACTCCACATAGAGCTCCCTTATGACCCAGCAATCCCGCTTTTATCCAAATGATCAGACACAAGACCATACTAAAGCTACCAGCACAACTATGTTTATTGCAGCATTATTTACCATAGCTAAGATATGGAACCAACCCAGATGCCCCTCAGTGCATGAATGGATCAAGAAAATTTGATATATATATATACACAATGGAATTCTATGCCTCCATTAAAAAGAATGACATTGCCCCATTTGTTAGGAAATGGAAAGACTTGGAAAAAATTCTATTAAGTGGAGTAAGCCAGGCCCAAAGAAACATAGGTCCCATGGTTTCCCTTATTTGCAATAAATAGTATATGTCTGAGACAAGCAGAAATGGTCAAATAAGTTGATGTTAGGCGATATGTACCCCAAGATAAGGACTAAAATTTTTTTTCTTTCTTGTGATTGTTTCTAACATATTTATACGATGATTTCTTTGTTGCTTTGTATGCCCTTCCTCCATGGTAGTAACCCCAGTTTTCACTGTATTTGACATTTGTATAATTTGTGGAGGGGAAGGGAAAAAACAAATTGCTTAAATAGGGATACAAATGGACCCATTGCAACAATGAGATGTACAAGACATTATGTAGAAAAAGGAACTTTACAACTTTGGCTTGTGGGGGGGGGAGGTGGGAGGGGATGGGAAGGGATGGGAAGGGGAAACAAAGAAGGAGGCTACAATGCTTGATAAGAAATGTACTCATTACCTTGCCCATGTAATTGTATGTTATTTTCACAATAAAAAAAACTATAGAATACAATAAAAAACTATAGAGTAATCTCATTAATGAATCTGGACATAAAACATTTTCCTAAAATATTTTCTAACTGAATTCAATTGATCATACACCATGAACAATTTTTCTTTCATTGTAGGTATTTGAGGATGGTTTAACATAAATAAGTTAATAAATATAATAAAGTACATAATGTAAACTAAGGGTAAATGTCAAATTATCATCCCAATCAAGACACACTAAAAAATCAACATCATTTTATGGTAAACATCCTTAAAGGAAATAGTAATAGATGTAATACCAAACATAACAAAAGTTATATATAATAATCCAATAACCAACACCATGTTTAATGGGAAAAAACTGCAATTATATTTTTATAAAGTCAGGAATAAGACCAAGATACCTATTCAACCCACTATTAGCCAATATAATGCCGGAGTTCTAACAAGAGCCGCTAATCAAAGGAAAAAGATGAGAATTTGAAAAAGGAAATCTTAAGTCAAATTATTCTTTATTTTTAATATAAGCTTTTTTGTTTTTGTTTTTGTTTTTTTTGTTTTTGGGTCCTGTTGTGGGGTCTGAACTCCCGGCCTGAGCGCTGTCCCTCAGCTCTTCAGCTCAAGGCTAGTGCTCTACCACTTGAGCCACAGCGCCACTTCTGGCTTTTTTCTTTTTGCTTATGTGGTGCTGAGGAATCGAATCCAGGGCCTCAGGCATTCAAGGCAAGCGCTCTTCCACTGAGCCACCTTCCCAGCCCCCAAATTATTCTTATATGAATATAATAGTTTATATTTAATTGATTTAGTTTAATATTCTATATTTAATTTCACAAACAGAAATATAAAACCTGTAGGTTTCAGATTAAAGAAGCAATGGCTCAAGCCAGATGTCTTGGTTCATACCTATAATCCTAGCTCTACAGGCGGTTGAGAACTGAGAATTCTGGTTCAAAGCCAGTCCTGGCAGGAAAGTCCATGAGACTCTTATCTCCAATTAATAATACAAAAACCAGGAAGTGGAGCTGTGGTTCAAGTGGTGGGGTACTAGAGTTAAGCAAGAAAATTAAGGGATTATAAGAAGAGCCCTTGAGTTCAAGCACTGGAACCAGCACACACCTGCACCCACACACAGACACAGACACACAGACACACAGACACACAGACACACAGACACACACACCACACACACATAAGCAATAGCTCTTCTGTGTAATTTTAAAGGTAAAATTATAAATTAAGATTATGTGTTTTGGGCCTAACACGGTGGTGCGTGCCTGTAATCCCAGCTACTTGGATGGCTGAACCCGAAGGATCACTTGAGTCCAGGAGTTCTGGGCTGCAGTGCACTATGCTGATTCTGTGTCCCTACTAACTTAGGCATCAAGATGGTGACCTTCCGGGATTGGGGGGAACATCAGGTTCCCTAAGGAGGGGTGAATTGACCCAGGTCAGAAAGGAGAAGGTGAAGATTGTCTTTTGGGATTGGAGGTGTGCTCAAGTGATAAAGCGCCAGGCACTGAATGAAAGCATCAGATTTAGAGTTCACGTCTTAATCTTGGACAAAATGAAAAATAGATTGTCTTTTACACTTACAAAAAAACATCCTTGCAATTGATAAAGGCTCAAATAGTGATTGAACTTGGGAACTTGTAAAGTTCAGATGTTTGTCAACTGAAGTCTGATTGACAATAAAGGAGAAACACAGATGTAAGTTAACATCTAAGTTAAAATTAAACATAGATACCTATTTTGCTACAAATATGTAGGGAAAGGTATTAAAATTGTCTTCTATCTTATTAATTATTTAATACTTAAATATTTCCTTGTTATTTTTAATATTATTTCTTGTTTTTCCTGCATACTGGGTCAATGTATGTAAAAGCTAAATTTATACAATAAATTATTCCTCAGCTCTGCTATGTTTTAGTTTCTACAAATTATATCCAGTGGCTATTGTAAAAACTGATAACCAGGTAAACAAATTTAGTAGTCTTTTTGTGTTTCAGGTTAGAATCTATCAGCATTGAGGAACATGTAGGATTATTTGCTCAGATTTATTTTAGAATATATGCTTTAAAGCATACAGGTTATGGAAAATCTATTTGGTAAATGTGCCTCCATTTCCCAGTTATATTGATTTTTTTAAACATATCTTGACAGTGACTCTTAAAATCTTAGGTAGAGACAATATGGTATTAATTTTCCAACATCTAGAGAAGCAAATTAAAAGGCCCATAAAAACTCCCCAAGCTATAATTGAACATTTGGAATTCATGAAATGAAATTCTGATGTCTCTATAAATCTAAAGAACATGCAGTTTGCCTTTCAATGACTTTTGAAGTGATTCTAAGCATTATTCATGGGAAACAATATTGTTAATAGGAAAATATGGTTTTGAGGCAAACAAAACAATGAATCAAATTAAATATCATCTCATGTTTGTCTTCTAGGAGGAAATTTATGTCAAAATAATAAAATGCAATGCCCATTAAAATATTATCAACATCCTTAAATCATATAACATCCCAATTGCATAATACATAGTACTTCATTGTATCCTTTATGAAAATTTTCTTTTGTTCATGGAATTGTTGAAAACATATTTGTATGATTATACATGGGAAAACTATTGCCAGTGAGTGAATCTACGTAATGAGGCTCAGAAGTTGCATTACTAATTGTGATTTTACAATCACTTTGTGAATAAAACGTTTTCCTTCTTTTTATTAGTGTATAGAAATTATACAAAGTAAGGGGTTTCATTAAGATACTGCAATACATGTATATAGTGGGCTTTGTTCTTTTACTTCTACCTCTCTCTTCACATTTCACTTATCTTCTAGTCTTTGTTTCTTTACATGATCTATTTTCCTATGATTGACACAAAACATACCTGTCAATATGATCTCTCACTGAGTGTACATTTGAAAGCTCTGATGTTGGCTCAAGAATTGGCAGACATGAGAATGCATAATCTCAATACTTACCTAAACCCACTGTAACAGAATTTCTAGGATTCCCAGAGGCAATCCAGTGGTACAACAAAGATTGAAAGGCACACTCTAAATATATCCCTTCTAATTGTATTTCTCCTAGCTCTGAAAATAAATGTTTCTTAAGAACATATTGGACATGTACTGGATGCTTTCTATGCTTGATAATGATTGAGGAAAAGCTACTTCTTTTGATATGTTTTTGATATGTCCTTTGATATGTCCTTTATCATGAATAACACAGTTTGGAGGCTTTTGGAAGTTTGTATATATATTAAATTTAAAAAATATTTTCCATGTGAATGTCTTTTCTCATCTGAATATCTTAGCCTTAAAGATAGACAAAAGGCTCTATGAAAACTATATATAGTCTTGCTTACACTGTGAATCACAGGTTACAGTGATCCTTGTCTGTGATACTACCTATTTGGGGGCTGTGCTCCAAGGAATTGTGATTTGAGGTAAGCTGGAAAAAGTCTGTTAGACCATACCAAAATAATCAACAAGAAGCATGACTGAAGATATGGTTCAAGTGGTATAGTGACAGTCTAGCAAACAAGTCAAAGGACTCAAGGTCCTATATAATTATTTATGTCCTATGTATAATATTTTATATATGATACTGGACAATATTGGTATTTATATATACACAAATATCTATAAAATAGTCAAGATTCTTGACCAAATTATATTGTATATATATATATATATATATATATATACAAATATAGATGTGCAGTATGCAGATATATATTCATTTATATATATATATATATATATCTCATATTCTTTAGCTTAATTATGCAGAGGAAGTAGATTCTAATATTACTCGATGTGTTCTTAGAAATTTCATCTGAGGTTTTAAAATTACAAGAAAGTAGTTCTTAAATTATTATATGACTTTATAGCATAATGTTGCTCATTCGTAGATTCCTTTTATTTTTCTTTTCTTTTCTTTTTTTTAAGTATTCTTTGGTTTTGTTTTAGTTTGTTTTCTGAGACTACATGATTTAAGCTATTATGGAAATTGCTCAATAGCCAGGTTTATTACCCTTCTCAGTTTTCCTAGTGCTGGTATTATAGGAATTTGCAACACTACTAGAATTTCTTTTATTTTCTTATACTTCTATACTTTTATCTTTCATGTTTAATAATTGCATTATCCACATTAAATATACAGTAACTTCTCAATCTTTTCAAGATTTTCATCAAATATTCCTATGGCTTTTTCACTTATTATTTTTTTTTTTTTGGCTAGTCCTGGGGCTTGAACTCAGCGCCTGGACACTGCCCTGAGTTTCTTTTGCTCTATCACTTGAGCCAGAGCACCACTTCAAACTTTTTCTGTTTATGTGGTACTGAGGAATTGAACCCAGGGCTTCTTGCATGCTAGGCAAGCACTCTACCACTAAGCCACATTCTCAGCCCTTTTGTGGCTTTTTTTTTTTTTGCTTGATAGCAAGGTACTCATTCTTTTACTATGCAAGTTACTACAGAATGTTTTTATTTTTGGTCAATGAAATGTTCGGCATTTTGGATAACATAATGAAATAAACAATTTAAAGATTCTGCATTTAGAATGACTTACTTAAGAAGAAGTACATCAATGACATTCTCATTACATGGATGAATGTGTAAGCACAATGGTTCATATCGTAGATCAATACTGAGATTATATGAGCTTTCACAAATAACTTATTCAGTATTTCCATAGCTAGAATTGACATATCTTAGAACATTTCACTGATTTTAATTTTAAGGGACAGAGCAGGTTTTGTAATTAAAACAAAGGTGGATTCATTATGTTTGATATTGGAAAAAATATCCCGTGAAAAGAAAGGATCCATAAAGAAAAACAGACAACATAACGGGAAACCTAAGATGTTTGATTTTTATGATCAGTAACTCATGCTTATAAATTTTCAAGACCTATTTCCATACTTCTGGGTAGGATTAGACCCAGATATGGGCTCAACTTCTTCCCTACCAAAAAATAAAATAAATAAAAGTAAACTTTCTAAAACCAATAGTAAGTCTTAATTACCTGTTACTTGGGGTTGTAACATTGTATGGAAATAGTCATTGCAGATGAAATTGGGGAAGTAGGAGGGTGCCATTCTGGAAAAGAACATGCTCCTATTATAAGATGACAGATGTTTTGTAACAGTCATGTGTTAAAAGACAGATAAGAGAAGAATGGCCAGGTTATGACAGTTATTTAATTGTAAGCTAAGCTTTTCAAGGACAACCAGCAAACCACAGAAGCTAGTAAGAAGAAAGAAAAGATTACAACACCTTTGCAGAGCTAGCCTCACCCTTAAACTTTATACCTCCAGAAACTAGAATTTTTTTGTGGTAGCAAAGAACCTCATGTTTGATACTTGGTTATAGCAGCCCTAGGAAACTCAGCCCCATTTAACCTACAATCTTGGAAACACATGTGTTTCTTTTTTATCAGTTTTGTTATGAAATATATGAAATTTCTTTTAGAATTCAGTGTCATCTGGGGAAAGTTTCTATTTTCATAAGATACATTAGAAAATATACATATGAAAATATCATGATGAACATAAGGCCCACTAAAATTATCAGAAAGGGAGGAGGAAGGGAGGAAATTAAGGAGGTGAAGCAAAAGAGTTGAATTTAATCAATGTACATTTTATGCATGGAAGAAATATCACATTTGAAACCCCTTTGTATAATTAATTTATGCTAATCAAAAAGCTAAAAATAATGTTTGATTAGAGAAACAGTTTAAAATTTGGCATCAGCATTTTACGTCCTTATATATGTACATGCGTATGAATATGGACATATGTGTATTTCTCATTAACTATGAAAGAGAAAATATAAATAAAAGGATTTAGTATATTGTTAGCACATCAAATTTCATTGCATAATGGACATTGCTTGCAAGAATATTCAATTACCAAGGAAAACCCAGTAATTATAAAATCAATCATTTGAAAAACAGAATAATCAGGAGCCACATAATAAGGAAACCAACCACCAAAATATGTTTTAATTGTTCTCATTCAAAACTGCATGTGCTTTTCAAAATATTGCTTATCTCTGAAGAGCTGATTACAAAATATAGCATAGCACATATAACTGTATGCTCCACTTCCCTTACCAGATGGTTGTTGATACAATTTGAGACATCAGAGAGTAGCTTTCAGCCTGCAATATTATAGTTTCTTTATTAAAGCCAAATATAAAAACGAAACTAGATGAGTAAGTCTTTAACAAGAGTAACTGCATTCAGGCCTCATGTGTCTGGCTTTCTTGGTGACAAGCAATGTATACACATAATACCTGTTTATTTCTATTTCCAACAAAAGGATTTTTATCAAGAGAAAAATGCACAACAACATGTAATTATTTATTAATTATTAACAATACCACAACTTAATTTTCTGTTTATTCCGTTAACTTTTGGCAATTATAGGAACTCAGTGACATATCATTCAATTATTTAAGAATACTAATACTAAGTTACAGATCCCATTTTTCTCCCAGCTGTCAAACATATACTAATAAATTTCATGTGTAGTATGCAATCCAAAATTAAATCATTTACAGAATTTATAGAAGCAAAATGAAAAAAATAAAGTGAAGCTATTATGTTGCATTTTAAATTTGAATCCAAGTATTCTAGACAGCATGCTTATATTTGGTATATTTATACAAATAACTTGAAAATTAGAAGATAAGTTTATACACATTTTTCAGTGCCATATGTGGAAGGTAATAGTTTTATCACATGCTTTTTTGAATGAAGTTTAAAATATCTTTTAGATTTTACTTCAAAATTGCTTGTATCAAAGCAACTCTGTACCACACCAAAGTTCCTTCTAAAATACCTATGGGGAAAAAAGTACAAAAACCTGCACATCATTAAACCTTAAAACAATTTACTTTAGAGTCTGTGGCAAGTTTTTCCATTGTATTATGTCCACAGCACTATACTTAACCAAACATATTTCAATTCATACAACCTATGTTTAGTTTACATAATGAAGATGCCTTTGTTTTTTAAAGTGTGTTCTTCCCTAAAACTTACAGACTTCTGAGGTTAGTCATACTCTGAAAATCTTCTGATGATAGAAAGTAAGGGAATGTGTTTGAGGAATGCAAAAAAATTAACAATGCAAATATTTCAGGAGAGTGACTAAGATATATTTAGACAGCATGCGGTCATCTGTTATAATCTCAAATTCTTTCGGGTATTTTCCTTCTAAACTATTCACTTCTTATTCTTTCATGCCAGATAATTCACACTGCAGAAATGACATATGACCAACCATAGTTGAAACTAAAAATTTTTGAAAATATATTTAAAATATAAAATTTACATAAAATGCCCCTCTCTGTCTAAAAGAGTTAATGATTTTTCTCAATAATGTTTTGTAGACTACAAACAAGATTATGATAAAGTCACCAGCACAACCATGTTCATTGTAGTACTATTCACCAAAGCCCAGGTATGAAATCAGCTTGGATGCTCCTAAACAGATAAGTGAATCACAAAAATGTGGCTTATATACACTTGGAATTTAACTAATCTCTTAGAAAGAATAATATTGCACCATTTGTAATCAAATGGAAACACACAGAAAAAAATAGGCCCAGTAAAGTAATTGGGGCCCCAAAGGAATTTGCTTGCATGCTAATAAGTAAATATATAGTATATAATTGTACAGAAATGTATTAATTGAAATATAGTACATTCAAAGGAGAACTCAAATAGCATTGTTTTTATAAAGGCAAGGACAAAGTTCAACAAAATGAGCACCAGGAAATGGGAACTTGACAAACAGGGTAGATGGGGAGATGGGCAGCTAAAGCAGAGAAGTGGGGCAGAATGCAATCCAGAATTCAATGAACATTCTACAAAATTAAGAAAAGTGAGCACAGGGGTCGGTTCCAGGGATAGGTAAGAATCGTGAAAGGGGTGACATTGCTGAAAATGCATTGTATTCATATACTGCTTTATAAAATGGCAGCTCCTTTTTACAACAACTTAAAGATAATAAAACTATTTAAACAAATAACTAAAATATACTTAACGTTTTTCACAAAGATGTATATATATATATATATATATGTGTAATGTGCCAATACATACATATAAAATCTTAAAATGAGATTGTTTCCATTATTATAACATTTCCATAATTATAACATTATGAAATATTAAGAGATGTCTATTGCTAAAGGAATTCAGGACTAACAAAAATTTTTATCAGAAATTTTGGAAATATTGAATAATCGCAATAAAAATGTATTCTTATGTGCACTAGGCATCTGGATATTAGTTTGCTGGAGATAATTAGTTATATCATAGTACCATTTTGTAATGATTCATATGGGGCATTATTAGAGCTTCTAACAGCCATCTTTTTATAGGGTTCACAAATTATATGGGAATCATGAGTTTTTCATGTATCTGTGCCTACTGGGAAAGTTGTACATAATTTCTTCTTTTTAAATTTTTATTTATTTTTTATTGTGAAAATACTGTACAGAGGGGTTACAATTACATGGGCAAGATAATGAGTACATTTCTTATCAAGCATTGTAGCCTCCACCTTTGTTTCCCCTTCCCATCCTTTCGCAGTCTCCCCCACCCCCTCACCAAATCCTCACCCCCCCCACCAAAGTTGGTCATTTAAATAAGGATACAGATGGACCCGTTGCAACAATGAGAAGTATAAGTTGTCATGTTGAAAACGAACTTTACAACTTTGTACATAATTTCTTATAAAATACCTTTTAATTTCACAAGCATAGAACACAAAATAAGTTTATTCTATCATAATAAATGGCTTAATTGGAAAGTAATTTTGATTGCACAGAAAATCAATTAACTCCATGGTAATCTGTTAGAACGTCTTTCATATGATCCCCTGTATTTTTGTATGTGCCATCCTCTTTTAATTTACAGTGAATAAATTGCTTCTGGTTGCATTCAAGCATTTACTTTCTGTGAAATAGTAAGAAACTGTTGATTATTCAACAGTAACTTTCACAGCAATGATGTTAAAACTTTCTTGTTGGTGTGTCATATCCACTTGATTAATGGCCTTTGTGAATAAGTATTATTATTGCATGTTTTCTCAGAGTTATGTAGTTATATTCTGTTTCTGAACTATGACTGAGGTAATATTGGCAGAAAAAATTGTAATTCTTACTAAAGACTAAACAAACAACTTCTTGAATAAAACATTGGTCTATAGGCTGAATTAAAGAAACTTTAAATTTTCATATATGAAATCTAATCTAAATTTGTTTTTATTCTATTTATTTTTTGTACCATTTGGGGGCTTGAACTCAGGGCCTGGGTACTATCCCTGAGATTTTTGTTTGTTTGTTTCTAAGGCTAATGTTCTATCACTTGAATCACAATTCCACTCCAGTATTTTTTGTGTTAATAATAGATAAAAGTCTCTTCAACTGATTTGAACCATGATTGTCAAATCTCAGACCCCTAAAGTGTTATGATTACAGGCATGAGCCACCAGTGCCCAGCTAGCTTTTTATTTTGTAAAGATCAATGTGTGACATAAAGATTATGCTTCTGTATACATAATTTTTCTATTTATAATTAAAATTGTATTTCAATTTTTAAAATAGGCATGCCCTATTTATAATAGTATATTTAATATAAACAATACTTAGCAACTTTAGAAAATGTCCCTTAAAATTTTATGAGTAATGAATTTACATGAAGATTTCAAGTGTACATCAACAATTGGAGCTGTCATAACACATGGACAATGAAATCCTTTCTCTTCATATTTAATCCCATACTCCCACACTCAGGAGTAAAAAAATGTGAAAAGTATTTAACAATAAGCATGGGATAAGCACCAGCCAATAAGAACAGGCATGTCTGTAGGGTCAGAGTAAGACGCCAAGACTCATGTCTGATTTTGGGGGCAAGATTAGAAGTTTCTTCCATGTACCTTTTCAAATTAGAAGAGTCAGAGAACAAAGAAGATACCATATTCTAAAGAGACAAAAAAGAAGGAAGTTCATCATGAATCAGGAAAATATTAACAGCACGGCTGGAAAGCATGGATAAACAAAAAACACAATGGAGAAAAGTAGAAAATAGTCTATAGCTCCAATTCTGTCTCCCAAAGAGAGGAGCAGTAGTTGTAAATACAACTGCAAGGTTATCTGGTGACCACAGCCTGTCAGCCCAAAGATCTTCACAATAGGAAGAACTTCATATGTAGGGTGTAGAAAAGAAATAGGAACACATTACTAATCAAGAATTCAAGGTATATGGAGTTTTGAAGCTAGAAGGGGTAGC
This sequence comes from Dipodomys spectabilis, assembly GCF_019054845.1. Lineage (NCBI taxonomy): Eukaryota > Metazoa > Chordata > Mammalia > Rodentia > Heteromyidae > Dipodomys > Dipodomys spectabilis. Next base: position 7,266,546 of record NW_024870730.1, read on the forward strand.
AGCCAAACTTGGTAGAAGAGGGCAATACAAAAATGGATTGAAATAGGTCAAAAAGATCTTGCTAAAGGTATGTGGCATCTTCCTTCTTCAAGGTCCCATAAACTCACATATTATTATTTCTATATCAATGACATTCAAGTCCTAAGTCAGAGATGGTTGTGCTTTCTGTTTGCGAGAACTCGCCCCTGTGGTGGTACTAAGGTCTGCCTTACCACATTTTCCTCGATGGAGATGTGGTCAGTTTTGATCCTCAGCTATTCTTCAGAGCTCCATCTTTTGCCCTGTTGAGGTTTCTGTAATATAGCTAGTGTGGTCTCTGTAGTTTCTTCCATGGGCATGTAGCTTTGTCAGCAGTTGTCTCCCTGCTATTTTAGAATTAGTGCATGGGTCTGTGCTGCGGGATCTATAGATCCACGCCCTGGTGAGCTCATGGGATGTGGATGGAGTCAGATCTGCTGTGACATTATCAGCGCTGACATATTAAGAAGTTGTTCACTAAGTTGTGCCCATGGAGAGGTAGGCCATGTTACATTATTCAGCCACCATTTTGCCTTCAAAAGCTTACTTTTGCTAACAGACCATGTGGAAATAGAACAGAAGATATTGTAGTGACTAGGCAAAACAGAGAAATTATTTTTATTTAACTGAGGGTTATGAGAATGCTGGCTACATTGGTAATCATTGCTAACAAGAATAGTAGCTATTAAGACTTCCAGTGACCTATGGATGCACTTTTCTTACCTTTAAAAGTTCTCCAGATAGCCCAATTAAATAATGCTGTGAAGCCTCTGGTGCAATGTTTTAAAGTACTTCTGAGAAAGAGAATGGAATCTTATAAATGGTTCAGTTCTAACACTGTTCTGACCTCAATACACAGTTCAACAGTTCACACAAAATAGATCTAATTTTATCATGTCCCTAGAGGTTTTCTTTTCCTCTCTATCTCAAACCCTCAATAATGTTTTCTCTAGTCCATGACTGACTTTTATATTATACTTTTAAATTATGTTTAATTCTATTATGAAAGAAATATAACCCATAGGAAAAATATATATATATATATAATGTTTGCCCCCAAAGTGTAGTAGTGTTCCCTTTTGGCCAAAGCTTCACCAGCATCTTTCATTGTTAGTTTTCTTGATAAATGGCCATTCTTACTGGGGTGAGGTAGAATCTCAATGTTGTTTTGATTTGCATTTCTTCCATGACCAGAGATTTGGAATATCTCTTCATATTGGCCATTCTTACTCCTCCTTCTGATAAGTCTTTCTTTTTTTTTGTCAGTCGTGGGCTTGAACTCTGGGCTTGGGCGCTGTCCCTCAGCTCTTCAGCTCAAGGCTAGTGTTCTACCACTTGAGTCACAACACCACTTCCAGTTCTCTGGTGGATTATTGGAGATAAGAGTTTCACAGCCTTTCCTGTCCGGACTGGCTTTGAACCACAATCCTCAAATCTCAGCCTCCTGAGTAGCTAGGATTACAGGCATGAGCCGGTGGGTGCCTGGTCTTTCTTTAAATCTTTAGCCCACTTATTAATCGGGTTGTTGTTTCTTTGAGGAATTTTTGGGATGTTTAACTTTTTGAGCTCTAAGTATAATTAGATATGAGGCCCCTGTCTGATGTATAGCTGGTAAATCTCTCCCATTCTGTGGGCTATTTTTCTCACTAGCTATGTCCTTTCCTGTGCAGAAACTTTTCACTTTGTTGTGATCCCTTTTATCAATCTGTCTTTGGTTTCTTATGATTCTGGATCTTTACATAGGAAGTTTTGACCAGTGCCTACGAGCCTTAGTATTTCTCCTATCCTTTCTCATAATAAAATTTATATGGTGTATAGCCTAATACTGAGGTCTGTGTTAGTGTGTATGTGTGTCTTTGTGTGTGAAGCATGGCTTAATGTAGCTTGGGTAATGAACTAAAGGCCTTGTCTAGGGGTGTGGACACTGTCCCTGAGTTCTTTTGCTCAAGGCTACCTCTCTACCACTTTAAGTCACAGTACTACTTCCAAATTCTCTAAGACTGGGAAGATATAACTCAATGGTAGTATGTTTACTATGAAAAACAAGACCTTTAGTTCATTACCCAAATTACACACACACACACACACACACACAGAATACATATTAATTTATCACACATTTATAACTATAAAATAAATATACCTTCACAGAATAAACATCCTTCAAAAAAGTGAGTGCACACACTTATAATAATCAAAGGAGCTACAATGTTTTAATATTTTTTCCATTGTACTGTGTATATAGACAAAAAGAATTCTAATATGCAAGCACTTCTTGAGAAAATTTCTGCTTTGAATGTGAATGTACCAAAGTTAAAACACATGCTTAGATTCTTTGTAAAATACAACTAAGAGTACTAGAAAAATAATCTCCTGGTTTATATAAATGGTTGACAAAATACAAGATGTTTTCAAATATGAGGTAGACCAAAAGGACAAATGAAACAAAAAAACAAAATATATTTAACAATTGTTGAATCTCAGTAGCATGTGTACTTTTCCATTTCTTGAACATTTGTTCCAATTCTCGTACTTTTAGAAATGAACGATGATAAAATTCAAACCCCAATGGCCTGTTTCCTCTAGCCAGACTCCATCTCCTAGTTTCCAACTGCCATCTGATTTTGATTCCATCAATGGATCAATCCATTGACTATGTCAGAGTCCTCCTGACATCATCACCACTAAATGATTGGTTCAACCAGCTTGGAACCGAGGTTCCAACACAGGAGTTTTTGAGAGGGTATTTCATGTTGATACCATATCCATTACCTCTTATTTTCTTTATTCAGTTGTAGAAATTTTTGTTCTTACAGTTATATGCAAGTTATTGTCTCTAAAATATTGTTAATCATTTTGACCAGTCTTTCTATCTTAAAAACAGTGCAGTTTTTCATGTTTGACAGTTTATCAGCCTTTTATATATATTGTCCTAGAAGGGCATTTTTTTTTGCATTTTATATACTTTATATTCATGCTTTACTTTTGGAACATACAGTTTATAAGGTCACTAATAAATTTGATGGTCTGATGTTATTGTTTTATTTTTATCCTTTGAAGCCGCCTTTTTTTTAACCACATGCTCTTAGCCTAAGCTGTCTGAAGAAGATTAGGGGTTATTACATAAAGAATCAAAGGTAAAGGTTTAGCTTCTGACATTTAAAAACTATGATTTAAAAGCAAGCCAATGACCTTGAGAGGTAAGATATCTTTCCTGAGGAAAGCTTGTCAGATTCCTTTATCTCTCTGTTTAACACACATCTCTATGGGCTAAACCATAGAGATTCAAATAGAACCAAGATTCAAATAGAACAAAAATTCAAACAAGGGAGCTGATCTTTCTGAGGCTATGGAAAATGGTAGAAGGAATAGGTGAGAAGTAGCTGCAGAGAAATGACTAGCAAAAAGACTTTCAAGCTTCTGTCTCTTTTAATCTTTGTTCTGAGAAGAACTTATGATAAAGTGGAGTACAATAGTTTAAGTTAGCATGTCTTTGGCACTCTGAAGGCAGGATACCAGGATAGCTACACCAAGTAACCTTGGTGTTACTGCACTGTCCAGCAGAGGGAAGCAGTGGAGTTTTATTGCTCTGAATAGACTTCTATTTTGCTTATTATAGAACTAAAATCACCTGAGAGGCTTTTTAGAATCAGATGCTAAAACAAAGAAACTACAGATGAAGATCACACATGGATCACAGATGAATCTGTGATGAAGAAATTCTTAGGTAGACTTATGCTCATGTGAGCTGCTAGGGACTAACAGGATGACAACTATTTCTGGACTGAAGATGGAATAAAAGTTAACAGACTACATATTTAGGCATCAAAGTCCAGGGACACCTAAACATAGAACAGACACAGGGCTCACAGGCAGGTCCCAGGTGCTAGTCAGTGCATAGCCCAGCATGGTCCTGAGGCCAAGAACCTTGTCTCTCAACACAGCCATCCTTCCTACTAGATACTGATCTTAAGGTGGGAATCCATAGGCTGTTACATACTATCCCTACCCAGTTTTTAACTGGATGGGAAAGTTCATTGATGTTTTCCTAAAAAAAAAAAGAGTATGTAATTTCTTTAGGAAAGAAAGTAGGGCAGCCAATGGAAAATTTAGAAGATAGGCAGTTTTCTTTTTATCAAAGTTATATAGAGTTAATGTAAAATCCAACTCAATATCTTTAGGAAACACAAATTATTAAGACACAGAGTTTTTACAAAAAATAGTTCAGAAAGTATATGCTTGCAGCTGTGCATCAATGACTAATGCCTATAATCCCAGGTACTCAGGAGCCCAAGACCTGGAGGAATGCTGTTTTAAACCAATCTGAACAGAAAAGTGCATGAGACTGCATCTCCAAAATAACTGGTAGAAAGCACAGCTGCTCAAGTTGTACAGATGTCAGTCAAGCAAGCAAACTAAGCAAGTTCAAACCCTACTTGTATCAAAGTTCAAACCCTAGTACTACCAAAAAATAAATAAATAAATAAATAAAAGATGTATATGTGTATGTGTTTTGAAAAGTTAAGTTGAAATAGAAGATTTTTTTTAATTTTTCAGAAGATTTTATTAAGGAACCATTTTCATAGCTTAAAGTGCATGCATTTTAAATGTATAGCTCTATAAGTAACGTATATTTATTATAATTAATCAGTCATTAATTACCACAATCTAGTTTGAAAAACACTTTTGAGTTAATTTCTAACCCTTGCATCTTTCCAAAAGTTCAATTAACCTACTCCTGAGTCCCATGGGGGCAATCATTAATCTTATTCCTGTTGCTGTAGTTTGCCTTTACTGGACCTTTGACGTAAATGGAATGAGATACTACTGTCTTTTCTCTCTGAATTCTTTCAGTTACTGAAATGTTTTAGAGGTTTATCCATGTTGTCAGATAAGCAGTTGTTCCTTCTGATTGATGTATTGTGATCTATAGTTTATTAATCTTTTTGGCAAATTGATAACAGTTTGGATATTTTCCAGTTTCTGGCTCTAATGAAAAATGAAAGCAGAAATCATGTTTGTATGGACATATTTTCATTCTTTTTGCTAGGGTGTTCATTTTGTGGATACTTTTTTAGTAATCTACCAAGCTGTTTTTCAAACAGACCATTTTGTGTTGTATTCTCCCCCACAAGGGATGCAGCTTCTAATTTCTCCTCTTCCTCATCAACACTTGTCAACTCTTTGATTGATATAGAAGATGTTCTTGTTTCACTTAATCTTAGCTACATGGGAATAAATGAATAACCAATTCATATTTTTTATTATCATATAACTCTCCTTATAAGATATATTCAGGCACAGACTAATCTTGATTTTTATTATAGGAATCCTACCAAGAATAATCTGTATATTCATGTTCTACAGAATACATATATAAAATAAGTTAATATTTCTGTGTAATTTGGATTTTCCAATGTTGAGTAAAAAAAGATTCAACGTATAGCTGAGAATAAAATAGTTAATGTATTCTAATATACAACATTTAAATTGTATGCAAGTTGTTTTACGTTTATGGAAGAACCTTTGTGAATAGCTGAAAGTGGTTTTGATATTACGTTTTTAATCTTCTTCTTTTGTTCTTAAATTTTAAAAACAAAAATTAGTATTTTGGGTTTCATCACTTGTCTTAAAAAAATGGGGCTAGGAGAAAACTCTGTGGGAGTCATTTATGACTTTTGATACTTTGGTTCTCATAAATTCCTAAAGAAATTACTGTGACAACACAATTGCTTTTAATTAAACACTATGGACCAAGATCTTGACATTATGCTTCAGAAGTAATGCACAGTCTAATTTACTCATTTAGCAATGTCATTGTGACAGTTCTGGCTGCATCTACTTTACTTCCAGACCATTCTACGTGACTCAAAAGGTAAGGTCCTCTCATCTCTGTCATCATAGCCTCCTCCTCTAGGAACTCAAAGCAAATAAGAACAATGATGTGGGGTTTCACCAACTCTAATTGTTCCAACATTAGTTTTCACAGTGTAAAGGTAAAAGCTTGACCTTTATGTTAAATTTAATGGCAGTAATTTTACATCCTTTGATTTAAAGTACAGCATTGTCATGTGAGACTGTTTTTTTGGAACAAGGACAGGAGTTAGGCTTATCAACTCCCTGGGCAACAGCACATTCTCTAAGGAGAATCATTGATTGAAAGGATGATTCATCAGCTGTCTCCTGTAAAAGGCTCTTACAATGACCAGAACAGAAAAACTCTTTCAAAGGTCAATAGCTTACATTTTATGCTGCCAAATTGCAACTTAAATGACTCCACATTTTGATTTTTCCTTCTAATTTCTTCTTTTGTTCTTGAAGAAATGATAGTTTAAAAAATAGAAATACTAAGAATGAAAGGTCACTGTGAAATACAAATAATATATTGCAAAATTGACAATATTGAATAAATTCATGGACTTAGTACATGCTCAGTTCAGTTATCTCTTTTCTGCTCTTAATTTCCTTTTCATAAGCTATTGTATTGTCTTCATATAAAATCAGTAAATTGTTTTCATCTGAAGCTTATCTAATTTACTCAGTAAAGTGATATTAGTTCTGAAGTATTATTCTAAGTAGGTAAAGTAATATTCATTTTAAAGTAATAAAAGGGAAATGCTATTAAACATTTAGACATAAATAGATACTTAAATCATCAATGAAGTATTACTGAATGTAATTGTTCTTAAGTAATTGTAAATTTAGTACAGTATATATGCCAATCACACACAAATTTGATCATCCATCCAAAAGCTCATTTATAATGCAATTGAGATTCTTTTTAAAGACTCAAACTACTACATGTCAAAGTACAGCTCACTTTACTGTAAAATGGAAAACTGATCAATTCATTTTAAACTGATATTTCAGTTTATTTTATTAATTCCATTACCACTGCCAATACATTTTTTCTAGCCATTATGATTACACAGTGTAACCCCACATTTTTTCAAAAAGAGAAGAAATTCCAATCTATTAGAACTATCACTAGTTTTTGAAAGAAATGTAGTTTTATTGTGGAGTGTGGTAAAGTCTTTTAGATTATGATAAGGTTTTTTTTTTGGTTTTGTTTTATGCTGAGAGCATACTTTGGTAAGAGAATAGTTTTAAGGCCCCAAAGGACAAATTACAGAGGTTATTACAATGCTGAAACAGAAAAATAAAGCTTTCAGGAAGAAAAATAGGGTTTTGAGGGAAGGCAGAAAGGAAAGCACAGAAAGTAAGGAAACCAGATGGTACACAGCTGGATCCCTTTGCACATTCCTCAGTCTTCCAAAACCTAATGTAAGTTTTCAATCTGTAAAGGCCTTGCATTTGTGTAACTCATTTTATGGGACTTGAATTAGAGCAAAACTCTAGATAGCCTTGGAACAAATGCAGTGAATATATAAAACAAATTATATTATTATATCTCAATTAAACTATACTTAGGTCTGAGCAGTATATCCAAATCATATGTGAGGTAAAAACTAACTTCACATAAGTTACTCACACTCACACTCACACACACGTATACAAACACATACACATGTATACACAGACATAAACACAAATAAAATATGGAGGGAGGAAGGAGAGAGAAGAAAAAGTAAGTAGAAAAAGAGAAGGAGGAGAAAGACACAAAACAAGGAGAGAGCATCATATTTTCAAATGACATATATAAGTTCAAGAAAGTGGGTCACTGGGAGGCCTGATTTAAGAGCTACACTGACCCCTTAGACCCTTCATAGAAGTCTTTTCCTCTGCTTCCTGGTAATCTTGGCATAAGGTTCTCTTCTCTGCTATGCCTTCCCGACATGATGGACTGAACCCCTGAAACCTTGTGCTCATCTTGATCCTATTAGGCAAAGAATTTCCAAACTGACACATAGCCCAAAATGGATTAAGCAAATTAATTGAATAGTTTGCCTATATTAAGTGCATTTTTGAAGTGCCAGAAAACTATTTGGATATATCATAAAACTTATTTTAAGCTTTTTTTTACCTTGACAATATTAGGACTTGATTTAAAGACCTCTTATTGTTACTTAGCATTTTGCTCACAGCTGATGCTCTACCGCTTGAGCCACCCTTCCAGCTAGCTAATTCAAGATGGAATCAACCCATATTTTAGGCTTAAGTTGGCTTTGAAACATGATCCTCTAGATTTCAGCTTTCTGGGATTATGATTATGAGCCAGGCTATATGCTAGGCTAATTCTAAACTTTTCAGATGAAACTTAAATTGCCAAAAATAGGTAATACAATAATTAAAAACATGCAGAAGTATTGAAGCTACCTGACTTTGAGACTCTCTAAAAGTAAACAAAAATAATTAACATTGTAGCATTAGTGAAAGAATGAATGAGCCAATGAAACAAAATAATGGAAGCGGTTAATCTTGATTAGCAACTTGATAGGATGGAGAAAAACCTAGAAGCTTAGTCTGTGATAGACTTTCTAGAGATGACTTAAGTCTTAAGTGAATTTAGTAGATTAATTTCTTGATGGATTCATTTTATGGCATTATTGGGCGATAGTAAAGGATAGGAGGTGAGACTTAACTGGAGACTGTGGGTCACAAGGGCATGTTATAATGGATTATATATTGACCTTGTACTTCTTGTAAATTCTTATTTTCTACTTCTGAGTTGTTCTACTTTGCATGGCTTTCCTTCCATGATAGATTCAACCCTCTAAAACCTTGGGCAAAAATAAGCTCTTTGTCTTTTACATTGTTTCTGGTGGGTATTTTGCCATATTGTAGAGAAAAGTAACCAATATAAGATCACAGAAATAGACTCCCAGAAATAGAGGCAATTAATTTTGATAAAGGAGTAAGGGCTATACAATGGACAAAAGATAATCTTTTAACATGTGGTAATGTCGTAACGATCAACAGCCACAAAAAATGAATCTAGAGGAGATCTTATACAGTCACAAAGATCATTAAGTAGATGACTATAAATATAATACTATAAAATATAATATTTCTAGAAGAGCTTCATGCTGGTGGCTCATGCCTGCTGTAATTCTAGTCACTTAGGAGGCTGAATTGTGATTCGAAGGCACCTTGGGCAGAAAAGCGGGAAGTGGTTGAAGCATTAGCCTTGAACAAAAGAGCTCAGGGAGTGTGCCCAGGTCTTAAGTTCAAGCCTCAGGAACAGCATACATTTTTAAAGGAAAAAAGTCTAGATGGTAACAGCAAAACTCTAGATAACTGTATTTGTGCAATGGTGTTCGAGTGCACCAGCATGATCTATGAAAGAAAAAAACTGGTAAACTGTACATTAAACTTACAATTTCAAACTCTACTATAAAGCCATAGTAATCAAAACAGCTTGGTATTGGCATAAAAACAGACCTCAGGACCAATGGAATAGAATTGAAAACCCAGAAATGAACCCACAGACCTATAGCCATCTAATCTTCGATAAGGGAGCTAAAACAATACAATGGAAGAAAGACAGCCTCTTCAGTAAATGGTGCTGGCAAAATTGGTTAACTACATGTAGAAAACTAAAGCTAGATCCTTATATATCACCCTACACTAGAATCAACTCCAAATAGATCAAAGACCTTGAACTCAAAGCAGACACTCTGAAAACATTACAGGATGGAATAGGAGAAACCCTAGGTCTCCTTGGCTCAGGCCGAAATTTTCTGAATAGAAACCCGGAAACACAACAAATCAAAGAAAGGTTGGACAAATGGGATTGCATAAAGTTGCAGAGCTTCTGCAGGGCAAATGACATAGCTAGCAAGATCAGTAGAAAGCCCACGGATTGGGAGAAGATCTTTACTAGCCATACAACGGACAAGGGTCTCATATCTAAAATATAATTGGAACTCAAAAAATTAAACTCCCCAACAACAAATCCTCAAAGAAACAACCGCCCAATAAATAAGTGGGCGAAAAGACTTAAAGAGAAACTTCTCTGAAGAAGAAAGAAGGATGGCCAATAGACACATGAAGAAATGTTCAACATCCCTAGCCATAAAAGAAATGCAAATCAAAACAACATTGAGATATCACCTCACTCCAGTTAGAATGGCAAAAATCAAGAACTCTAACAACAACAGATGCTGGAGGGGATGTGGACAGAAAGGAACCTTACTTCATTGTTGGTGGGAATGTAAACTTGTTCAACCACTTTGGAAAGCAGTATGGAGGTTCCTCAAAAGACTTCACATAGAGCTCCCCTATGACCCAGCAATCCCACTTTTGGGCATTTACCCTAATGTTTACAAACAAGACCACACTAAAGCTACCAGCACAACTATGTTTATTGCACCATTATTTACCATAGCTAAGATATGGAACCAACCCAGATGCCCCTCAGTAGATGAATGGATCAAGAAAATGTGGTATATATACACAATGGAATTCTATGCCTCCATCAGAAAGAATGACATTGCCCCATTTGTTAGGAAATGGAAAAACTTGGAAAAAATTATATTAAGTGAAGTAAGCCAGGCCCAAAGAAACGTAGGTCCCATGGTTTCCCTTATTTGTAATATCTAGTATATGTATGAGTCAAGCGGAAAAGGTCAGATAATGTGATGTCAGGAAAATGAACCCTTAGATGTGTATTTTAATGTTTTTTTCTTTCATGCATGTGTTTCTAACACATTTATAAGATTATCTCTTTGTTGCTTTGTATGTCCCTCCCCCACAGTATAACCCCTGCTTTCACTATATTTGATGTCAGTATAACTTGTGGAGGAGATGGGGAAAAACCAGTTGTTTAAGGATACAGGTGGACCTGTTGCAACAATGAGAAGTACAAGTTGTCATGTCCAAAACGAGCTTTACAAGGTTGGTGCAAGGGGGGGGGGGAGGGGAAGGGTTGGGATTAGGGGGGGAGGGGGGAGGCTGGGAAGGGATGTGAAGGGTAAACAAAGGAGGAGGCTGCAATGCTTGGTAAGAAATGTACGCATTATCCTGCCCATGTAACTGTAACTCCTCTGTACAGTATGTTCACAAATAAAATTAAATTAAATTAAAAAAAAAAGATTATTTCTTTGTTGCTTTGTATGTCCCTCCCCCACAGTGTAACCCCTGCTTTCACTATATTTGATGTCAGTATAACTTGTGGAGGAGATGGGGACAAACAAGTCGTTCAAGGATTCAGGTGGACCTGTTGTAACAATGAGAAGTACAAAATGTCATGTCATAAATGAGCTTTACAATGTCGGTGTGGGGGGGAGGGGGGGAAGGTTTGGGTGGGGGGGAGGGGGGGAAGGATTGAGTGGGAGGAGGGGGGGAAGGATTGGGTGGGGGGAGGCTGGGAAGGGAGGTGAAGGATAAACAAAGGAGGAGGCTGCAATTCTTGGTAAGAAATGTATGCATTATCCTGCCCATATAATTGTAACCCCTCTGTACAGTATGTTCTCAAATAAAATAAAATAAAATTTAAAAAAAACTTACAATTTGGACTTCAAAAGCACTGTCAAGGTAAAGAGAAGATTTATCATTGGTAGAGAAAAAAATATTCACGAATGGCATACATAACAGATACTGATCTTCAAACTGTGTAAGCAGTTCTTAAGACTCAATAGAAAATGAAGCAACCTAATGAAAATATGCAGAGAATATAAAATACATACCAAAAATTACATATATACATAATTAGCATAGGAGATGAAGCCTTTTCTTATATGCTATCAGGAAAATTTGAATTTAAATGGCAATAATAGGCAAATACACATCTATCAGAATTCCTCCATATTCAAAACAATGACAATACCAAATGCTGAAATGTAAAGTAAATGTAAATGTAAAGAAAATGCTGAAATGTAAAGCAAAAGGTATTCTCTCTCATTGTTGATGGGAATACACAATAGGGAAGCCATCTCAAAAGTCAGCTTAGGGATCTTTCTGTCATTGTAATTTTACTAAAGCAAGCATACCACTTTCATATGATGCATCAATTATACTTCTTAGTATTTATCCAAGAGTTGCAAACTTACACCCACAAAAACTCCTGCACACAGATGCATATAGACATTTAAGTTTCATTTATTGAATTGCTAAAAGTTGATGACATTCTGTAAGCAGATACAATGAACAATGACACACTATTCTGTGCTAAACATAAATGAACTATTAAATTCTGAAAAGACCAGAAGTAAATATAAATGCATGCTAACTAAAAGAAGCTTGACTGAAAAAGCTACATTCTCTGTGATTCCAATTGCAGAACATCCTGGAAAAAGCAATACTATGAAAACAATAGTATGCTTAGTGCTTACCAAGATTTAGGACAGAGAAAAAGATGAGTAGGAAATACACAAGGTATTATTTAGAGCAGTACAACTTCAGTGTATGATATTGTATCAGTACACACTCACCAAGCGACACACAATGTGTAACATCCTGTGTGCTGTGGACTTCATGGGATGGTGACATATTAATGTGGCTATGTCAGTCGTAAGAAATGCACCTGTCTGTAGTTGACAGTGACTTGAGAGATGGCTCATGGTGCCAGAGGGTATATGAGAAGTTTCTGTACCTTCGTTTCAGTTTTGACGTGAATGGAAAACTGCAAAGTAGAATAGAAAAACAAAACCAGTGGAAGAAAAAAAAGAAGATATTATATCTTTGTTTCTTATGAGAAAAGGATTCTGAGCACACAGATGCTCATTGAAACTTTGTGCTCAAGAATTGCATTCTACCACTTGAGCCACTGCCCTACTTCTGACTTTTGTGATTAATGGGACATAAGAGTCTCAGACTTTCCTGTCCAGGTTGGCTTTGAACCTCAATCCTTCTGATCTCAGCTTCCTTCGTAGCTAGCATTATAGGCATGAGCCACAGGCACTCAGTTGAGCTACATGTTTTTGAAAGATGTATTTTCAGAAATTCCTGTATTTCATATGTATTTTATAAAATATAGTAAGAAAACTGGAAGACTGAGCTTTTACAAGCATAAAGGAAGTAATAGAACTGCTGCAAAGGTAGACTCTGTGTGTGTGTGTGTGTGTGTGTGTGTGTGTGTGTGTGTGTGTGTGTGTGTGAGAGAGAGAGAGAGAGAGAGAGAGAGAGATGCAAGTCATGCATACCTTTTACTTCAAGATTTCATAAGACTTATACTATGAATACACATTTAAAGTCATATAGAAACAACTCCAGGCTATTCACAAACTACTTATTCTGAATACAGATGAATTGTTAACATTTCTAATACGACTTTTATTTCCTAAGCTTTCAAGAGATGTGTGCAGAGATAATGCCAGCTTACTTTAGTATTCATGTAAACTAATCCTAATTAGCAATAGAAACTCTATGACCTCTAATCAAGGTCACATTATTCATTGTAAACATAGGTATACTTTCATATTTAGAGTACTCCAAGGTGCCCTTGACAGTGTATCGATTTTCTACTGAGACTAACTAAAAAGTGAAACATGAAAGTTTTCTTTGATTTTTTTTCTAGCAAAAAAAAAAATCATTTGAAACCTGCAAAAGTCTGATCTTTTAAAATTTCTCACTCTTGTTAAATAATTATTCCCAAAATGCTGGAAAAGGTAGAATCAGAAGTTCAAGATAAGTAAGTAGACTTTTAAAAATAAAAAAGTCCAAAATATACTTTTTTAAAACTTTTATCAATGTTAGTTGACTTGAAGCTTTGGAGAACTGCTTCTGGCTTGAAACCCTTTTGCATTCTACTTCTCTTCAGCCATCTTTGCATCACTATACTCCTAACAGATACACTAGGTACACACAGGAATGCTTATCATAGTCAGAAAGTGAATAAGTGTTTATTCAGTAAGCACCCTTTGAATTTTTATTGTTCTGTCCTATCAATGGACAGCATGTACCCATTTGATCAGAGAGCCTTATTAAAAATCAGGCTAGAGTGAAGAAATGGTCACAGTCATCTGATCTAGTGGGGATACACTATGTCCTGCAAAGAGAAGAGAGCATCTGAGCCTGGCTAGGGAAGGACAGTCAGAGATTCCCAGAGAGTTTTCTTCCTTTGAGCTAAATGATAAACAATTTAACCATATACAGGATAGAAAATTATATTCTTTAGGTAAGAGAAATAACAAGGAATGTATAGGTAGGATATAGTACATACAATTAATTTTTAAAATAAATGTAAGTGAAAGATACACAATGAGAGAAAGGCCAAGAGGACCTATAGAGAGGCCAGATTTCTCATGCTTTATTTCATATTAATACTAAATAAATGCCATGGAAATATAATTATGTATTTTAAATATAATGATGACTTCTTTGCAAGGAATATTATGGATGAAGAAGTGTTGTGTACCCTTAAAATCAAGGTATTGCATCTACTCAGGTTAGAGCTGAAGTGGTTGTTCTGAGTTCCTGATACTAAAGATGGGTAGTGGAAATAAAAGCAATGGTTATGTAGGAACAGATATGGACAAGACATAATTAGTTTGGAGCAGGGAATCAGAGATATTGAGGAAGAGCATAGGATGAATATGGATATGGAAAACTTAGTGTGCTAATTGTGTGGACACTGGTCTCAGTCTTTGAAAGGAAATAATGAAATTATAAGGAAAGTGTACTTGTGTGGATGAGTGTGTGTGCATGCATGCATGTGCGTGCATGTGTGTGTGTATGAGTGTGTGTATGTGTGTGTGTGTGGTGTGTTTGATGGGGAAGTGACAGAGTATATTCAAATTTGGAGATGTTGGATATGAAAGGCCAACAAAATACTCAAGCAGAAATAATGGACTTATAAAACTTCAGGAAAATGGTTGGAGTCGTTCATGAGTACATTAGAGATAACTGCAGGACTGAGCATGGATGAAATCACTCTAGGCAAAGTAGAACGATCAGGGAAGAGAAACTGGTACAGGAGTTTAAGATCATGAATATTTAAGGATTATGTAAAAAAGATAATGAAAAGAATAATGTGGCTGTATAGCACTAAAAGAAGAAAATAAATGTTAAACATAAAATTCAATTGTCCTTTGCAATAGGTAAAGGGTAGGATACTAAAGAGGAGCTCAACTCTAATGGGGGAAATCTTAGCAACAGGGATGGAGAAAGCTTAGGCCTCAAGAGAATGTTAGGGATAATGGGAAGAGTAATGGTTATACCACCAGACTTGTGCTCATATGCTAAGGAGAACCAGCCAGGCCTAAAACATGAGCAAATAGAAGGAAGAGATGTTTACAGGGAATAACTTCAAAGGTGGAAGGAAATATACTTTGTAGGGACATTGAGCCCCTAGCAGAGGACTCTAATATGTATCTTAGAACTCTGTCTTATAACTACATCTTAACATCTTAACTATTGTAAACAAATGAGATGGAGACCCATGTCCAAATTAGACACATATCTACACATTTCAGGGAGATTTTATAGGCACCCTCTGGCCCTAGCAGAGACCCAGGGAAGCAAGGGTGAATGTCGGTAAGAAATCCTAGCAATGTCTATGGGGAGCGGGTGATTTACACAATTGGTAGTTTGTGGATCTGGTCAAATGTGCACCAAGGAGAATGTCTCTCATCAGAAGACAGGACACCTATTCCTGTAAAACACTTATGCAAATAGTCAAAGCCATCTCGGATAATTAGGTGTAGTGATCTATGGCCTATGAATGTGCATTCTTGGATTTAAGCAAGCTGAGTAATATTTTCATACATTGAGATGTGGACATAGGTGTCTTTCAAAAATGCAATAATTCATACCATGACAGATGCCTCTAATTTTCATTGTCTGTATCTGGACTCCTTCTAATCACTGAGTTTCAATGTCTGCCTAGTTTTCTACATCCTCAGAGTGCCTTGTAATATAACTTCCTATGGCTAATTGTATTAGTTTGACTAACACATACACTCTATCACACTATACTAATTTAATTTTGTAGAAAAGGTATCTAAAGATAATAAAAAACCTTTAATCTCTGAAATCGTATAAATAGTCTTTCTTTAGGAAACGTAAATGGATGAAATAAATTTGAATCTGATTTTCCTGGTGACGTCATTTTAACTTGACTGGCAAGACAGAGGCAAGATCATTTTAAAGCTATCTTGTGAGCTGTTCTACTTTTTAAAAAATAATTATATTGCTATTATTAAGGTTATACAGAGGGGCTACCATTTCATAAGTCAAATAAAAATGTACATTTCTTTTCTTTTTATGAAAATTGTCACCCTTTCTATCTATAAATTCTGCTTATACCGATACGTGCTTTCAAAGTTTCAGGGCTAACATTGAGGTCTTTGATGGGTTGTTATATTTTAAAAGGCTTGCAGGTCTTACTCAGCTTCTTCAAGGTTCATGAAAAGCACTGGAAAACAAACAAACAGACACACACAAAAAAACCAAACAAGAGCAAAATGTATGAGATTTAGATATTGCTCCCAGATGCTTAGCTGGAAGGGAGGCTTTACAACAGAATTCAATCCAGCCCTATGAAGAGTGTGATCCAGAATACTAGAACAACCCACATGTTGGTACAGAAGAAACATCAGACTTGAAACATCTTAGAGTAAAATTATTGGTCGCTGACTCATAATCTAAATGTATGATATTATTAAAAAGAAATGAAAAAATATTAAATTTAATCTATAACACTTCATTAATAACATCTTAGTTCTCATCCCTTTCATTGTTTAACTCTTATGACAGTAATATCAAACCTGAAAGTTAGCCAGGCCCAAAGAAACATAGGTCCCATGGTTTCCCTTATTTACAATAACTAGTATATGTCTGAGACAAGCAGAAAAGGTCAGATAAGTTGATGTTGGGTGAAATGAACCCCAAGATAAGGACTCAAATGACTTTTCTTTCTTGCTATTGTTTCTAACATATTTATAAGATGATTTCTTTGTTGCTTTCTATGTCTCTCTGCCATGGTATAAACCCTGCTTTCACTGTATTTGATGTTGGTATAATTTGTGGAAGGGAAGGGAAAAAACAAATTGTTTAAATAGGGATACAGGTGGAGCCATTGCAACAATGAGATGTACAAGTTGTTATGTCGAAAAAAATGAACTTTACAACTTTGGCTGTGGGGGGGCGGGTGGGGAGGTGGGGGGAAGATGGGAAGGGATGGGAAGGGGAAACAAAGGAGGAGGCAAGAATGTTTGATAAGAAATATACTCATTACCTTGCCCATGTAATTGTAACCCCTCTATACGGTATTTTCACCAAACAAAACAAAACAAAACAAAAACAACCTGAAAGTTACTAAAAGTCAAAACAGATGCATAAGGTGTGAACGGGGTTAGATGAATCTCATGTCAGCTTGCATGTACTTCTTTCTCTATATAGCAGATGTATTTGTTCAGCGCCCTCATGCTGTCAAAACCTGAACAGATGAGATAATCAACACAGTTTACATGGACAATATTCTGAAGGTGGAAGTGCATGAAACATTCCTTCAACCCATTGTTTGGATCTGTAGTAAGGTAGTGTGTCATGGTAAATATTCATACTAGAACAAAGATGTTGACCAGAAAGCCGAGAAACAAATAGGGATGAAGGCCCTCATATCTCCTCCAAGGTAATTCCCTGAGAGACTTAATCTTCTACCTCCTAAAGATTTCATAAACTTCAAAACAACCATAGATAAGTTATGGTCTTTTTTTGTTGTTGTTCTTATCCTGTGTGCTATCCCTGAGCTGTTCAGCTCAAGGCTAGCGCTCTACCACTTGAGCCACAGTGCCACTTCCGATTTTCTTGTGGTTTATTGGAGATAAGAGTCTCATGGACTTTGCTGCCTGGGCTGGCTTTGAGCCTTGATCCTCAGACCTCAGCCTGCTTTGTAGCTAGGATTACAGGTGTGAGCCACGGGCACCTGGTTGAGATATCATCCTTTAACAGCTGGGTCTCAGAGAAACATACAACAGCCTAATTATAGATATCATTAGGAAAATCCATGCAAAAGAAGTTTCAGAGGCAATTAGAAAAATTCCTATGGAAACATGGGGATGGGGCGTAATTAAGTCTTACCAACGTGTTGAAGCTGTGTGATATGACAGAAAAAACACTGAATTCAGACATGAAACTCCTCAGTGGTCAGAGGTTATTTGTCTTTGTTTATGTAACTTTTAGTAAGACATTTTATTTCTCAGTTTTTTATTCTCTGTAAGTAAAATAAAAGATAGAGAAGCATGTCAGTGCCTCACTCCTCTGATTCTGGTTATTCAGTAAGATGAGATCTGAGGATTGCAGCTCAAAGCCAGACTGATAAGAAAGTCTGTGAGGCTCCTATCTCCAGTTAGCCACCCAAAAGTCAGGGTGGAGCTATGGCACAATTGGTAGAGCAAAAGAGCTAAGAGACATCACCCAGCGCCCAGACCTTGAGTTCAAGCCCCAGTACCAACACACACACACATACACATACATACAGACTACATGCTAATGATGATATTCATACTTTTCAAAATTCTGTATACATTTATGAGTGTATACTCACATTATTTTTATGTATTGTTTATGGTAATTTGATTGGATTCTATTCTACTGCAAGTGAGAAATCACAGAGAAGGAAAAAAAATCCCTATTACATCAAAATGCTAGATGACAAGCAATTATAATATGACAACAGTTAATTACACTAATGTGCTTGTATCCAGCATATTTTCAGCCAAGAGACTGAATAACAATCTGTTCTTATCTGCATCTGTCCTATCATTTAGATGTAGCAACATTCTTAGAATTTATCATACATGCTGGAAATTCAAATTCACAGAAGAAAATTAATGGATAATCTCAGTCCATCAGCAAACAGAAGAAGATAAAGTCAGACTGACTGGTATGCTAATATTGAGGAATGTCAACATTCATTTAGTTGTCCACTTTTTCCTAGGACTTCCTGGTTTAAATTGTCACTAGGGGAAAGAAGCCAGTAACATATTTAGGATCCTAAGGAATCCTCAGAGTGAAAGGGAATGGGAACAGAATAAATGTGTTTTGGAAATGACACATCCTATTCAAAATTTGAGACTATTAGACAAAAAAGACGTGGAAAGATTTGATCTAGCTTTCCAGTTGATGAGTGGAATTATAAGGAAAAGGAAGAGCTCAGTTTATAATCATAAATTTTATGTTTGTGCTTTTGTTCTTAGCTCTCAAAACAAACTACATTCAAGCCCCTGAAAATCCAGACTTATGATATTATTAGGCTTCCTGCCTGTTGAAATTACTTCAAAAAATGAACCTAATTAACAGTGGAGTAAAAGATCTCAGAGAAATAAGTATTTGTGTTGCTAGTAGCTTACTCTTTGTTTCTCTCTTTTTAACAAGCAGAGACATAATGGAAAAGAGAGTAATTCCCATGGCAGAAACATACATTATATTCTCATTGTTACTCTCCCCCACTTAGGATTTTTCTTATAATCCCTTCCCTAAAGTTTCTTTCTTAGAAAATATGTAAAGGTTAAGCTTTGTAGTAAATATTTTAGGCAAGGAGGAGGGGAAAAAGGGCTTATTAAGGAAGTCAAATCAGACTATAAATAAGGCTCAAGTATACAAAAGGGAAACATGCTGTCTATGTACTGATCGATGTTTAAGGCTCTGTGGGAAATTTGAAAGGTGAAGTGAGTGGATAGGGCCATTTGTATAAAGATGATGGGCTGCTGGACCATTGAAATCCTAGCAACTCCAGAGGCTGAGATGTAGGATAAACAGCAGGGGAAGGACAGTTTATGACACTCTTACTTCCAATCAACTAAAGCCAGAAAAAAAAAAAGCAGGAAGTGGAGATGTGGCTCAAAAGGTAATGTTAGCTTTGAGTGAAAAGGCTCAGGGACATTTTATTTTTTATTCCATTCTTCTGTTTTGTTTAACTAAATGGCATCCCAGGTTACATAATCTTTTTGGTACTGAACAGGATGAAACTAACAAGTTCATTTAACAGGGGAGATAAATGAAGTATTGGTTAAGCACAGTACCACCAGGGTACACACCTTTAATGGAGATCAAGTTATTAGAAAACACCAAATATCTCTACAGAGTTACTGCACTAATCCCTCTGTTATCTTCTAATTATCAATTACTAACAACATTGATTTTACAATGATATTGCTTCACTTGAAATTTTTGATTTTACATTGAATCTATATGAATTCATGCAGTTCTTTAAATTGTGTGTTAATTGGTTCTTTAATATTAGAAATTGATACTTTTGGCATTATCAAAGCATATTGTAATTTATTACTATATAAGTTTAATAACTACATTGTAATAAAATTATTATCTTATTTTAAAAGTAAAAGCTCAGGAATAGCTCCCTAGCTCTGAATTCCCAGGCCCTGAGTTCAAGTTCCAGGACTGGCACCAAAAAAAAAAAAAAGAAGAAGAAGAAGATGGCCTTTACCCTCATCCTAGTAAGGAATATGGACCTGATAGCAAGGAGCAAGTTTCAAAATATGTTTTTTAACATAATGGTTAGAATATTGATTTGGGGTTGGGGTGGGACAAGCCAGAAGAAAGTAGTTAGGGAGCTACCATATTAATCTAGCAAAGAAATAAGGGTATAAAGCAATTAAGACCACAGTTTTAGTGAAGGAGAGCAATGAATAAATTAAAAAGATAGTTGAAAAGCAAACTTAATCGGTCTTGGTGAAAGATTAAATGTGAGGATAATAAAATTGTCAAGAAAGCTTCTAAAGTAAAACTGGGTGAATTATGCTATTCACGCAGAGGAAAACAAGACTTGGCTCTTAACGTTAGCTAGGGCTGCTTAGTCAGCAGATGGCCAAGAGGAAACAGTCCTACAGTGCATGTGAATTGCCCAGGAGGGTGAGAGCTATGAAACTTGAGGGTTATTCTAGCTCATCAATGACCATCTCTGACACAAATGCTCTATTATTCTGCACCCAGGTCTCTATCCTTCCTTTCATCTCTTCCAAAGGAATCTAAGCTTCTCAGAAGTCAAGATACATTTTATCTGTGAGTTGTGATGGGGGAGGGGCTGAGGATACAACCTTGGCATGTCCCCAAGCCCAAAACCATCAGAGATTTAAAAATATAGTAGATTAAAAAAATTGTAAGCATGATATATTTCCAAAACTTATATTTTATAATTAGAATATAAATATCATTTCAGTCTTCTTTATGACAAATACTGTAAATGTTTCAGAATGTTTTGCTTAAACAATTACCTATAAAATCTATTAAAAACTATTAAAAATTATCTATAAAATATCCATTTTAAATTGTTTTAAACAGGATTCATTCCATATGACTTAAAGATCATGAAGTATCCTCTAATACTTCTATTTAAGAAACGAAGAGCCAGCTCCAGTGACCCATGCCTATAATCTGAGCTACTCAACAGGCTGAGATTAGAGGATCATGGTTAGAAGCCATCCCGGGAAAGAAAGTCCATAAAATTCTCTTTTTTTTGGAGGGGGGAAAGGAGTGGGGTTTGGTCATAGGGCTTGAACTCTGGGCCTGAGGGCTGTCCCGATGCTCCTCAGCTCAAGGCGAGCGCTCTACCGCTTGAGCCACAACGCCACTTCCGGTTTCCTAGTGTTTTATTGGAGATAAGAGTCTCATGGCCTTTGCTGCTCGGGCTGGCTTTGAACCGCGATCCTCAGACCTCAGCCTCCTGAGTAGCTAGGATTACAGGCGTGAGCCACCAGTGCCTGGCTATGAAATTCTTATCTCCAATTAACTACCAGAAAACTGAAACTGGCACAGTGGCTCAAAGTAGTAGAAGTCCATCCTTGAGCAAAAGAGCTCAGGGTCAGAGCCCAGACTTTAGTTCAAGCCACATGATGGAGCAAAAACACATCCTCCAATAACCAAAAATGCCTTCCACATAGAAAAGGGTGATTTCTGAAAGATCAACTGTTTTATGTAGGGACTGGAAATGATATCTTTATTTTATTTGAAAGAAATCATTTATTTTTGTTTATTCATTTTTGTGTTTGTGTTTTGAGAGATGGTCTTGGTACAGCCCAAGCTGGCCTTTAATTCATGAGCCTACTGCCTCAGTTTCCCTAGAGCTGGGATTAGGAATTACTTTGGTGTGTAATTTACACTTCAATATTGACAAATCAAAAAATGAATGTTATTAAAGACTAGTCACCATCTTCTGCTTTTTTTCTTTAAAAAAATATCTTTAAGTAGTTGTACTAAGGAGTTTCAACTCAATATTGAAGGTTTTTTACCTTTTGTTTTAAGCCTAGGTTAATTTGCTCCTCATTTAATTCCATGGCTTGCTGATTCTCTCTCAGTGCTTAACTGCTTTAACTTGTGTGCTTTTCTGTGACATTACATGTTCCAGCTGCTCTTCTGTACAACTCTTTCACAGTGCTGTTGTGTAAGAATGTGAACTGAACAGAAATCTAGATAGTTCTGCAATAGTGAATATATGCTATATGCATTAGTAAATAATGTAAATTGGTGATATTCATTATACCTCAGTGATGTCTTAAAATTAATACACAAGTCTATTGACATGAAATTTTAGAAGATTTCACTCCTATTATATGTTCTTTTTTTAAAAAAAAGTCCCAGTTCCAAATTTTCACAAGAAATTACAGAAATGTTTTGATAGAGTAAACACAAGTTCCAATTATGGTATGACTATCACTGGGTTTCCTGTATTAATCTCTGTCATTTTTACCCCTGAAACATTTATGAGAAAAGACAGCAAAAATCCATTCCATCGTTCCTTGTCTTTTTTTCAAAATCTCTAATCTTCCCTAGTTGAAATAATAGTTATCCCTTACCTGGAGCCTTGATTTATGTATTGTTACCTCCATTCTTACTCATCTCGTAAGCAAATTCTCTAATAATCTTCATATGACTTAAAATGTCCTATTTACATATTTACAATTCTATAAGGGCCTTCATTGCACACTTAGCAAAGGTGAAAAGACTTACCTGCTCATTTCTAATGCAGTTTTGTTCCTGTCTTTGTCTCATCTAAACTAAATCTTCCTTCCATCCCTTGCTCTCCACCCATTCTGGACTTTATATGATTCTTCACATATACCACATCTATTTTCATTCTAGAGCCCAGGTATGATTCTTCTTTCTTCTTTGTACACTATTTCTTTCATACTTACTTAGCTAGGTCTTTCTTGTTACCCAGGTCTTCTAGTATAAAATGATTCTCTCTTTTTTAATGATACTAAGGTTTGAACTCAGGGTCTTGAATTTGTTTGACTGGTGTTTTACCACTTGAACCATGCCTCCAGCTAGCATTTTTGTCATTATTTCGGAGATAGAGTCTTACAGATCTTTGTTCATGAACTGGTTTTAAACTGCCATCCTTCAGATCTCAGTCTTCTGAGTAGCAAAGATTATAAGCATGAGCAACTGGAGCCCAGCTGAAAAAGGCATGTCAACCAAACTCAAGAAAACTACCTCATGATTCTCTCCTGACAGAATATATTAATTTGTATATACACAATTTATATACTCACAAATAGTTGTCTGGTTAATTTAGTTGTTTACTGTCCATCTTCCTTTATATAACATTAAATTTCATCACTATTCTATTTATTCATGAGCAAGTCACCATTGTAGGGAACACTCATTTGGTTTGAAGCCTTGGTTGTAACTGTGCTACACTGGAAACTTGGTAAAACTTATTTTGTTTTAGTTCCCCAGTAGAGATTAAATCAGTTACTGCTTTAATCAAGCTCTAATGAATTTTTAATGAGTTAGAGAAGTTGTGGTGTATTTTAAACATCTGAGAAATTCCATGAATTGTTCACCATTGGACATCAATGCATGGAACAATCAAAGAACAGATTTTAAAAATATTTAAAAGATGAGGAAAAGGAGATAGATTTTGTTTATATATATTTTCTTTTAGAAAGAATGTATTATTTCCTTGATTTCATTCCTGAGATATATTCATTATGCTTACATGAGAATTAAATTTTAAAAAATTATTCTAACTCCCTTTAGTTGTGCATATAGATTATTAGATTATTAGATTATTCTGGAGGTCTAGTGGCCTGTTAATAGGGCTGACAATATTTAAGCTATAGAAATGGAAGGTAACAGAGAAAAGCAAAGTAACAATTATTACTAGCTGTTTGTTCATTTAGCTTCTGTCTCTGAGAACCATCACAGCTGCAATAAAAGGTGGTTTCAATTATAACCTTGTAAGAATATAAATTGTGGCTAATTGAATGTGTCAGGGATATCTGAAAGATGACACAAACCAATTACCCATGTTGAATGTGTGTTAGTCCAGTACTTATATGTCTGCTTTGAAAATTGAATTCTATTTTTATGTGGCTCAAAAAATTTGATTCTAAAACACACTTTCTAGAAATACTGCCTCAATTTACCATAGTCTCTTCTCTGTTCCCTGGACTTCTTGCTAGGAAAGGAGTATACAAAGTGCCTTTTTCACAAATGGCCACCTATTTGCAAAATGTTAACCTTATTTCATTAAAAACATTATTTCATTAAAAAACAATTGTTTTCTAGTATGTGCTGGCCAGTACTTTGGGGATAATTTATGTCAGAACCACAGCTATTAAATCTGTTTTAGTTTGGAAAACCTGTGATTTTCTTGGTCTTGGGGATTGAATAAAACACAACATAGTCTTTCCTTTAGGCAAAAAGATGGAATTTAACAAATTTTCATCTAAAAGTATGGTTTATGGACTTTGTGCCTTAATTCCATGGAATATGAGGAATACTTGCAAGCTTTTAAGCATTTTTTTCTTTTCTCTCATGAACACATACACATACATGTGTTCATTCATTTATGAAAGTAATGTAGATTTCTTCCTAATGGTTACTTACCTTTATTTGTTTATTTTTTACTATCATCATCTACTATGTGGACAACCAACTCTTCAATAGATTAGAAACTTGTAATCTATCTCATCTTGTCCCAAATCAAGCATGTATTCTAACTCAGGGCCACATGATGACATACCACTTTTTCCACAACAGCCTAGTACTTCTCAAGGACAACTGTACAAAAGAAAATTTAATCTAGCGTTTAAGGACCACCTACTGAGGGAAACAAATCCATAACTATTGAGTGGTAGTGACTCACACTTCTAATTCTAGGTACTAAGGAGGTTGAGATGTGAAAATCACAGTTTGAAGCAAGGCTTTCCAGGAAAGTCTAGAAGACTCTAATCTCCAATTGTCAGCCCAAAACGAGAAATGGAGCTGTGGCTCAAGTATTGGAGTGCCAACATTGAAGGAACACACACACACACACACACCACACACACACACACACAGCTGGGCAGTGGTGACTCATGCCTACTCAGGAGACAGAGATTGAGGATTGTGGTTTGAAGCCCGCCACCAGGAAAGTATGTAAGAGTCTTATCTCCAATTAACCACAAAAGAGCCAGAAGTGGAGCTGTGGCTCAAATGATAGAGTCAGCTTTAAGGAAGAAAGCACAGTGACAGTGTCCAGGCCCTGAGATCAAGCCCCAGAACTTACATGCATGTGTGTGCACGCGCGCGCGCACACACACACGCACACACACAATCATGAATATTGATAAGTATTCGCTATGTCCTCCCTAACTCCCTCAGCATCCAAACTGTGTTTATTGCTGGAGTTCCTGCACACCTGAGTGTATCTGTGCATTTCTAAGTGAGTTCATAAGAGGACCATGCATACATGAAAGCTGTTGAGGGGTTGTAACATGAAACCATTTCCTGATGAATTGGTGTCCAAGCAGCAGAATTTATTCCCCCTACAGGTCATTCCAAAAGTGCAGAATTGTCAGTTTTTACACATCTGGTTCTTGTGTTTGACTGGAGGTAAAATACTGTGTTTTACTGACTTCTGCATCAACAGTGCCTTGCACAAGGCTTAGAGAAAGATAATAGAGTGGCTGTGAGCACTGTGGGCTCAGTATTCATCACTGCATAGAACATACAGATTGAATAACATTCGCTATTCCCTTACTGTGATCAGAAACTCCTTGTCTATAGCCTAACATTGCACTAGTAATCTGTTTGGTTTGCAAAAAAACATAAAAAATGGAATTAAAATGTGCTCAGAAAGGTCACACTATCCCCTTTTATGCCATCCTTACTATTCATTACTTTCTTATATTCGTCTGCTTCTAATTTGTCTCATCTGTCATACCTCCAATAATTTGTTCTAAGACAGTGAAAAAATTGTTTCAAAGGACAAAGACAAGGACTTTAATTCATTAGGATGACAGAGTTTTTGATTCAACTCTTATGTGTAAGAGTTCAAACTACTGAATCCATGCAAAGTTTATCATCCACAGTCCATTTTTATAAACACAATTTTTAAGCCAATCCTTTTGGGAACAACTGTGCTATGCTAAAGTTCCATAAATAGGCATAAAATCTGAGAGTTTACCACTAAATATATAATATATATTTTATTGATTGCATTGTCTGACACGGAGGAAAAAATACAAATGAAATGATCAATTTCACTGAAAAATAAGATTAACAAGATGCAAAACAATTTAAAAACCTCTTTCCCCTCTCCTCATTACCCTCCCTCTTCTCATGTTTCTGGACTCAGGTTGCCTCTGACTCACACTGTTTCCTGATTGTTTCAAAAGTAGATCCATCAGCTCTCTGGGATTGTGAAACGCGCATTGCAGTTTACGTTTGATGACACTGGAATAGAAATAATGTTTGGAAAGTCCTATTATTTACAATTCTCTGGATATAAACATGAACGACTATTCTTCTGTAGCCTCACTTACAAATAACATAATGGTGAATAATGTTATCACCCGATTTCCTTACTTTCTTTACTATGGATAAAGAGTAGGTCCCAAACAGTAATTAACAAAACATTGATTGTCTCTGGTTCTGCATTTCAGTCTAATGAAGCAGATTTCTTTATGTAGTTATTTACTTACTTCTATTGTATGTCTTATGTGAGCAAAGAGAGCAAAGCAAGGGAGAAACTTACAAATATGAGATAGCTTTTAAGAATTATTTTTGAAGTCAAATAGTATTACTTACACAATATCCCTCTATCTAAGTTATGTTATTATTACACTACAAAAGAGAGAAAGGGCCTGTGAGAGAGTCTACAAGTTCAACAAAAATAACCAGAACATGCGATTGTAAAGAAAAATCTCTATGGCACTATCCTGTTTATTGTCTGTCCTCAACTATTATTACCTTCTTGGTCACAATCCTTTCTTTGCTCTTTCTTCTGCATACACGAGTATCTAGCTGACTGTATCTTTCATGTTCTGACTCAAAGTCCTGTTCTCCTTAAGGTGGATCAAGTGATTTTAATTTCCTTGTAAAGTGTCTTCTATTTCCAGATTTAACTTCTTGATTCCTCTTCATGCCATTTTACTTTCTGTTTATAGAAGTCATATACTTGTATGATCTACTTACCATAAAATAAGAGCCACTTAATTTTCTAAAAATATTCATGTTCTCTTATTTTCATTTACTTATTGCCATACAGGATGTGATTTGTCCATATTCTGTAACTTTCACCACACAAAGTATGATTTCATTTGTGTGCTTTGATTTGTAGCATGGCTATTGAGTTCTCTTTGTACATTAGCAACTGATTTAGAAAAAAAACTTAGTCTTTTTTGTGATGTATGAACCTCTTTTGTTATTATTTGTGCTTCCTATCTTCTCTTTCTAGTCCTCTGCTCCTTTTTATCTTGAGATCCTGGGTAACCATGAATATATTTACCCCTTCTCTACCCATGGTACCTAGCTTTTAGGAAAAATTATTGTCAGGTTATATTAGGCTGTAGTAAATTCTCACTGAGTATTGATGATCGTTTTATCCATAAATATGAACTGTCTCTTTGGCATTAGAAGACTGTATGAGTCTAGATGCCAGTGGATTACATTTGTAGTCTTAGCTATTCAGAAGGCTAATACACAGCCACTGCTGTTCAAAGACATCTCATGCAGAAAAATATGTGAAACTCCATCTGTAAATAACCAACAAAGATCAGACTGGAGGTGTGGTTCAAGAGGTAGAGAGATAGACTAGCAAATATGAGGTATGAGTCATTGCATTCACATCTCAATACCAGAAAAAATATGTATGGGATGATAAGAGGAAAAAAAGATATTAGTGATATTTATAGAAAAAAGGAAATAATATTCTTTCTCAAATAATAGTTATTTTTTCTAATTTGGGGAGGGGAAAGGAAATAACAGAATGCTGAAACAAGGATACAGGATGACCCATTGTAACAATGAGATGTACAAGACACTATGTAGAAGACAAACTTTATAACTTGGAAGGGGAGAAAGGAGTTGGGAAGGTTGGAAGGGAAGAGATGGTAGGGGAAAAACAAAGGAGGAGGTAGCAATGCTCAATAGGAAATGTACTCATTATCTTACTCATCTAACTGTAACCCCTCTGTACACTATTTTTACAATAAAAACATAAAAAAGAATAGTTTCTTGTATCTAGATAGTTGCAAGAAGAGGAACAACCTTCGTAAGGGTTTTATTTTTTGCACAGCAATGGTGAGTAACAAGCACTGGCACATTTTCACTCAGACCTTCATTAGACTGAAAAAAAAAGGTGTGTTTTGGTTGTTTGCACAGAAAGGCATTATGTATTGGAAAAACCCCAAGTGTTCTGTTTATGTTATTTACACAAATAGATTCCTAAGTATAAATATTCTTCATGCATGGCTTATTTTTTCTGAAATTATTTTTATAAACTTTTGCTCATAGCTATCTGTACTCACTGTAATGGTGGTATACTTACTTGTAGACCTCATACACATGCAAAAAGTTTCTATCTCCAGGTTTGTCTTTAAATATATATATATAATATATGTGCATATGGATGTATCTTATGATGTATCTATGTATTATACATAGATTTATATATAAGAAAAAATTAATCTGAGTCACCTAATTAGTCAAGAATTTTTCAAATGAACAAACAGCTAATTTCACAATTCTTTTTTGCTCTGCATATGATTGGAGTTCTACTCAATGTGCAGATCTTGAGCTCGTCATAATGGAATTGCTATTATAATTCTCTCAGTGTCCTGTAACTTTCTCTTTGTCAACAGGGATGAGAGAGCAACAGAAAATCATAGCAAGAGACCCTGCCAGGCTGATTCCTTGCTGACAGCCAGCCGTAAATGACTATAAACAATCCTATTCATTTTGCATGCTGGGAATTTATAAATGATTTGTAGAGAAAGCCATTTTTCTTTTAATATATCTGGATGGGGAGATAGATGATAGATATATAGGCACAAACATACATATATATATAAACATATACATATATATATATATATATATATACACAGACTTATTAGCAGTTCCTGATCTTCTTTAGTCTTTCATTTGCTTTCTTAATTTTTCCTCTTAATCTTTATTTAAATTACAAAAAAATACAAATCAAATCTACTTCATATCTATATAACTTCCAGGAGAGGTTAATATCAAATTAGCCATAAATTCCTTTGTTTCCTCTTTTATGAAATATGACACTTTTGTTCCTTTCGAGGCGAATTATAATTTTTTGTTCACATTAAAATGTTTCTTGCAAATGTCTCTGAAACCACATTTTAAATCTCTTTAATTCTTTGGATATAAAATATTAAGAGTATGGAGATGTAAATTAAGTTAACATGACTATGGATTGCTTCCTATCTTTCACATACTAGCTCAAGTTGTGTTGTCTTTACATGGTTCTATATTTTTTAATTTGAAGATTTCTTTGTTAGAAAGATAGAATGATGGAATGTGAAGATCATGTTATTTGTTCTATCAATTGAAATGATACCATTGTAAGGAAGAAACACATATGTTCTTTTAGACGGTTATGAATGTTTTCTATAGAAATAGAGTGTGTCAGTGGGCTCAGGATGACATGAATATAAATTTGAATTTTATTTCTTTCATTAGTTTGGAGAAGTCTATTCTATAAGTTGTTTTTTGTGTGTAATTTGAAAAAATAAAAAATAATAATTATTAAAGAGACTAAAGATATATGCAGTGTAAGTGTTTGGGACATATTATTACTGATTTTTTTTTGTTGATGGTAGGGCTTGAACTTGGCCTGAGCACTCTCCCTGAGCTTTTTGGCTCCAGGCTAATGATCTACCACTTTGAGCCACAGCTCCACTTCTGTTTTGTTTTGTTTTGTTTAATCCTATATTGAGATTATGTGATTACATAAACTTTAAAGTATTGTGGGATAGTGATACTTAGCTAAAGTCATAAGCATATTTTAACCTTCATTAGGTGAATTATCACAATCCCAGTCTATAAAGTTTATGAACTCAACAAACTTTGCCAATACAACTATTTCTTCCAAATCATTTCTTTCCTTTTGCTTAGTGTAAGCTGTTCCCTTTTACTCTCTCATTCCAACCCTCCCATTGCTGCCCTTGAGTTGCTTAGTTCACATTCATCAATGACCAGTGCAGCTGGTAGGCCCCTCTGCTTTATTTTTTCACCTGTTTCCCTCTGATTCTGTAACCTCCTCCTAACTTCCCTCAGATGTGCAGATGTATACACCATATATGGGGTCAAAAACATAGTGTCATCTAAAAATGGTGTGAGAAGTTAAGAAGAGGTCTTTTGTTTCTTGAGTCCTGTTTACTTTGTCATATCTCCTTGTTTTTTAAAGTTAACATCTGCATATTACAGATACCTAGTCTGTTTCTCTGATCTTCGCTTATTTTGCTCAACATGATTTGTTCTAGTTCTATCCATTTTCCTGTGAATGTCATTATTTTGTTCTTTCTAATGGCTGCATAATATTCCATTGTATATTAAGTACCACAATTTTTGGATCTATTCATCTGAGTAGGGCATCTGGATTGTTTCCATATCTTGGCTATTGTGAACAGTGTAGCAATGAACAGAGAGGTGCATATGTCCTGTGTTTTTTGATGCTTTACTGGAAATAAGAATCTTGTAGGGCTGGGAAGGTGGCTCAGTGGTAAAGCGCTTGCCTTGCATGCTCAAGGCCCTGGGTTCGATTCTTCAGCACCACATAAGAAAAAAAAAAGAAAAAAGCCGGAAGTGGCGCTGTGGCTCAAGTGGTAGAGCGCTAGCCTTGAGCTGAAGAGCTGAGGGACAGCGCCAGGCCCAGATTTCAGGCCCATGACGGGACCCAAAAAAAAAAAAAAGAATCTTGTAGACTTAACTGCCCAGTCTGGCTTTGAACCACTATCCTCATATCTCAGACTCCTAAGTAGCTAATATTACAGGTGTGAACTAGCAGGACCCAATCTGTCTGGAAAATAATGTACATAAAGTTATTGATTGTATTATCAAGTCTTAATTTCATGTTGTACTCTGTTTCCAGGTAGTATGATTGCAGAATTCTTGGGAATAACTTGAATGGTGGGAAAGCAGATAATGAACTAGAAATGTGTTCAAGAAATTTGCTGGTGGGTCAGCAAGGCCTTCATTCTATAATAAAAAAAAAACTACAAAGAAGAAATAAGGAATGGAGGTACAGCCTAAGAAGTGTCAGTTTTTGGTTTAAGGGTCCATATGCTGTATTTAGAGCTAATTTCTCTTTCAGCAGCCAAAGAACACTCTTGCTTTAAGAGATAACAATAGATATTGTAGGGGAAATGTGCCTGGTTTGTTTAAGTCTGATATCACACTACAAAATAGGAGATTGTAACACAAGTTCATAACCTCTGCATGCTTCTCTTTCCTTACTTGTAAAAAAATAAACTAAAAAAACCCAGTGATCATAGCCACCAGTTAAGGGGAGGATTATCCTCAGTTTGGAAATAGAGGGAAAACTGAGAGGGAGAATATGATCAAGGAATACATGCCTAAAAATAAGAACAATGCAATCTGTTAAGGTTTAAGAAAGGATAATAGAGGAACTGGATTTGATCCAAGTTACATATGCATATATGTATGTTTGTGTTTCAGTATGAGTGCATAACTATTGAGGAAACCCTTTAAAATAAATATATACTAATTTTTATTTTATTTTATTTTTATTTTTGTCAGTTACGGGGCTGGGCACTGTCCATGAGCTCCTTTGCTCAAGGTTAGCACTTCCGGTTTTCTTCTGGTGGTTACTTGAATCTATGAGTCTCACAGATTTTTCCTGCCCAGGCTGGCTTTGAACCACAGTTCTGAGATCTCAGCTCTCTGAGTAGGTAGGATTATAGGCATGAACCATCAGTGCCCAATCCATACTAATTTTTAAAACTCTATAATATCATAGGATAATCACGCAAGTTAAATAATGTATGTAAAGTTTTTAGTACAGCAATTCAATAGATGGAATGAGTGTATTTCCATCTGCCATAATGCTTAAGACGTATTTTGTCACTTCCTTGATTCATTTTTCCATATCTTCTTCTTTTAATATCCTTCTATCATTGTGTCTGTGCATGTGCATATGTTGCAGTATCAGGGCATGAACTCAGGGTTTTGGTGCTTCCCTTAGCTCTTTCTCTTCAAAGGTGACATTCTGACATTTGAGCCACAGTTTCATGTTCAGCATTTTGGATGCTTAAATGGAAATAACAATATCATGAACATTCCTACCAAGGCTGGGCCTCAGATCTCAACCTCTTGAGTAGCTGTGATTACAGGCATGAGCTACTGGTGCCTAGACCTATGCATCCTTAAAAATAATTACACGATTCTTCATATGCCTTCTTGAGTATTTTCATTTACTTTTTGTATGTTTGCTTTCTCTCACTTCTCATTGTTCAGGGCTGCTCATGCATTTGATTATGGTAATTAATATTTAATCAAAAATCTCAGTTGGTATAAGGCAAGAGAGAGGCTGCCTGATATTTTCAAGCTAAAATCCCACAGAGTTTAAATATTGGTTCAATAGTATTCAACAAAATACATTTATTTGAGGCCAAATCACAAGCATTATGTGTTATGCCCTTTCTAGATAAAAGCAAGCCATTTTATATCCATCAAAGTAAATTAAGGTTTTGTTTAGTGGACCAGAAAATATTACTTGTATTACTTGACATAAATACAATGGAAAAATTCTGAAGAAATCCAATTTGGAGCAGCACTGCATGCAGGGATTAGATAGTTTCAGAAGATCTGAAGTATTATGAGTGCTTTTGTTGTCTGAGGTACTCTTCTAAGATTAGCTGAGCATATTATGTGAAGATGAACCAGACTTCTCTTTCTGCTTCCAATTTCCTGAAAAATGAAAATTTAATAATGATCTATGATATTTGCAAAGTCTCATCCATTCCAATCATCTGAATGGTTATTTGTGTGTTTGTGTGTGTGTGTGTGTGTGTGTGTGTGTGTGTGTGTTATCTCTTAAGAAGACATTCGTTTAGATGGATCCTATGGCCACTATCAGTATTTATACTATAAATTTTAACAAAGATTATGGGATATAGTTGTAGAGAAGAAACTGAGTTATTTTTAAGCAACTTAACTGATGGATCTTTCTTCTAAAAATTTTTTTTCTATATATGATAATGACAACATGACTTATGGAGGACTAATGAGTAATTTTTTCATGGTAATTCAGCCATGAGCTTTCTAAAACTGCCATAATTATCAATTATTTACTCCTGAAACTGACTGAAAGCTTGTTTAGTGTCTGGTCAATAGTAGATACAATGGTATTGAAGTGTAAAATTCAAATAGGATTCATTCTTCAGCTTGAAAATCTCCTTTACAGTTAGGGTAAGAATCATACATTGATTTGAAGGCCAAATCAATATTTGAGCCTCTATCCATACTTGCAACCTTAAATAATACAAGAGCTCCTGAACTAAATTTACTCCAGGCACAGTCTTCTATTTTATTTTCCTTGAAAAACATTTCAAAGGTCTTTCTTACTTCCGTTCATTTTCTCAACCCCTTACCTACTTTTGTCTAGCAAATTCTGTCTACAAATCTCATTTCTTTTCCCAGCATTAAGCAGGTGTCAGCTCAAAGGTTGAACCTGTAAAGCTATCTTTAGTCACATCATCCAATAGCAATCCATCATAGTGCTCTATCATTCCTTGTCCAAAATAATTGCATTTGAAATGATCAAATTTACTTGCAAATAATATTGTTTTTTAAGAAGGTTCATGGGCATTCTAGTTTTATGGCTGGATTTGACATCGATGCGCCATGTTCATGTCTTACTTCAAAAACTTGCCATACTCGCTAGTACTCTGGCTTTAGTTAAATCCTAAACCTGAGTAATTTATATTTCATTATACACTAGCACTCATAAGTATGCTTATGAAATATATATCAATAAACTACTGTGTTCAACACACAGCACACAATAGTTTCTTATAAATATGTATTAGGTAAATTCACAAGTTTCAAATTTTATAAAATATTGGTCACTTATTTTACTGAATATATTTAATGATTTTTCCCATAAATATGCATAGGAGAAGATATATGCTTCATTTCCTTTCTTTCCTCTTTTAAAAAATATTGTGTTCTTTAGAATTCTCCAAGCCACGTGTTTTTGTGTGTGTGTGTGTGTGTGTGTGTGTGTGTGTGTGTGCGTGCCTGCCATTTCTGGGGCTTGTCCCTATGCTTTTTGTGACTATGCTTTTGTGCTCATGGTTAGTGCTCGGCCATTGAGCCATAGGTCCACTTGTGGCTTTTAAAGCAATTAGTTGGTGATAGGATTCTCATTGTCTTTCCTGCCAGGGCTACTTTAAAGCACAATCCTTAGATTTTTCAGTTGCTAGGAGTGCATGTGTGAGCCACTCAGACTTGGCAGAGCCAATTTTAAATTTATTATAATATACATTTTACTTTGAGGTCTCCATATAAGAAACAAGAGTAAGACGGGGTTGGAGAATGATGAAAGATGTAACATTGATCAAGATGCATTTTATTCACAAATTGACATGTTGAATTGAAAGCAACTTCTTAAAGATGATTGTTAAAAAGTGAAAAAGAATAATGAAAATTTGGAGTTTTGTTGTTTGAAATATTCTTCTCTAGATAACATCGTTTTCTCATAGGAAAAAAACAATTCATCACTAAGGAGAATAACATGAGAGTAGGCTTATAAACTCATTCTTAAGTTATTTGGATTCTTGAATCTATTCCACAGTCATTTTAATACATATGCCATCTGTTAGCAAAAGAAGATTGAGTGATATAGCATGACCCACAGCATTGATTATAGTTCTGCAATTTCAAACAAATTGTTTCTTAAGAAAATCTGTACTTGTTACTAATTTTACAATAGTGTACACATTCTGAATCCTTAGATTCAGAAGGACCTATGCAATAGATCTTATATAAGAATGACAGAACACATGAACACATAATTAGATGCAACAAATAAAATGCAGATTAATAATGTGATTGTGGTTATATGCATCAGAACGCTATTTTGAAATAAAATACCACCCTTCAAATATTCATAGGAAAAGCTAAGTAAAAAAGGCCACCAATTCACAAAACTACAACTTCTACTGTTGGTTAACTTCTTTATATATCATGTGAATAAGAAGAATAAAGATATCATTTCTTTACTCATTATTATTAATATTGTTCAACATAGGTAATCCAGCCTTTAGATTAAAATATAATTTTCCCATGTATGGTTGAAAATATATTGATAACATGAACATCAGCAATTAGATTAAATGAATCATTAGGCTGGTCAAATATAAGTATATTTTGACCCAATTACATTACATACAGGATTATGGTTTCAAAAAGTAAGCTATCATAAAAAACACATAGCTTTAACTTGATTCAAAATGTCACCGTTTACCACATATTCTCTACTAGAGAATTATGTGCTCAATAGCACAATGAATTTCATACTCGAGAAAAAGAAAGTATTAGCTGGCATTGCTTTAACTTTCTACTGCTTGTACCAAATTAGTTCAGGCAAATTGACCTGAAATTAATGCAGGAGACAAAAGTTAGCACGACACAGTGGAAATATCCATGCACCAAAGTCTGATATTCTTTATAGCACTGGGAAGTATATGGAAATAGTCAGTGCTTTCCATTCCAAACTGGTTGTTTTTTTGTTTGTTTCTTTCCTATATTTGCCTTTAATAGTGCATGAAAAGATGTATTCTCCTGACTGGCAGCTGGGATTGCCCAACTCTTTATAGTGCTAGCATCATTTATATGCCAACATTTTTGTTTGTGTTGTTGTCCTATGAGGCATGAGAGGTTTATGTCTCCATTCTTCTGGTGCAAGAAATGATGTGCAGGCCATGGTGCAATGACTCACTTCAGGAAGATGATTTGACTCAGAAACATACTGTAAATGGGAAGCAGTGTAACCGTGGAGAAGAGAAGGACAGAAGACGTAAGTGTGTAAGATGCTGTAATGAGTAAGAATGGCAAAACAGTATGTGGCTCCTTTATATCATAAAAAAGACCCACAATAGCCGGGTACTGGTGGCTCACGCCTGTAATCCTAGCTACTCAGGAGGCTGAGATCTGAGGATCACGGTTCAAAGCCAGCCCGGGCAGGAAAGTTTGTGACTCTTATCTCCAATAAACCACTCGAAAACCGGAAGTGGCACTGTGGCTCAGGTGGTAGAGCGCTCGCCTTGTGTTGAAGAGCTCAGGGACAGCGCCCAGACCCAGAGTTCAAGCCCCATGACCAACAAGAACAACAACAAAAAAGACCCACAATAAATTCAGGATGTTTTTCTTATTTTCTTTTCCATATTCCTGAACACTTTATTGTCCTATTCCAACTGTCATTTGGTTTTTTTATTCTTTTTAAACTATTAAAAAGATAAATTCCTGGAAGAGGCTTTTGGTATCTTATCAGAGCAATAATAGTCCTTTATGACCGAAAATACTTTTACTAAGTCATAACTTGATATTTTTTTTTAGTACTCATGTTTAAACTCAAGGCCTCAGGCTGGCTAATTGGGTACTCTACTACTGGAGCCACATTTCCAGCACTGGGTTTTGCTGGTTATTCTGAAGATGGAGTCTAGCCAATTTTTCTGCCCAGGCTGATGGTCTCAAACTTCAGTCTTCAGGATCTCAACCTCCTGCATAGCTATGATTACTGTTGTGAGTCATTTCTGCCAGGCTGACAATTTAATTTAGATAAACTTGTCAGATATTAAATTAGGGTCAATGAGAGCATACAATAAATAACAGTTTTATTCTTCTCCACTTAGGAAAGAATCAGGCTGTCTTACAGGCAGGTTGGACATGGCCAGGTTTGCCTACCATACTGGAAGAATTTCCCTCCAATTCCCACCATGCATTCCAGGTGATATCTTTGGTTTATAACTTTAAAGATTTTATAATGATACAGAGATCTCTACTGGAAAACGAAACAAACAAAATATCAAGATGGGCCACAAAATATCAAGATGGGCCACTCTTGGTCATTTTCCTATCTTACCTCTATGTACTGAGCATCCTTCTTTTCCGTGACATTGGTATTCATTCACCTCATGCTGGGCTGAGTGAAGCTGGTATGTTAAGTTGTGGTCTAAAAACACATATCGAAGACAAAATGTTGCCTTGTACTATACAGCTATATTTATCTTCCCTCACCTTCATCCTCTGGGTTTAATACTGTTTTCAAGGAAGTTAAACCAAGCTCAGGATTTAGGATTTAGGATCATACACATAAATGCAAATTTATATATGTGATTCTAATCTTTGTATTACTTCATGTCCTTCCAATAGAATCAAGAGTTTAGCTTCTTATTTTTAAGATTTGGGCTCCTTTATGTATATAATAGCACTCTTTATAGTAAAATCCTCTGGTTTATGATAAGAAAGGATTAATATTTGATTCAATATGTGACTTCCATTAGGGTTTCACATGAGATGATGTATTTCTCTTCATTTCTGATAGATGGGGGAATTTGAAAAGTAAATTTTCATTGGAAAGGGGAATCACCGAAACAGTAGGACAAAGGGTGAACTAATTCAGCAATGAGACTCACTAGACACTATGTTGGAAGTGAACTATACAACCTGGGGACGGGGAGAGTGGGAAAAAATGAGGGAAGTTGTAACACTGTTTGAAAACAAATGTACTCATTACCTTATTTATGTCACTGTAACCCCTCTGTACATCACCTTGACAATAATAAAAGAAAGTATCAGAGTAGTGTAGAAGTGTACATCATCTTTGAAAGCACAGCAATATATTTATATATATGCATATAGTCTTTATATATGGTCCCTTTATATAGCCTTTTTCTAGAGATTATTTTAGACTATATATAGAGACTATAGACTGTAGTCTACTATAGACTGTATGTAGTCTCTACAACAACTGTGACCACAGTTAGTACTGAGGTTCAAAAGAACTAAAAGAAATCTGAATAATTTTTCCAATTTTTCTCAGTAGGTATAGTAGTAGCATGTGTGAAAATGAGATTTGTGTCATAAACATGATGTGTCAAACATATTTTTGAATTTAAATTTTAACTTCAAAAATCTATGTAATCTATGACAGTCTTTCTAATTATCTGTCTCCATTTTCTTATCTATAAGAAGAAATGAGTTTTACCTAAATAATTCCATTTCTGTTAATGATACAGTTATTAGTATGAGATTTATTTAAATAACTGGATAACTGGATATCAGAAATGAAGCAATTGTATTCAAATAGTAGGCAATATGTATATCATGTATCTTGCCCATAGAAGATGGCAGAAATACGCAGAGACCTACATTTTCATGTGTATGTGCCTTGAGCTTTGTGCTCAAGGCTAGTACTTTACCACATATGCCACAGCTTGTTCCACTTCTAGCTTCTTTTTGGTAGATCATTGGAGATATGAATTTCAAGGACTTTTCTGTCCTGGCCAGCTTCCAACCATGATCATCAGATGTCAGACTTGAGTAGCTAGGATTATAGTTATGAGCCTTTGGTACCCTAGCCCTGAGACGTCCTAGATGCACATTCTAACTGAAGATGCAACAAGCAGAGATTAGGAAAGCAAAGGTAGCTCAAACTAACTGGAACGAGTTGGAGAATAAGGCAATAAATAGAAAAACCATTGCTATATTCAAAAAATCATTACCAATACAGGAAGACTTTCTGGAGATGTTGAAAGAATGACCCCAGAATTTAAACATGGAAGGAAGATATTTGAGTTTATATTAGCTGGAAAAGAGATGTCCTATTAAACATCAAAGTTATTTAGTAGAAACACTGGGAAAGTCATTCTTCACCAGTATAGCAAAACTACCCTTAAGAGGAAGTCTATTAAAAAATTATTCTAGAATGATGCCTTAACAAAATGACCATCGAAATGGTTTTATTGTGAAGTACATCAAACATGCTATAATGAAATAATATCCATTCAATACTCTATCAAAACACATATGAGAATAAGATAAGTTCTTAAGCATTTTTTAAAGTATAAAGACTCAAGCATTTTCTTTTGATATGGAAATAGTAAACACAAGATAAAAGAGATGGCTGATGGGAAAGTTTGTAAAGGAGGTTTGAAGGACTTGGGTTAAGAAGAAAAAGGAAAGGGAGTTTAGCAAGCAGGACTTTTTTTCAGTGGAGGAAAGGAGAAAGTATGTAAACACTTGGCAATTGGACATAAATTTCATGGTAAAAAGGTTTGAAGGGCCACTTCAAATAATGAAAATCATTAAGCTCTTGCTTAGTTGTAGAACAGGTAAATGAGAGTAGTAGTAATTGGGAAGATAGGAAAGTACATAAAAGTAACAATATGTAGAGTAGGCTTTATAGGAAAAAAATGAAGGAGTGAGCTGAAAATATCATATTCAAATATGTTTGGTGTAGTTCCAGAGAGATAACATAAAAATAAGATCAAACAATATGCTGGTGGCTTACAATCAATAATCCTAGTTTCTTAGGAAGTTGGGAATTGAGTTTGACACCAGTCCAGGCAGGAAAATCCTTCAGGCTGTTATCTCCAATTAACCATCAAAAAGCTACCCAGTAGGCTGGGATCTGAGGATCACAGTTCAAAGCCAGCAAGGACTAAAAAGTCCAGGATACTCTTATCTCCAATTGAACATCAGAAAACTGGAAGTGGGGCTATGGCTCCAAGACATAGAGTGCTAGCTTGGGGCAAAAAAAGCTCCTAGACAACACCCGATCACT
This sequence comes from Dipodomys spectabilis, assembly GCF_019054845.1. NCBI lineage: Eukaryota > Metazoa > Chordata > Mammalia > Rodentia > Heteromyidae > Dipodomys > Dipodomys spectabilis. The sequence continues at coordinate 7,306,474 of NW_024870730.1, forward strand.
GATTTCAAACCCAGGGACTAGTACAAATAGAAAAACAAAACAAAACAAAAAATATCAAAGCTATGGACTTTAAGGCTCTGGTAAAGGGAGATATATTGTTAAAGTGTATTGAAGAATCAGAGGGAAAGAAACTAACACTAGGCAAGTGACATTTACAAAAGTAATATAGTTAGTTTTGTTTCTGCCTTTCTTAGTATCTCTGAATACATAATACAATTTTTCAAAAGCTAAGAGGTGATTTTAATTTTGCAATGATGCTTTATCTTTGAAGTATCTGAATAGTTTTCACCATAAACTTTTTTTAAATTAATAGGCTGCATATATACAGGCTTAGAAAAGTTAATTTGTTTCTAAGGAATACTTTAATAGCTATTACAGAAGCTAAGGGAAAAGATTTTTTGAAAAGATTAAAGCTGATATATGTTCTGCACTAGAAAATGCAAAGCTAACTGAAAATACAAAATGCCTCAATGCATGGAAGCTGTTGTCATAAAAATAAATTACCTCCATGAATAGGCACTAAGAAGGTAGTAAATAATGCTTTTCGTGCATAAGAGCACATGTTTAACTGTCTGAAAAAAATCATAGACATCCCTCATTAAAAATGACAGCCATTTATATTTCTATAACTTAGACCCACTATATTGTATAAAATCACAACACAATCAGAAAGTCAGAATTTGCTGAGATCATGGTTGCATAATGATCAAAAACTGCATACTTCCATTACATAGTCTCCCTTTTTTATTGTGAAAATACCATACAGAGGGGTTACAATTACATGGGCAAGGTAATGAGTACATTTCTTATCAAGCATTGTCGCCTCCTCCTTTGTTTCCCCCTAACATCCCTTCCCATCCCTTCCCCCCCACCAAAGTTGTAAAGTTTGTTTTTCGACATAATATCTTGTACATTTCATTGTTGCAATGGGTCCACCTGTATCCCTATTTAAACAATTTGTTTTTTCCCTTCCCCTCCACAAATTATACCAACATCAAATGCAGTGAAAACAAGGGTTATAACGTGGGGGAGGGAAATGCAAAGCAACAAAATTATATCTTATAAGTATGTTAGAAACAATAGCAAGGAAAAAAAAAACCATTTGTGTCCTTATCTTGGGTTCATTTCACCTATCAACTTATCTGACCATTTCTGCTTGTCTCAGATATATACTAGTTATTGCAAATAAGAGAAATCATGGGACCTATGTTTCTTAGGGCTTGGCTTACTTCACTTGATATAATTTTTTCCAAGTCTTTCCATTTCCTAACAAATGGGGCAATGTCATTCAAGGCAACTAAGAATATATACACAAGCAAATTTTATCTAAGGATACATGGAGTGAGAGAACTCACATGCACAATGAGATAAATACCCTGAAGAGGATCCCTTATGCTCTTCCACTTGTTTCAGAGGAATAAAGAAGTATAAATCTTTTATTCCCTCTATATGAGCCATTTTCCCACAGAAGCTTTCACTCCACTGGGTAGCTCAAAGAAAGCAAATTAAATTTTCCTAATCTTGTCATCTTAGTTGAATCAATGTTATTAAAACTCTCTGTAAGTAATTCCATTTCTGTGGATAAAAACTTTTGTTTTCTTTTTCAGGTTTCTATCCTTCTACTTCTGATAGATGGAAATAACTTAATCTCCAACTTTCAGAGCAGAGTCATGCTTTGGACATGCAAGGGGTCCCCTTGTGTCCTGCAGCATTTTAGTCAAAAAACTTAGATTTGTCCACTGTGCTTTAATTAGATGTTACTAATGAAACCTAACTAACTGATGGCAACTATTTCTGGGAACTGTGGCTACAGATCCTTGTCATAGGTCTTAGATTTCCTACCTGCAGTAGTTTTGTCATGAAACTGTCAACTTGATATCATGACTTGTCAATTCTGCATTCCTGCATAAAGAAGCACCCAGAGTAACTAGAAGTAATGTTCTAGAGGGACAAGAGTATTTCTTCAAGTCTATCAGTCTGTCTCTAGCTACTGCTGCCTCCACATTGAAGGCATTTATACTGTCCCTCTAACATAATTCCCCAGCAACTGTGTAAACAGCCACAAATTTCCAACTTTTACCTGAGTTTGAATGTTTCTCAAACCTATTGTCTTAACATTTGGATAGCAAGTAGAAAAGAGAATAGTGTCTTGGCCCTATAAGACCTTGGAGAGTAACACCTGTAATCCAATCATCATGAGTAGATGGACTATCTTCTCTCAAATGTGCAAGAAAACCTATAAATAGAGTACATTTGGATTATTTCTTCATATAATAACATAATTTAGAATATCACACCTCTCTAATAGAGCTTAGACATCTAGATAAATGCTTTCCAGTACAATCCCCTTTTAGATATCATAAACTGAATACAGTGTAACACTTTCATTCCCTTTACTATCAAACACCAATTTCCAAACAAAAGCCAAGGGATGTCTTACTTCAGGCTGACTACAGAGATAAATGTGTATACTTCAGTGAAATGTGAAATACATGAACATTCTTCTGCATTGTATTTGTAAATCTTAAATAGGAAACTATGGAATTAAGATGGAATGGATCTGAACTTGAGATTTATTGCCTACTCATTTCTTTCACTAATTTCTTTTGAAGTAGACACCTAGGCAATCAAGGCTGATCATTGTTGTATTGTACATACATTTCCTAGGTCAACGGTAGCCTACTTTATGTCACTTAATTTATCCTCTAAAATATATCAATAGTAATATAATCAATAATAATCTAAAATAGTTTATGTACTGATTATATGAAATGGAAGCATAGCTTTTCTTTGTTGGTCGTGGTGCCTAAACTCTGGGCCTAGGTGCTGTCCCTCAGTTTTTCAGCTCAAGACTAGTGTTCTACCACAGCATCACTTCTGGCTTTTTCTGCTTATGTGGAACTGAGGAATTGAACCCAGGGTCTCATAAATGAAAGGCAAGCACTCTACCACTGAGCCACTTTCCCAGTCCCATGGAAACACAATTTAACAAGCCTATTGTATTGTGGAATTCTGTTAATTTCTATTTTTCCCACTTGTCTTCCCTTTCTTCAGTCATTCACTAATTAGATGCCATTTAGTCTCATACTTCTCAAGTTCTCTTTTTTTCTCATCATTTTTACACTTATTAGACCTTCATAACCTATCTGTTTAACATTCTTCTTCATCCCTGATCAATAGCCATGCATAAACAATTCCAAAAATCAATTACTTAAAGCAACATTGGTTGGGCACATTGGTGAATGCATGTTATCCCAGCACTTAGGAAGCTGAGGTGGGAAGATTTAAGGTTCAAAACCAGCCCCTACTAATGGTGAGTCTTTGTTTCAACAAATACACAAAATAAATGTGCATTATCCAGAACGGGGAGGGGGGGGGTGGGAGGCAGATGCATTGATTGATTCTGGATTAAGGATAGCTAAGGTTGCTTTCTGCATGTGCCCTAGCCACCTGAAGGCTTTGCTCAAAGTAGAAGATCCTCTCCTAGGATTATTCACACTGTTATTGAGAAGAAACCCTAGTTCTCTTTGTGCTGTTGGCTAGAAGTTTCAATTTCACACCATATGGGCTTTTCCATATGAATTCTAGGAATTATGGAGTCTCTGAACAGCACTGAGAGACAATACAGAGAATTGCATGTTTCATATCACCTATAGCCTCAGAACTTTAATTTGCTAGGGCTATCAGTTCTCTATTTTCTATGTGCCAGAACAAGTTACTCAGTTCAGTTCTTATTTAAGCAGATGTGAACATATACTAGAACTCTTAGAGAAGTATCAAAGAATGGGTAGATATATTTACAAGCTAGAGCTCCTACCCAGAAGAAACTATGCCTCTTTCAAAATAATGAAAACAACTTTCAAAATCCTTTTCTGAATCCAAAGATTGTCAGACCTAGTATGTTTTCTCAATTCCACATATGGGTTCATTAGACTTTCCCTGTCTGAAATCAATTTCTAAATAATTTTCCAATCTACCTCTCTACATAAAAGTCTTCTTAGATATGAGGTTTAGTTCAAATGGTCCCATTTGAAAAAATTGCCTATAGTAACAAAATTTTACAGTTCCTTCTATTCTTCACATGTTCTCAATTCACTTTTTGTTTAGCCATTGCCATGGTAACTAGCTTCACAGAGATACAACCTAACAGTCCCTTCCTGAGCTCTACCAGTTACCTTTTATCTTTTGTCCTAAGCTGCTGGGACACAGGACACCTGTGAGGTCCAATTTATCCACTTACTCATGTGTGACCTGGAAGTGTGAGGAAGTCAAGGTCCTGGTAGGCAACTATTGACCAGTGGAGCATGGCTATTATTACAGTTCTGACCTCTTCTGTGCTTCAAAGAGGAAGTAATGGGGAACAACATTTATGCCTTCACACAGGTCCAGGCACAATCAAGCTGTTGCCACCAATGGTGACCAACTAGACTATACTCTTGAGTTGACATTTCCTACTTCTCTGTTTTATTACCTCCACTTCCTGAGATTGTACCTCAAAATAAAACATCTGTCTACTGATGATTGTCTTTGCCTCTGTTTCTAAGTGAATACATCAATTTTAACATTTGACTCTGTCATTCTCTCCAATGATTTCAACATAAAGCAATCACTACTTTCTTATCTACTATGTAGGCATTTTATGTTGCTCTTATAATGACTCCTACTTATCTTTAAAATTCTATAAAGTGGAGATTGTGTGCTGCTCATCTCTAGTCCTGATGCCCACACAGTGTTTTCTGCATTGTAAGCAGCAACGATTTCTTGAAAGAAGACATTAAGTTTAAACTCCTTAAATGAAATAGCCAATATGTATGCATGCTCTTTGCAAAATTCAATAAGTACCATCCCTGTGATATGTGAAATGTGCACAGGAAACATTCAGTAAGCCAAGATGTCTCAGCCTCTAAGGGAGAAAACAAGGAAAATGCATTATGTAATTCATTCCAAGCAACAAGGTGTGAGACTCAAGGCTGTTAGAAGCCCTAAGGTTTGAGAATGAGATAAATAGAAAGGGAGACTTGGAATGAGCCCCACTGTCAGGAGGCCAGGAATGATGTTTAATGGTGAACAATGATATTCAAAAACAGGGGAAGACGTGTCAACTAAAACAGAGAGAAATTATCCTTTCTCCTTGTTGGCTTATTTGGCCTATTTGGTGAAGGTGGACCCACCTTACTCTGTACGATGTTTGGAATGCTAATGTATTCCAGAGATGCTCTCATACTCATGAACCAAATTACTGATTTGGCATTATTTTTTCCCTTATTTACTAGTTAACACAAAATAAACCCTCATATGCATATCCATGTGCAAACCCCTTTAAAACAGTTTTGAGTATTTAAAGAAATAGTATAAAGAAAATTTACCAATTATTCTACGCTACCAAGAAAGAGGCTTGCAAAACTATTTGAAAGGCAGTAGAGAGAATTTTTATATGGAACAGGCCCACTGTTCTTCATTATTAACATTTTAATTTTATGAAAATTTATTTAAATATCCCTAGTTGTTGTCTGTTGCCCTTTTTGTCCTTTTGGAGTGTTTAATCTTGTATTTCACTGACATTTAACTATCATATCTTTTTGTGCTACTCTTGCCTTGTAACAGTTTCTCCATTTTGTTTCCTTGGATTTGGTCATTTTGATAGTTTCAAGAATACTAGTTTAAGTATTTCCTACATTGTCTCACATATAGGATTTGTCCGATTTTAGATTTTCTATGTGTGATCCCATGGGTTTAAATGTACTTATAAATATTTCTGTATTCTAGAGATAGAATTATTTTGTTCATTTATCTTTCCCCACTTTAACAATAAGAAGTGTAATTCAGGTGAGGTGATACCTCAATGTTGTTTTGATTTGCATTTCTTTTATGACTAGGGAGATTGAGCATTTCTTCATGTGTCTGTTGGCCATCCTTCTTTCCTCTTCAGAGAAGTTTAGCCCACTTATTTATTGGGTAGTTGTTTCTTTGGAAAGTAGTATGGAAGTTCCTCAAAAGACTCCAGTTCCTCAAAAGACTCCACATAGAGCTCCCCTATGACCCAGCAATCCCACTTTTGGGCATTTACCCAAATGATCACAAACAAGACCACACTAAAGCTACCAGCTTTAGTTTATTGCAGCATTATTTACCATAGCTAAGATATGGAACCAACCCAGATGCCCCACAGCAGATGAATGGATCAAGAAAATGTGGTATATATACACAATGGAATTCTATGCCTCTATCAGAAAGAATGACATTGTCCCATTTGTTAGGAAATGGAAAGACTTGGAAAAAAATATATTAAGTGAAGTAAACCAGGTGCAAAGAAACATAGGTCCCATGGTCTCCTTATTTGCGATTACTAGTATATGTCTGAGACAAGCAGAAATGGTCAAATAAGTTGATGTTAGGATAAATGTACCTCAAGATAAGGATTGAAATGTTTGTTCTTTCTTGTGATTGTTTCTAACACATTTATAAGGATTTCTTTGTTGTTTTGTATGTCCCTCCCCCATGGCATAACCCCTGTTCTCACTGTATTTGATGTTGGTATAATTTGTGGAGGGGAAGGGAAAAAACAAATTGTTTAAATAGGGTTACAGGTGGACCCATTGCCACAATGAGATGTACCAGACATTCTGTCGAAAAACGAACTTTACAACTTTGGCCTTTGGTTGGGGGTGGAGGGGGGAAGGGGATATTGGGGGGAAGATGGGAAGGGATGGGAAGGGGAAACAGAGGAGGCAACAATGCTTGATAAGAAATGTACTCATTACCTTGCCCATGTAATTGTAACCCCTCTGTATGGTATTTACACACACACACACACACACACACACACACACACACACACACACACACACAAAGATGTGTAACTCTCACTATAGGCCATCCTTAATTGATGAGTTCCAATGTACATGCAAAACATGATCAGAATTTTAAACTCCACTTTCTAAGTGAAATAATATCACTAAACTAGGGCAGAGCTGATGGATACATGCCTCATTTACCCTTACAGCTTCCATTCATTTCCAAAATTATGTAGGTTGGCACATTTTCATCTCACCTATTAAATGAGGTTGTTCCATGCAGTAGTTATATGGCTAACATTTGGCCAAGTTCTGTGTTATATCTTGTGATCCCTTTTTATACCTTTTTGTTTGTAAATTTCCATAAATAGTGACTTACTCTCACTGCAATGTTCAAGATTCTGATAAATACATAATTTATCCATCATTGCAGTATCAGAGTAGTGTCATTTTGCTAAAAATTTCCATCTTCTGTGCATTATAGATTCACCTCTAAACCCACAATCATCATATTCCTGGCAACCATTGATCTGTCTATCAGTTATTTCTTAGGCTAGTTTATGCTTTCCAGAGCATCACTAATTGGATAATATATAATATGTAGCCTTTTCAGCCTGACTTTTTTCATTTAGCAAAAGGATTTTAAATTTTAGCTGTATCTATATGTGATTTGACAGCTCATTCTTTTTAATAGTTATATATTGATGTAAAATAGTTTCTTCATATACTTTTTTGCATTTTGATTGTTTCCAGTTTTGGTGAGCATAAATAAAGCTTTTACAGACATTTGTATATAGGTGTTTGTGTGGGTATATATTTTCTACTCACATACATAAATACTATGATTGACTGCTATTGTAGTCAATATATTCAGGTTTATAACATACTGCATAGCTGTCTTCCAGTATGGATGTATGATTTTAAATTGCCACCACACACGAATGAGAATCTTATTTGTGTTGTTCCTTATCACCATTTAGAATTCTCATTCCTTAGTATTCCAGCCATTCTGTGATATGTGTTGTAGTATCTCATTTTTCCTTTAATCAAAATTTTAATAATGAGGATGATGTTAATTTGATTTTCACTCAAGATTTTGAGTATGTTATCAAACATTTATTTTGAAAATAAAATTATTTATTATTATAGTAAAGGTGATATACAGAGGGGTTACAGTTACATAAGTCAAGATGAAAAGTATATTTTTTTCATTTTTTTATTTTTATTATTGTGAAAATACTGTACAGAGGGGTTACAATTACATGGGCAAGATAATGAGTACATTTCTTATCAAGCATTGTAGCCTCCTCCTTTGTTTCCCCTTCCCATCCCTTCCCATCCTCCCTCCACCCTCCCCACCCAATCCTCCTCCCACCCCACTAAAGTTGTAAAGTTCGTTTTTCCACATAACGACTTGTACATCTCATTGTTGCAATGGATCCACCTGTATCGCTATTTAAACAATTTGTTTTTTTCCTTCCCCTCCACAAATTATACCAACCTCAAATATAGTAAAAGCAGAGGTTATACCATGGGGGAGGGACATACAAAGCAACAAAACAATGTCACCCCTTCCTTCAGTCTCTCCTCATTTTGCCCTCCAGGCCTACCCATAAGTTGTATAGTTCACTGTTCACATATTGTCTAGTGAGTATCTTGTTCACTCTTTGTCTTATCCCCTCTTACCCTCCCAAAGACATAGAAACAAACAAACCAGACAAAAGGAAAAGAAAATAAAAACAGCAAGAAAGAAACACAAAACCTCTTGTTTCCAATTCCTGGAGTTCATTTTGATAAATATTATTTTATATGATCAGATATACATAGCTTCTGCACCTTTGTGGTCCTCTCCTAGGGATATCCTCCTTTGATCTCACTCTGTGTGAATGCCTACAGACCTATATATTTTATCATGTTTCCATGTATTTTTTTTCTTTTATCATCCAGTATGCTTACTTGCAGATTTATAGGCATGTTTTAGTTTAGTTATCACAAACCATGCAACTTATTTCCTCTGGGTCTGGCATACTTCGCTTAATAAAAATTTTCCATGTCTTTCCATTTCCTTATGAATGTACATCACTCTTTCTGATGAAAGCATAGAATTCCATTGTGTAGATATACCACATTTGTTTGTCCCATTCATCCACTGAGAGGCATCTGGGTCGATTACATATCTTAGATATGGTAAACAGTCCCTCAATGACTCTGGCTGTGCTGGTGGCTAGAGTGTAACTTTGATTTTATTCTGTTGGATAAATGTCCAAGAGTGGAATTGCTGGGTCAGAGAGAAGCTCTATGTTTAATCTTTTGAAGGACCTCCATACCACTTTCCACAGTGGTGGGACAAGTGTTCATTCCCACCAAGACTGTAGCCATAAACAACTTGGTATTGGCACAAACATTTTCTTGAGGACCAATGGAAGAGAATAGAAGATCCAGAACTACACTCACAGACCTATAGTCAGTCACCTAAAATTTGATAAGGGGGTCAAAACATAGGGTAGAGAAAAGATAGCATCTTCAACAAATATTGCTGGCAAAATTGGCTATCCACAGGCAGAAAACTAAAGCTGGATCCTCATATGTAACTCTGCACCAGAACCAATTAAAAATGGATCAAACATCTCAATGTAAGGCCACATACCATGAAAATAGTACCAAAAGGGATAGGGGAAACACTAGGACTTCTAGGCATGGATTAAAACATCCTAAGATCCAGAATTACAACAAATCAGAGAAAGACAGGATAAATGGCATTACATCAAAGTGAAGTTTCTTCATGTCAAAGGAGATAGCTAATGAGATAAATAGAAAGTCCACAGAACTGGGAAAATTTTTACTGGTTATGTGTCATAAAGAGCCTCATATCTGAAATATATTTAGAGCTCAGAAATTTACCTCCTTAAAAATAGAACATCAAAGAAACAACACAATTAATAAGCTAATGACTTAAAGAGAGACTTCTCAGAAGAAGTAAGAATAGCCAATACACACATGAAGAAATGTTCAGCATCTCTGGCTATTAATAAATGTAAATCAATATTGAGATTTCACCTTACTATAGTTAGAATAGCCATTATCAAGAAAACTAACAACAAATGCTGGTGGGATTATGGCCAAAAGAGAGCCATACATTTATTTTCTGTCTCTTTGTTAATATCTGTTCATATCTTTTTCTCATAATTTAATATTTAACTTATTTTGTTTTATGAGTTTCTTGAACATATAGTTATGTCTTATAGCAAATATATCTGTGTTTTAGAAACATTTCCCCAGACTTTGGATTGCATTACTTTCTTTTCACAATGTCTCTTGTAGACATTGGAAATTAATTAAATATATTTTAACACATCTTTAGTGTTAGATCTAAAATTGCACACTGAACTCAAGATCACATAGATTTCTCTTTTCATAATATTCTCCTAAATTTCTACTGCTTTCAATTTGTATTTGGGATGTATATTTTCTCTATTAGTAATAAGTTAATTTATTTAGTCTTTTGTTTCTTCAGTTACATTCTCATATTTCAGGGATAAAGCTGGCAAAGAGGTACACAAACTATCTTCTCAAAATTTTGACCTTTCCATCTTTGCATTAAATCTGGTAACTGCCAGAACCAAACCTTTGTTTGGTTCTTCCATGTTGTCCACTGCCATGTCTAATGGTACATCTACCTTTGGGTAGCTTAAAGGCTGCTGTAACTCAAGGCTGATTTTAGACACTATACCATGGGGAGGATACACACAATGTGTTGGCTGTACATGGCATACTGTCAAATCCATAGCTGACATAACATTTGTAATTGAATAGTGTAACATGGGTTTTATGTAAGATTTCACTTACTTCCATGAAGTAACTTGACTTGATTGTACAAATATCAGTTATTTGGTTCTTGAGCAAAATTTAGCAGTTGATAGCAGGAGGCCAGATTAGTAGATAACTCTTTAGATACCTTAACACATTTTTCAGAGATGCAGTTGAGTGGGCAGGGCTGAGATTTCAAAAGCTATATCTATCCTAGAGCCAATTTTAAGATTGAAGTACTCTACTTTCTGTTGCAATTCATTTTTAGTTAATTAAAAAAAACCATTTATCTAAATTGCATTAGGTTTCCCACAATGTTAGGAACTCCTACAAGTGATAGTGCCATTCCAAAGCCCAAGCTCCTCAGTAATTGTTGAGATATTTTTATTACTATCAGATGTGCTCTTGGTCCAGAGATTGCTGTGA